>NW_027362807.1:9752500-9908306 GCF_046119375.1 Phyllobates terribilis | reverse complement strand
GAACTGTTATTGTCTTGGTGAATAATGACGGCTAACATAGGGCAAAATAAAAAAAAAAATCACAGAAAAAGATACAGCCTTACTAACACCAAATCATATAACAAATGCACTAGCAGGATGCCGCAGACCCCCATGATAAAGGTGGGGGCCGCGCAGGTGCAAAATACTTATGGAGCAACCACTCACAATCGTACCAATTCATGGAGGGAGTGGTTGCCTAGTATTAAAGATGCACACAGATGAAGCTTGCATAGTCACACAGGTAGTTTTGATGCACAGTGTCTGACTTAGGATACTGATGATGTCCATACTGGGTAGGAAGGCTGCCCAGCACTATATAAGTGCACCCCACATGGACAGACACCCCTGTACACCCAACCAACACTAAAATGCTAATGCATTTGTTATCTGATTTGGTGTTGGTAAGGCTGATTTTTTCTGTGATGTTTTCTTGCTAAATAATGATACTTTTACATAAAGTACATTTTTACGGAGAGTTTAAGTAGCAATATTCAACAATATAAACTTTAAGGATATGTTATTCATAAATAATAATTGGTTTTATTCTTGGCAGATGACAGTACCAGGAGATCAGAGGGACAGCTCACATCTTCAATTTTTAAATCAGATGATCTTGAGATCCCACAGGATACAATTGAAGTGAATGCCATTGCTCCAGATATACCATCATCCATTCACAGCAAAGATCTGCCATCTGATCATTTGAAACAGGTCCTGTCTTCTGATTCATTACCGACTACTAAGGAAAATCAAAGTCACAAAATAAGCATTAAAAAACAAATTGCTCCTAAAGCAAAGAAGCCATTTTCATGTTCAGAATATGGAAATAGTTTTTCCCTCGAAAAGTCTTCTCCTAAACATCAAAGCATTCACACAGCAGAAACTAGATTTTTTTGTTTCAAGTGTGGGAAATTTTTTAACCAGAAATCAGATCTTGTTAATCACCACAGAAGTCACACAGGGGAGAAGCCATTTTCTTGTTCAGAAAGTGGAAAATGTTTTACAGAGAAATCAAGTTTTATCAGCCATCAGAGAAATCACACAGGGGGGAAGCCTTTTTCCTGTTCAGAATGTGGAAAATGTTTTAGCCGGAAATCAGAATTGGTTAAGCACCAGAGAACTCACACAGGGGAGAAGCCTTTTTTCTGTTCAGAATGTGGAAAATGTTTTACAGCGAAATCAAGTATTATCAGCCATCAGAGAATTCACACAGGGGAGAAGCCTTTTTCCTGTTCAGAATGTGGAAAATGTTTTAGCCGGAAATCAGATTTGGTTGAGCATATCAATACTCACACAGGGGAGAAGCCTTTTTCCTGTTCAGAATGTGGAAAATGTTTTAGCCGGAAATCAGATTTGGTTAAGCACCAGAGAACTCACACAGAGGAGAAGCCTTTTTCATATTCAGAATGAGGGAAATGTTTTACAGCGAAATCATGTTGTATCAGACATCAGAGAACTCACACAGGGGAGAAGCCTTTTCTTTGTCCAGAATGTGGAAAATGTTTTAGCCGAAAAATAGATTTGGTTGAGCACAACAGAACTCACACAGGGGAGAAACCTTTTTCCTGTTCAGAATGTGGGAAATGTTTTATCCTGAAATCAGTTTTGGTTAAGCACCAGAGAACTCACACAGGGGAGAAGCCTTTTTCCTGCTCAGAATGTGGGAAATGTTTTGTGAAGAAATCATCACTTCTTAGTTACCAAAGTACTCACACAGACGAGAATCCATTTTCATGTTCTTAATGCGGGAAATGTTTTACACGGAAATCAACTCTTAAACTTCAGAGGTCACACAGGGGAGAAGCCTTTTTCATTTTTAACCGAAAATTGTATCTTCATAAAGGGGTTGTCCACTACTAGGACAACTCCTTCTCATTCCTAATGTTTGGTCTTGTTAAAATAAAAACACTCATACGCACTTACTGTTCTGGCGCTGTTCCATTGGTGTCACAACTCGCGTTTCCGTAAGGATGTTGCATCATACAAGATTGTTACATCACACAATCCTGCCCCCAATCAACGCCACCTTTAGACGCATTGTACATCAACAGGAAGGACATGGCCTGGACATAGCACCAAGAGAATGCACACACTGAAAGCACTCTCTTCAGACCATGCTCCTTGGGGAATTATAAGCAATTTACAGCCTCAAACATGACTTTCGATATGGAAAAGAAAGAAGAGATCAGAGGTTAATCTGAGGTCCTCCACCTCCGTCAGCATGTCTGGTATGCAGCGTTTCTTATGGAAGGTCTTATCTTACTGCTCCGGAGCTCTTACTGCCTGAGCTCAGCTTGGAAAAAGAAGCATCCTTAACCCTCATGATGCCAGACAGCTCCAGACAGTAAGTCCTGCACCAACTTCTCTCTTAATGTAGGCCTCACAAGAAAACAGCTCCATAAATCTCCCTGTACTCTCACCAAAGCCCCCATGCTGAGCAGTGCTTGCTTCACAGGGACATTTACCCCACAGCCACAGGTTATTCTGATATGGGGAACAACATAACTTATTTGTATATCAGATTGCGTCTATCCCTACTAAAGAAGATATGGAGCAATATATTCAGAGGCTGGAGACCACATACAATACTGAAATACTTCCCCTCACTTCTATCCTGTCACAGCTTACTGACAAGGTACAGAGATTAGAGGATAATGTTGTCCAAGTTAGAGGCCATCATAATGCTCAGAAACTAAGACACGATCTTCACAACCAGTAAATAAACCATCTGTTTAAATCACAATAATATCTGGATAAGGGGTATACCTGAAAGCATCAATGCACAAGTGATTATGCCAACACTGCGATCATTATTCATAGTATCCTTGGTGATCCTATTGATAAGGAGGTGGAGATTTATAAGGCGCACCGTACAATAGGCAATCATGGCCCAGATCCTGAGCATCCAAGGGACATTATCTGTCGCATACATTTTTTCACTGTAAAAGAGGCCATTGTGAGTAAAGCAGAGGAGTTGGGTCCTGGTGATTTCAATGGAAAACGCATATAATTGCTCACATATCTATCCTGAATGACACTTGCTAAAAGAAGGGTATTGAAACCACTACTTGATGCCATCCGGGAAAATGGCCTGATGTACTCCTGGGGGTACCCATTCCAGCTGTATATTTTCAAAGATCCAAGCAACATGAGACCTATTTGTGATGCCCTGGACATTCCATATATCTGACTGGCCACCTGCTCCACCATTGCCACAGAGCGTTCCAGCACGTCACAGAAGGCGTTCAATGGATCATGAACTTGATGGTGATGCAGCCAGATGGGAAAGGAACCTGCCAATCATATGAGCTCCTGAAATGAATCTTGTCTTCCCTGATGAGAGACAGTTTGCAGATGCTTACTTACTTCTTTAACCCCTTTAAAGCCCATGACATACTAATACGCGTCAGTGCCCTGGGCTTTAAGAGCCTGACCTGTATTAGTACGTCATGGCGATTGCGCACGCACACAGGCTGTGCGGGCGCGATCGCCGCCGGGTGTCAGCTGATTGTTACAGCTGACACCCGATACTATGTGCAGGGAGCAGTCCTGCACCGCTCCCAGCACATTAACCCCCGCGATGCTGGGATCGAAGTTGATCGCGGCATTGCGGGGGCAAGGGGAGGTGATCGGCGATACTCACCTCCTCTTCCGGCTTCCAGCGCTGTCTGAAGCGGCTTCCCGGGTGTTGCCATGACGACCCGATGTCGTCATGACAACATGATGTCGTCATGACAACATCCGGGTCACCAGACAGCAGGAAGATTGCTTGGACATGCGCAATGCATCTCCAAACAATCTTCTCCCTGTCCAGCGCTGACAGCCTGCATGGCACAGGGATGGTGCTGCATTCCTGTGCCATGTCGGCGATCAGAATAAAAAAAGTGAAAGTCCCATAGTGGGACAAAGTAAAAAAGTAAAAAAAAGTGTCTGAAAGTGAAAAAAAAATTAAAAAAAAATTGTAAAAATATAAAAAAAATAATCCACTAAAAATAAAAATATAATGTACCCATCAATAAATATTATTATGAAAAAAACAAAAACAAACAATAAAAGTATACATATTTGGTATCGCCGCGTCCGTAACGACCTGACCTAGAAAACTGTTCCACTAGTTAACCCCTTCAGTGAACACGGTAAAAAAAATAAAAAAAAAACAAAGCAAAAAACAATGCTTTATCATCATACCGCCAAACAAAAAATGGAATAACACGCGATCAAAAAGATGAATATAAATAAAAATGGTACCGCTGAAAACGTCATCTCATCCCGCAAAAAACAAGCCGCCATACAGCTCCATCATCTGAAAAATCCAAAAGTTATAGCTCTCAGAATAAAGCGATGCAAAAAAATATTTTTTTCTATAAAATAGCTTTTACTGTGTAAAAGCGCCAAAACATGGAAAAACTATATAAATGTGGTACCGCTGTAAACGTACTGACCCGAAGAATAAAGCTACCATATCAATTTTACCACACGCGGAGCAGAATAAAAAAATGTAAAAAAACACAATTCCTGAATTGTTGGTTTTTGTTTATTCTGCCTCCCAAAAATAGGAATAGAAAGCGATCAAAAAATGTCACGTGCCTGAAAATGGCACCAATAAAAACGTCAACTCATCCCGCAAAAAACGAGCCGTCACATGACTCTGTAGGCCAAAATATGGCGATGCAAAAACTAGATTTTAAAAAATGTGTCTTTTAGTGTGTGACAGCTGTCAATCATAAAAACCCGATATGATTCTGGTATCGCTGTAATCGCACTGACCCAAAGAATAAAGTAATCTCATCACTTATACCGCATGAGGAATGCTGTAAAAAATAAACGCTAGGGCTGGGGTTGGGGTTGTGCTAATGTTAGGGTTGGGGTTGTTTCTTTTTTCCAATGTAAAAAAAAAAAAAAAGATGACGATATGGCGACTAGTGTTAAGCGCAAGTGCTCGCTACTTGAGTTTGCATCGGGTGCTCGGGTATGCACTGAGTATCGCGGGTGCTCGAGTCTCCGCCCCATATGCTTTGCGGCCAAAAAAACCTCGCGGGGATTGCATGCCATGCACGAGCGATCCCCGCATGTATTTTGTGGGTGTCTAATAACCGTGAAACATGCGGGCGGGGACTCGAGCATTTACTTGAGCACCCGTGATGCATGGTGCATACCTGAGTACCCGATGCAACCTCAAGTAGCGAGCACTTGCGCTCAAGAGCAGTGACAACTTATTCAATATGATGACCTAATGTTATCAAATTCTGTGTCGTACCTCTGGGTTCAAAATGTTCGCTATACCCCTTAATAGAATCCTTGAGGGGTATAGTTTCCAAAATGGGGTCACTTGTGGGGGAGCTCCACTGTTTAGGCACATCAGGGGCTCTCCAAACGCGACATGGTGTCCGCTAACATATTGAATGGAAAATCGGCTCAAATTGTTAGCGGACACCATGTTGCGTTTGGAGAGCCCCTGATGTGCCTAAACAGTGGAGCTCCACCACAAGTGACCCCATTTTGGAAACTAGACCCCCCAAGGCACCTATCTAGATGCATAGTGAGAACTTGGAACCCCTAGGTGCTTTACAAATTGATCCGTAATAATGAAAAAGTATTTTTTTTCCACTTTTTCATTTTTACGAATCAATTTGTGAAGCACCTGAGGGTTCCAAGTGCTCACTATGCATCTAGATAGGTGCCTTGGGGGGTCTAGTTTCCAAAATGGGGTCACTTGTGGGGGGTTTCCACTGTTTAGGCACATCAGGAGCTCTCCAAACGCAACATGGCGTCCGCTAATTATTCAAGCAAATTTTACAATCAAAAAGTCAAATGGCGCTCCTTCCCTTCCGAGCCCTACCGTGCGCCCAATCAGTGGTCTTTTCCCCACATATGGGGTATCTGCGTGCCCAGGGGAAATTGCACAACAAATTTTGGGGTCCATTTTTTCCTGTTACCCCTGCGAAAATAAAAAATATTGGGCCTAAAGTAACATTTTTGTGAAAAAAGTTAAATGTTCATTTTTTTCTTCCACATTCCAAAAATTCCTGTGAAGCACCTGAAGAGTTAATAAAGTTCTTGAATGTGGTTTTGAGCACCTTGAGGGTGCAGTTTTTAGAATGGTGTCACTTTTGGGTATTTTCTGTCATAAAGACCTCTCAAAGTGACTTCAAATGTGATGTGGTCCCTAAAAAAATGGTTTTGTAAATTTTGTTGGAAAAATGAGAAATCGCTGGTCAACTTTTAACCCTTATAGCTCCCTAACAAAAAAAAATTTGGGTTCCAAAATTGTGCTGATGTAAAGTAGATATGTGGGAAATGTTATTTATTAACTCTTTTGTGTGACATATCTCTCTGATTTAAGGGCATAAAAATTCAAATTTTGAAAATTGCAAAATTTTCAAAATTTTCGCCGTATTTCCGTTTTTTTCACAAATAAACGTAAGTGATATCGAAGAAATTTTACCACAATCATGAAGTACAATATGTCCCGAAAAAACATTCTCAGAATCAGGGAGATCCGTTGAAGCGTTCCAGAGTAATTACCTCATAAAGTGACAGTGGTCAGAATTGTAAAAATTGGCCTGGTCATTAACGTGCAAACCACCTTGGGTTGTAAAGGGGTTAAGCATATAATTAGATATATCTAAATAGAGTTTTAGGTGCCACTCTTCCACTATATAGAATGTCTAAGTTCATATAAGATCTTAGACCGGCATATAAGTTGAGTTCACATGATACTACTGTAATATCAGGCTGTATTACATTACTTGCTTTATATTCCATGGTTCCCCCTAATAGGAACCCTAGAACTGAAAGTTTGACTTGCGCCTGTAAAGACAACCCCCAGTTAGGGACTTGCATTGGGATCTGCTTGTTTCGCAATTTCCTACTGTTTTGATATATTCATAATCTATACTTCTTAGACACTGAGAGGTAGACGTTACTATCTACCGTCTATAATTCCTCTTTTCTCTTAATCTTTCTCTCTTCCATTCCCCCTTTTTTTCATATAATATGGCACAACTCAAAACTTGTTCATTGAATGTCAGAGGACTTAATGTTCCAGAGAAAGGAGCTCAAGTGTTTTATCACAGACATAAACAGCACGTACATTTTCTCTTTCTTCAGGAGTCACACTTTAGAGGCGATCATATACTGTACCTCAGATTATTAATAGATATTATTCATCTTGGCGTCCCAGAAAAATGCAGTTTTGAAGTCTAAGGTGCTGAGTATAGGCCGCCACAGATCACTGCTGCATACTATTGTAGGAACACTGTCTGACACGGAGAGGAGGTTCGTGTTTGTTAAGATCTCCCATATACTCCAAAATTTTGACTTTGGCAAACTTCTATCTCCCTAATTGTGACCAAATTAAGACATGACGTCATTACTTAAACAAACTAAAATATTTTGTGGAGGACCTTATCATCATTGGAGGTGACTTTAATTTTGTCTTGGATCCTTCTTTAGACCTGTCCCTGGGCTGGAGTCACCAATCTAAAACACAAACAAAAGCTTTGCTAATTGTGCTTTGATCTCAACTGGGCGATGTATGGAGGATACTACATCCAGACGTAAAGGATTATACCTGTTATTCTCCTTTACACAATATGCATAGCCATATAGTCCTTTTCTTAATTAGCCGTCACTTGCCTACATGGCAACCTACATCTCAGGTAGGAACTGCTGTATGGTCAGATCATAGTAACATAGTTAGTAAAGCCGAATAAAGACTTGCGTCCATCAAGTTCGACCTGTTAGTTCTGTAATTGCTAAAGTTGATCCAGAGGAGGGCAAAAACCCCAAATGATTTGGCCAATCTTCACCTGAGGAAAAATTCCCTCCCGACTCTGAAACCAGCAGTCAGAATAAATCCCTGTATCAACCTACTATTTTATTTTATTTTTAAGTATATGCTGAAATCTGCCTGGTATCTAGAAATGCATCCAGTCCCTGCTTGAACTGGTTTAGTGAATCCGACATTACTGTCTCCTCACTCAGTGAATTCCATATTCTCACTGCTCTTACCGTAAAGAACCCCTTACTATGCTGGTGCTGGAACCGTTTCTCTTCCAGTCTTAGTGAATGCCCTCTTGTTACCGTAATATCCCTCCTTTTGAACAAATCCCGGGCAAGGTCTCTATACTGTCTCTCTTTTCCAGGCTGAATAGTCCTAGTTTTGCCAACCTTGCCATTGCCATTGTAAAAAGCTATTGAACCCGTTCTACGCCCGGGTGGCGAGCATTTTTATTGGTATATGGTCTCCCATGCTGGTATGTGCTGCCTCCAACCTGTCCCCACCATCCTATCCTGGTATGCATGGCACCCCTCATCCCCATCCTGGTATGGATGGCACCTCTCATCCCCAATCCTGGTATGCATGGCACGCCTCATCCCCAATCCTGGTATGCATGGCACGCCTCATCCCCAATCCTAGTATGCATGGCACCCCTCATCCCCAATCCTGGTATGCATGGCACCCCTCATCCCTATTCTGGCATGCATGGTACCCCTCATCCTGGTATGCATGGTACCCCTCATCCTGGTATGCATGGTACCCCCCATTCCTATCCTGGTATGTATGGTACCCCTCATCCCTATCCTGGTATGCATGGTACCCCGCATTTCTATCCTGGTATGCATGGCACCCCATTACTCATCCTGGTATGCATGGTATCCCCAATTCCTATCCTGGTATGTATGGTACTCCTCATCCCTCATCCTGGTATGCATGGCTCCCCTCATCCCTATACTGGTATGCATGGTACCCCTCATCCTTATTCTGGTATGCATGGTACCCTTCATCCTGGTATGCATGGTATCCCGCATTCCTATCCTGGTATGTATTATACCCCTCATCCTTATCCTGGTATGTATGGTACCCCATCCCTATCCTGGTATGCATGGTACCCCGCATTCCTATCCTGGTATGCATGGCACCCCATCCCTCATCCTGGTATGCATGGTACCCCACATTCCTATCCTGGTATGTAGGGTACCCCTCATGCCTATTTTGGTATGCATGGTACCCCATCCCTATCCTGGTATGTATGGTACCCCTCATCCCTATTCTGGTATGCATGGCACCCCTCACCCCCCCCCCAATCCTGGTATGCATGGTCCCCTCACCCCCCTAATCCTTGTATGCATGGCACTCCTCATCCCTATCCTGGTATGTATGGCACCCCTCATCCCCCCAATCCTGGTATGCGTGGTACCCCTCATCCTGGTATGCATGGCACCCAATTCCTCATCCTGGTATGCATGGTACCCCTCATCCCCCAATACTGGTATGCATGGTACCCCTCATCCCCCAATACTGGTATGCTTGGTACCCCTCATCCCCCAATCCTGATGTGTGGCCCCCTCGCCCCCCAATCCTGGTATGTATGGCACCCCTCATTCCTTTCACTCTGCTCACATACAAAAAAATAAGCACTTATACTCACCTTTCTTCCCTGTGCTCCAGCGCAGCCCAGTGTTCTGTTCTGCCGGAGGCCGGGGGAGGAGTGCGGCGCCGGAGTAGCGCGTGCCCATACCACGCTGTCTGGCGCCATTTTGCTGAAGACACACTGCAAATGTGTCTTCAGCAAATGGCGCCAGATAGCGCTATGCGCATATGCTGACTCTGACGCCTTCACTCCTGCCCCGGTCTCCGGCAAAGAAAGGCGCCGCGGCAACGCTCCTCCCGGTCAGGTAAGTATGGCGCCAGAGATCGCGGTATGCGTTCTGTGTCTACGCATACTGTGATCTCTGGCACCATATACGCTCCTCTTACCTGTATCGGCTCCATGCCTGCTTCTGTCTGGAGCCGGACTGCGCAGGCTTGTCGCGCTTGCGCTGTCTATAAAGGCTTCAGACAGAGACTCGCATCTCCCTTTATATTATAGATCTGACTACGCCGGACTCCACCAAGGCTTCAGATGTTGGAACCTAAATGATAATCTGCCGAAAGTCTCACTCTGTGTCTCAGACCTTCTTGAGACTATAGACTCCTTCAAATATATGAGCATGATGAAACTGCCTTACCATTTAAATGGGAAGCACTCACATGCGTCCTCAGAGGGATAATAATAAAACCTAGACAAAAGCTAAAAAAAGGAGAGAACAGCTAAAGTCCCCATTTGCTTGAGCGGATTGATCTCCTTGACAAACAACATAAATGATCTGCTTCCCTCCAGGTATATGCCGACCGGCTTAACACTAGAATGGAGCTAAAGTAGTTTCATGGATGGGATAAATATTGTGTAATTTCAGGGCACCTACTTATGGAAGGAACCAAGTGAAAGCTTCCATTCTCGGTACTAGATATAGGGCCTCCTCGAGAAAATGACAAAATGTCGTACACTAAAGTTAATATATAAGGTGTGGGATAGGGATAAAAATATTCTGGGGATTGGAAAGTACACAAACTATACTCCTTTATGGCACAACTCTAACTTACCAGAGCTACATAAACTAAATAATATTAGTGAGTGGGAGGATAGGGGTACTAGAATAAACG
Source organism: Phyllobates terribilis (assembly GCF_046119375.1). Classification (NCBI taxonomy): domain Eukaryota; kingdom Metazoa; phylum Chordata; class Amphibia; order Anura; family Dendrobatidae; genus Phyllobates; species Phyllobates terribilis. The sequence goes on along the minus strand of NW_027362807.1, from coordinate 9,897,796 downwards.
CCATACTGATTGATAGACATCACCCAATAGATACCATTGCTAAAGCAGTGGATACAAAAGGTCTGTTAACCCTTATTTATAGGCAGTTACTGGCCCTACATTTGGATAAATATCCTTTGATAGTTAAGACAAAATGGGAGGACGATGTGGGTCCGTTATCTGAGGAGCAATGGGGGAAATACTGGATTTGACACCGAAACTTTCATTGTCAGAGTCACAAAGATTGTCCCGAATTCTTCTCATTCATAGGGTATATAGATCCCCAAGTATTTTATTTAAAATTGGAATACAAACGGATGACACATGTCCTAGATGTGGTCAAATTGATGCCCACCTGATGCATATGAAGTGGGAATGTGTAAATATTGGCGACTACTGGAAGGGGGTGATCGCTCTTGTACTATCTGTATTTGGGATACAACTTCAGTTGGAACCTAAAATCTGTATCCTAGGACTCCTGGGAGAGGACGTAGACCCAGACTCCCATATGGCAGTAGCTAGCTCAAGAATATTATTCCAAGCCAGGAAGTTGTTGGCACTACATTGGATAGACAATTCTCCCCTAACCATAACAGAACTAAAATCCAGGATAAATAACACTCTATGCTTGGAAAGTGGATCTTATATTAAAGGAACGCTCTCAAGAAATCTATACACATATGGGATCAATGGTTAAATACACCAGGTATTGCTTCAAAGAACCTTCACAGAAATACTATCCTGGATTGTTTGTCCATTTCCTTACAGTAAACCAGGAATTTATATCCTTATATCCAAGGTGTCAGCAAATAATAATTTTCTCAGTCCACACAATTGCCCCTTCTTAGATATATTCTTTTTCTTTTGATGTCTCAATAGGGAAAAAAATAATCAGTCAGGAATTATTCAGATATTTATGTACAAATGTAAAATTACTATTCCAAACCATTGTACTATAGAGCGATATTGGGTTTTATATCATTGTAAACCGGTTCTTGCATTGTTACTGGTTTTTCTTTCTTTTTCTTTTTTTTGTCACAAAGTTTATTTAAAAAAAGAAATGTTGGTCTTTCTTTGTTTTGTTAAATAAAAATGATCTGAATGAAAAAAAGAAAGGACGGAAGGTCTTTACTAGATCAAACGTATACAAAATGCCAAGATCACATGTGAAGGTACTCGTACAAATTCACAGATAAATGTAGTCTCTCATTGGCAAGAAGGTTACATCCTCAGATGCAAAGGACATATGTATCCAAAATAAAAGGGGCACCCGGGCCAGAAACTTATAACCCCATTGACATAGCGGAAGCATTTCGTTTCTTTTATAGTTCTCTATATAATATTCATGGACAATACCACGACATGCCACCTAATATTCTTGAAACAAAAATTGATAAATCTATTATGGACACTGCCGTTCCTTCCTTACAGACCCCTGAGCAGGAGATACTAGACAAAGCTTTCACTGAACAAGAGATAGGGAATGATTTATTGGCTTCTCCTATCGGGAAGAGCCCTGGGCCAGATGGATTCAATAATAGATTTTATAAGATGTTTTCCCCCCAGTTATTACCATTTTTAGCCAAAGTGTTTGATAATATCTCAGAAGACTCCCCCTTTGGCCTCCAATCACTTAAGGCTCACATAACGATTTTATCAAAGCCTGGAAAAGAACCAAATACCTGCCCTAATATTCATCCAATATCATTAAATAATGTAGACGTCAAAATATTCTCTAAAGTAATTACAACACGGCTCTCCCCCTATCTACCCTCAGCAACGATCAGGTTGGCTTCATTAAGGGCAGAGAAGCTCGTGATAATAAAAATAAAATGTTAATTTCACATGCAAAAAACAGGGGCTCCCAATGTGCCTTGTTTCTGTCTACGCTAAAAAAGCGTTCGACACAGTGCATTGGACTTTCTTGAAGAGCGCCCTACCACAAATTGGGTTGGACTCTTTCTTGTTATCTAAAATTTTATCCTTCTACACTGACCCTAAATCGATAGGGTAAACGGCCTTCTATATGACACATTTTCTATTAAAAAGGGGACGAGACCAGGGTGTCCCTTATCACCTCTCCTATACACATTGGTGATGGAACATTTCGTGGTAGCATTACACAAAAATCCAGATATTAGTGGAGTTACTATAGGCTCACATCACTATAAACTAGCTCTATATGCAGACGACCTGTTGCTCTATGTTTCAAACCCAATGATCTCATTTCCCTCTATAATAAAGGAGTTCGAATAACTCGGCCATGTAAGCAATTTTAAAGTCAACTACTCTAAAACAGAAGCCATGAACATAACTTTTAACCCTGAACTGACAAAATAACTAACTTCTAACTTTCCCTTTAAGTGGCAAAAAGACACAATTAAGTACCTGGGTATACAAATTCTGGGGAACTTGGATGATCTGTATTGTTTAAATGATATCCCCCATCCTTGAACAAATGGTTAAAAATCGAATGAATTATAACTTGAAACCCTTGTCCTGGTGTGGTCGTATTAGTGTGATCAAAATGGACATTTTACCAGATCTTCTTTATATATTTCAGTCCGTTCCGGTCTGCGTTCCTCAGACCTTTTTCTCCCGTCTCAACAATTCTAACAGCAAGTTTGTATGGGGAACATCGAGGCCTAGGATACATGTTAAAATATTGTGAAGAAACAGGAGGGAGGGTTAGGGAGCTGCAACGCAGAATCCAAACAGGGTGAAGATAGTCCACTGAAGGGTGCCGGTCCGGCTGGTGAGCACAGACATATGAAGAAAACGAAAAGGAGAAAATCAGCACCCCAACAGGTAAAATATGAGAAAAATATATTGGATCATTTAAAAAAACAAAAAATGTAAAATTCTTATGTGTTTCTGGCGCTAGGGTTGTGTCCTTAGTTATAGCAGATGAGAAAAGGACAATGAAGTCATATATATATATATATACAGGCACAATGGAGTCACATGACACGAAATGAGAAATCAATTAGCATCACACAACAAGCCAGAAATGCAAAACACCATGATGGTGAAAAATAAGATAGAATTAGACCTCATACTCTTATTCATGCATATCCGTATCCCCCTCTGTATATAAACTGTTTATTGCAGGACATTTGTGTGAAGACCACTGGTGTTAGCTGCCAGGGGATTATCCCATATAGGAACACAACACCGGGATTAAGTGTACAGGTGTGAGATCACAGGGTCCGAACATCACAAATGCCATCAACTATAGCAACGGAAGGTGCGAGGATATACTGATTATAGAGGGACAGGAACATGTATGCATGAGATGGATGATAGATTCAGTATAGAGTATCGCAATAACAATGTCCAATAAACAGAGAAAACGCATCAGTGTCTAAATTGTGAATACAAATATTGTTCTTATCGATCTGACACACGTAAAGATATAATATCAAATAATATGCACAATAACCAGTATGGAGAAACTATAAACCTATAACAATGAACATATAAAGGGGAAAAAAAATATGCAAATCAAAATTGATTACATAGTAGAAAATTCACAAGGAAATCCACCCGCATCTGATCTGGTGCAAAGTATAATATCCTGGCAAAGGATCATAGAGCCGCAGATATACCGAGCATTATCTGTCATATCAACGGGAGGCAAATAGATGCATCATTGTAAAACAGACGAGAACAAGTACAGAACACTGGTGAGATTACTGTGGAGCATTGTAATGACGAATCAGATTACTGTGGAGCATTGTAATGGCGAATCAGATTACTGTGGAGCATTGTAATGGCGAATCAGATTAGATGGAGCGTACAAATCCATGATATCCAAGAGCTGGATGTATAACAGATCAATGGCAATGGGAGACGTCTGCATAGAGTCTGATGGAGAACCTGATCGTGAGGCTATAGATGGAGCAAGCATTTCTATCTGTATCAACGAAAAACAGGTCATTACATTATAATACAACTGACAAAAACAAATATCTGATGCAGAACTTAATCGTGAAGCTGTGGATGTAGCGGGAATTTCTATCTGTATCAACGAAAAACAAATCATTGAATTATATTGTGAAAAAACTGACAAAAATAAATATATGAGAAATGGAAGATAAGCTGCAGAACATTGCAATGGAAATACTCCGTCATTGCTGAAAAATCTTTAAGATATTTGCATCATTTATGTGCGTTCTGCGAAGATGAATCAGCAATGATAGCGCAATATACAGAAAGGCAAATAAGTACACCGGCAAATAATAACCGGAAAAACACAAAATAAATTCAGAAAACCTGGAATGTCACCATATAGATGTCTGCTGGGAATAAACCAGTATGAATTTCATCAATAGATGTAAAACAGGTCATTGCGGAAATTCATTACCCGAAGGGTATTTAGTATTTACACGTCAGATCCAGAAGGCTTCACGCATATTAAGGGGTTTCTGTCTGTTTCCACCCCTTATCGGATAATTAACTTTTTCAAGACCAAAGAAAGAAAAATGTGTGAGATCATTATTCTCTATGGACACAATGTTTTGATGCCCCGGAGTATGTGCTATTAGAACTATTGATATATGAAATCTGCTCCGGTGGTCTCTATGAATCCTAACAATTTGTATAAAACAATGTTGTCCACTATTCTGGAGGAAGGCATTTATTTGTCGGGGTTTAATAACAAAATTCAGCGCTGGCAGTTACCCGATTATCCCATTTTTCATGGGCTCCCCAAAACACAAAAGGGTATCTCCCCCCCCCCCTTCGCCCTATTATCTTGGGTATGGGTTCATTGAATGAGAATTTAAGCCAATGGCTGGTGAACATTTGTATCCAGGCTATGTGAAAGATACTACGTCTGTCCTGAGGGTTTTTGACAGGTTCGTGTGGCAGAAAGAATATAGGTTTGTCACCAGCAATGTTGTCAACCTGTATTCCTCCATCCCAAACGCATTGGCCATCATTGCCGTTCAACACCATTTAAATAAATATAGTGGATATTCTGTGAATTTAAAATGGTTCATTATAACATAAAATATTTGTTGTCCCACAACAATTTTATGTTTGATTCTAAATATTATTTACAAGTACTTAGAGTCCCCATGGGCTCCAAATTCTCACCATCTTTGGCTATGCTGTACATGTCGTGGTGGAAGAAATCTACATTTTTTCTGATGATAATCCATTTTTTGAGCACAGTTTTTGGTTTGGTAGATATGTTGATGATGTACTTTTGGTATGGAGAGGTGACCCCCAGTTAGTGTCACAATTTGTTTTGTATTTGAATTCTTATTCCTTAAATTTAAAATCCACTGTCAGTGAACCTTTGATTTCCACTCCATTTCTGGATATTTTCCTGACAGGGATAGTAACATCTCATAAAGCGGACATGACACTCTATAGAAAACCTTTGTCAGGCAACACATTACTGTTGTCTTCCAATTCTCAACTTTCTCTATACAGCTCGCAGGGACGACTCAGTATAGTTGGAGGGAAGCACTCCGATCCTGTTCAGCGAATGTGACCCGTGCTACACAAAATATGTAACTTCCAACATAAGTGCTGATCTATCCTCCGTGGATTCTTTTATGCCTAATGGGAGACCTGCCCACATACCCTCTGTGATGACATAACGGGGGCTAGTCTCTAGCCTTTATATTTTTATTAGATATCTTTTTTTTTGCGATAACTTATCGTGGGGTGATCGTAGAGGCCCAAAAGTGACTCCATATGTTCTGTTGTGATTTTACCTTTCTCCAGAGACCACACACGGTATAGCTGCCGTCTGCTATTTTGTTACTTTTGCGGCACAGCTCCCCAGAGAGGCTTACAGAGACGGGAAAATATCCATATTATTCCTTAGCTGATCCTGCCATCAAAAATATAGGCCCCATTATTATCGGACATATGGAACTTTAGTTATTCCATATTGGCTTGGGCCGTCTACAGGCCTTTGTTACATTCCCTTTGAAGCACTGGGAATACAACCTTCTCAGTTAGCTGTAAATCTATCACAAGCCTGTGTTAATTGGGTTTGGTAGCACCTTTTGGGCCAGCATTTGCTTACAAGGCCCTTCTCATGTGTGTGTTGATTTGCATAGAGGCCACTGGCCAAAGTGTCAGCTCTTCTCCCATGGACAAGTACTATAGGGGAGGAGGGAAGAGGAGTCTGGGAGAGAGACTTCTTAATATTTATGACAGGGGAGAAGAAAAGATTTTCAATATTTCCATGACAATCTGTTTTTCATTGATACAGATAGAAATGCTTGCTATACCTATAGCCTCACGATCAAGTTTTGCATCAGACTCTATGCAGACGTATCCCATTGCAATTGATCTGTTATACATCCAACTCCTGGATAGCATGGATTTGTACGCTCCATCTAATCTGATTCACCATTGCAATGTTCTACAGTAATTTCACAAGTGTTTTGTACATACTTGTTTTCGTCTGTTTTACAATGATGCATCTATTTGCCTCCCGTTGATATGATTGATAATGCTCGGTATATCTGCGGCTCTATGATCCTTTGCCAGGATATTATGCTTTGCACCAGATCAGATGTGGGTGTATTTCCTAACATCGGTGGTTTTCACACAAATTTCCTGCAATAAACGGTTTATATACAGGGTGGGATACAAATATGCATGAACAAGAGTATGAGGTTTAATTCTATGTTCCTTGTATATAGTATTGCTTGTATGTAGTAATATGTGGTCTGGTCATGGTGTGGTGGTATTTGTTCCTTGTATGTGGTGTTCGGTTACTATGTGGTGGTAATATGTGGTCCAGCCATTGTGTGACGGTTTTTGTCCCTTTGTATGTGATATTATTTGAAAAAATGTATGTGACACATTCCCTTTAAAGAAAAATATACCTAAATAGAGTACTGGATATTTTAAGAAATGTTTAATAGGTTAGAGTAGAGTAGGGCCCTGCCAGAAGAGTCTACCTTGTCGTGGCGGCAGCTTACAAAATCTTGTGTCCAAAACAAAAGCTGCTGCTATGTACAGTGCCTTGTGAAAATATTTGGCCCCCTTGAACTTTTCTACCTTTTGCCACATTTCTGGCTTCAAACATAAAGATATAAAATTCTAATTTTTGGGGGAAGAATCAACAAGTGGGACACAATCGTGAAGTGGAACGAAATTTATTGGATATTTTAAACTTTTTAAAAAAATTAAAAACTGAAAAGTGAGGCGTGCAATATTATTCGGCCCCTTTGAGTTAATACTTTGTAGCTCCACCTTTTGCTGCAATTACAGCTGCAAGTCACTTGGGGTATGTCTCTATCAGTTTTGCACATCGAGAGGCTGAAATTCTTGCCCATTCTTCCTTGCAAATCAGCTCGAGCTCATTGAGGTTGGATGGAGGGAATTTATGAACAGCAGTTTTCAGCTCTTTCCACAGTTTCTCGATTGGATTCAGGTCTGGACTTTGACTTGGCCATTCTAACACCTAGATATGTTTATTTTTGAACCATTCCATTGTAGATTTTGCTTTATGTTTGGGATCATTATCTTGTTGGAAGATAAATCTCCGTCCCAGTCTCAGGTCTTTAGCAAACTCCAACAGGTTTTCTTCCAGAATGGTCCTGTATTTGGCTCCGTCCATCTTCCCATCAATTTTAACCATCTTCCCTGTCCCTGCTGAAGAAAAGCAGGCCCAAACCATGATGCTGCCACCACCATGTTTGACAGTGAGGATGGTGTTTTGAAGGTGATGAGCTGTGTTGCTTTTACGCCAAACATATCATTTTGCATTGTGGCCAAAAAGTTTGATTTTGGTTTCATCTGACCAGAGCACCTTATTCCACATGTTTGGTGTGTCTCCCAGGTGGCTTGTGGCAAACTTCAAACGATACTTTTTATGGATATCTTTGAGAAATGGCTTTCTTTTTGCCACTCTTCCATAAAGGCCAGATTTGTGCAGTGTACGACTGATTGTTGTCCTATGGACAGACTCTCCCACCTCAGCTGTAGATCTCTGCATTTCATCCAGAGTAATCATGGGCCTTTTGGCTGCATCTCTGATCAGTCTTCTCCTTGTTCGAGATGAAAGTTTAAAGGGACGGCCGGGTCTTGGTAGATTTGCAGTGGTCTGATACTCCATCCATTTCAATATGATCGCTTGCACAGTGCTCCTTGAGATGTTTAAAACTTGGGAAATCTTTTTGTATCCAAATCCGCTTTAAACTTCGCCACAAAAGTATCTCGGACATGCCTGGTGTGTTCCTTGGTCTTCATGATGCTCTCTGCACTTGAAACAGAACCTTGAGACTATCACAGAGCAGGTGCATTTATACGGAGACTTGATTACACAAGGTGGATTCTATTTATCATTACCAGTCATTTAGGACAACATTGGATCATTCAGAGATACTCACTGAACTTCTGGAGTGAGTTTGCTGCACTGAAAGTATAGGGGCCGAATAATATTGCACGCCCCACTTTTTTAATTTTTTAAAAAGTTTAAAATATCCAATAAATTTCGTCCCACTTGTTGTTGATTCTTCCGAAAAAAAATTTGAATTTTATACCTTTACGTTTGAAGCCAGAACTGTGGCAAAAGTTAGAAAAGTTCAAGGGGGCCAAACACTTTCATAAGGCACTGTATGTGATCTGGTGTTCTATGGGAATTGTCAGGGTATGTGCACATGGTCAGGAGCTGCTGTGGGTTTGACACTGCAGCTTATGCAACAACAAACCTGCAGCGGCCAGGTGTTACAGCATAGTGGATAGGATTTCTAGAAATCCCATGTCCACTATGCGACTCTGTGCACCAATGGATGACCCACGAAAACTGGCATGCGTCGCGTCTTTCAGACCCGCATCATGTCAATTTCTCTTGCGGGTCTACATGTGGACTTTCTCCACAGTCTAACTTCTATGAGGAAACTCCACATGTACTAAAAAAAAAAATTGCACCACTCAATTGCATAAAATGAGGGCAGAAGCCGCACGGCTATCCCGCAGCTTCGGGGCCGCAGGCGCCTCCTGAGCGTGGGCACATACCCTTAATGTGTGATTGATAAGGATGTGGTGCAGAAGTGGAGTTTTTCCAAGAGTGGGCGGTGTGACTGTGGAAGGTTCGAGGAGTGGAGGTGGAGCCTGGGCGGAGTCTCCAGGGTGCCTAAAAAGTTTTTGCCAGCATGGGGCCTGAAATTCCTGGTGCCAGCCCTGCACACATATACATACACTCATATACTAATCTTTTATGATATTGCTGTCTTCTGGAGAGGGCTGCAGAACCCACTGTGGAGGAGGAGGACACAGCAGACAGGACTGATTTCACCTTCCTGCCCTTGTGTGATGTCCAATGCTGTGGACTCTCCTCCCCAACCCTCTACTCTTAGAGGAAATTCTGCTGGGAAAGGAACAGCAGGAGACAGAAGACCCACTGTAAGACCCTGCAGGAGGACAGACACAGCAGTCAATGAGCACTCTTATCAGTCTGATGGGGAAGCGTTCATTGGCCAGCGGCCTCTCCTGCATGACATGCCCCATTTTTCAATGGCCGCACTCTGCCCAGGGTATCAAAAATCATCAAGAGCACTACCCTTCTTCCTGCATGGGCCCCCCTTCACCTCTGGGCCGGGGTGCGGCTGCATCGGCGGTGTATCCACCCCTTGTTGAAGCCCTCGCTGCGGCTCTGAGGAAATGTAATATTATTTACACACAACCGAGTGGTAAAGAAATCAGTGAGACACCTGTGGGATAAGAACGTAAGAACGCCCATTAAACCCTCAGATGACTTCCCTCGTGGGTACAGTGTCCGAAATGGGGTCATTTTAGGGGCTCGTATGTTCATCACACCTCGAGGGCTTTGCTATTGGCCGCTCCGTACACCTTGCACATACATGGCTCCACTCCGTACACACAGTTCCGATCTGTACACCTCGTAAACACGCGGCTCTGCTTCCTACAGCTCGTACCCGCGCGGCTCCGCTCCCTACGCCTCGTACACGCGCGGCTCCGCTCCCTACGCCTTATACACGCGCGGCTCCGCTCCCTACGCCTCGTACACGCGCGACTCCGCTCCGTACGCCTCGTACACGCACGGCTCGGCTCCGTACACACGGATCCGCACCGTACACCTCGTACACACACGGCTCTGGTCCGTACACCTCGTACACACACGGCTCTGCTCCGTACACCTCGTACACACGTGGCTCTGCTCCGTACACCTCGTACACACACGGCTCTGCTCCGTACACCTCGTACACACGCGGCTCTGCTCCGTACACCTCGTACACACGTGGCTCTGCTCCGTACACCTCGTACACACGCGGCTCCGCTCCGTACACCTCGTACACACGTGGCTCTGCTCCGTACACCTCGTACATGCGCTGCTCCACTCCGTACGCCTCGTACACACGCGGCTCCGCTCTGTACGCCTCGTACACACGTGGCTCCGTATGCCTTGTACACGCGCGGCTCCGCTCCGTACACCTCGTACACACACGGCTCTGTTCCATACACCTCATACACACACGGCTCTGCTCCGTACACCTCGTACACGCGCGGCTCCGCTCCGTACACCTCGTACACACGGCTCTGCTCCGTACACCTCGTACACACGCGGCTCTGCTCCGTACACCTCGTACACACGCGGCTCCGCTCCGTACACCTCGTACACGCGCGGCTCCGCTCCGTACACCTCGTACACGCGCGGCTCCGCTCCGTACACCTCGTACACACGCGGCTCTGCTCCGTACACCTCGTACACACGCGGCTCCGTACACCTCGTACACATGCGGCTCCGCTCCGTACACCTCGTACACACGCGGCTCTGCTCCGTACACCTCGTACACACGCGGCTCCGCTCCGTACACCTCGTACACGCGCGGCTCTGCTCCGTACACCTCGTACACGCGCGGCTCCGCTCCGTATACCTCGTACACGCGCGGCTCTGCTCCGTACACCTCGTACACGCGCGGCTCCGCTCCGTACACCTCGTACACGCGCGGCTCTGCTCCGTACACCTCGTACACACGCGGCTCCGCTCCGTACGCCTCGTACACACGCGGCTCCGCTCCGTACACCTCGTACACACGCGGCTCCGCTCCGTACACCTCGTACACGCGCGGCTCCGCTCCGTACACCTCGTACACGCGCGGCTCCGCTCCGTACACCTCGTACACGCGCGGCTCCGCTCCGTACACCTCGTACACGCGCGGCTCCGCTCCGTACACCTCGTACACGCGCGGCTCCGCTCCGTACACCTCGTACACGCGCGGCTCCGCTCCGTACACCTCGTACACGCGCGGCTCCGCTCCGTACACCTCGTACACACGCGGCTCCGCTCCGTACACCTCGTACACACGCGGCTCCGCTCCGTACACCTCGTACACACGCGGCTCTGCTCCGTACACCTCGTACACACGCGGCTCTGCTACATCCACACTGTAAACCCCTCCTGACCCCACACATAAACTTCAGCTCATCCAGCACCATGACAACCAGCACAGCAGAGTCCTGCATCCACTGAGGCCCCTGATCATGTGACCCCTGACTCCTCCCCTCCTGTGACCTCATCACAGCTCCTGTGCGCACAGAGCAGCCATATATGTGGTGGCGGCTCTGCAGGTGGAGGTATGTGGAGACCCCATTACTGGGCGCAGGGGGCATTAACCCCTTCAGCACGGAGACTCTTTTGGGGTCTTGTGTTGCCCTTTTATAAGAATCATAAGGTTTTTGTTCTGTTTCCTGTAATAGATACATACGACCCAACTATGGAGACAGGAAGGGAGGAAACGTATTGTTCTCATAGTACAGGGCCCCTTTACTGGCCCCACAGTGTAATGCCCCCATTATGCCCCTTATGCAGGATGTATGATGCCCCCACACAGTGTAATGCCCCCATTATGCCCCTTATGTAGTATGTATGATGCCCCCCACAGTGTAATGTCCCCATTATGCCCCTTATGTAGTATGTATGATGCCCCCACACAGTGTAATGCCCCCATTATGCCCCTTATGCAGGATGTATGATGCCCCCACATAGTGTAATGCCCCCATTATGCCCCTTATGCAGGATGTATGATGCCCCCACACAGTGTAATGCCCCCATTATGCCCCTTACGCAGTATGTATGATGCCCCCACACAGTGTAATGCCCCCATTATGCCCCTTATGCAGGATGTATGATGCCCCCCACACAGTGTAATGCCCCCATTATGCCCCTTGTGCAGCATGTATGATGCCCTCACACAGTGTAATGCCCCCATTATGCCCCTTATGCAGGATGTATGATGCCCCCACACAGTGTAATGCCCCCATTATGCCCCTTATGCAGGATGTATGATGCCCCCACACAGTGTAATGCCCCCATTATGCACCTTATGCAGGATGTATGATGCCCCCACTCAGTGTAATGCCCCCATTATGCCCCTTATGCAGGATGTATGATGCCCCCATTATGCCCCTTATGCAGGATGTATGATGTCCCCCACAGTGTAATGCCCCCATTATGCCCCTTATGCAATATGTATGATGCCCCCACACAGTGTAATGCCCCCATTATGCCCCTTATGCAGGATGTATGATGTCCCCACACAGTGTAATGCCCCCATTATGCCCCTTATGCAGGATGTATGATGCCCCCCCACAGTGTAATGCCCCCATTATGCCCCTTATGCAGGATGTATGATGCCCCTTATGCAACATGTATGATGCCCCACACAGTATGATGCCCCCATTATGCATCTTATACACACAGTGGCTTGTGAAAGTAATTGCCCCCTTGGCATTGTTCATGTTTTGCTCCCTCACAGCCTAAAATTTCACTGTTTTTTTGAGGATTTGTATCAGTTCATGTTAAGAACATGCTGACAACTGTGAACATTTGGTTTTATTTGTTATGAAGCAAACAACAAATAGGACAATGTGATGAGCCGTCCTTGTTCTAAAGACTATCAGACTTTTCCAGCATGGATCACCCGTGCCATCGATCTTGTTGTGTTTTATTAGTGATTTATTTACTTGCCAGTTCAGCCTTAGGAATCAATGCTTCCATTCAGTGACCGTATCTCAGGGGCCTTAAGCCATTATTTTCTCAGCCACTAGGCTCATTGTGTGGATGGGGAAAGTAGATCCAGGGGAGCCATCACCACAGGAAGTCGCAAATGCAGACCCATGTGATGAGTTCAGCCTGAGGAAAAATACCTCCACTAATGCACACTTAGCTTTGAGGGGGCTGATCCCAGTGAAGGACAAAAAGAAGCCACATTGTTCAGTGAGGTCTTGTAGCCCAAGGATGGATGGATGGTCTATGGAGTTTTGGAGATCAGTACCGACTGGGCTGGATAAACGTGCTACAGTTGTGGGATCTGTCGTTTGGATTTAAACTTTCTTAATGGACTGTTGCTACTAGATACCTGTGCTTCTTTCGTTTTATCTGTCGTCTGGAGGATCATGGAATATGAATACAGACTATACTGGCTGGAGATATTTAAGCTGTAGGCCAACAAAAAGTTGGGAGACAGTGGTTATCGCCTGGTACGAAGGCAATGGAACTACCGTCCCAGGGAAGGGATCTTGTGGACTGAGACAATTGTATTCTGGCCATTTACCTGGAGTTGTTGTAAAAACCTTGATGTAAGGAATACAATATTGATGAACCGTTAACCTGCCTAGATGAATCTTTACAATGCACAACCTCAAATCTTCACAAGTGGTGGCAACAGTGGGATCACCTATATCTGGACAGGATGCCAGGGAAATTTACTGAATGATGTCTTGGCAGAAGAGATGGCAGACTCAATCTACAAGAGGCTCAGGAAGGAATTGCTGAGAGCCCTTTGCTCTGAGTGAGAGCTAGAGTGGTTGCCGGAGGACAGCCGGGTGACCCTTATACAATGCTTGGACGACTGGGACCGGGAACAACCACAGGAGGAGGTCATTTCAGACGTGGAGGAGGGCATATCTGTGGAGGGACCACAGCCCAGGCCTGTCATCCAGATGGTGGAGGGTTGACTGACTGAGTTGAGGAGGATGCTGGACGTGCTAGGAGAGCGGGCCATGGAGATAGAGTGGGCGGCAGTGCTAAGCAAATATCTGGGTGTTCATTTAGCAGTACTCCCACACTCCCCAGCACAGAGGACAGTGGATAACAGGAGAGAGGGGCCTGCATCTTTAAGGTACAGGGATATACCACAGTTCAGTGAGGACACCTCGGATATTGATGAACATCTCCGGTTATTTAAGAACGTCTGCCTGCTGCATGAGGTGTCAGTTAGTGACTGGCCCAGATTTTTACACATTGAGCGCATTACTAGAGAGGTATACCGTCACACCTGAAAACTACCAGAAGGAAGTTTCAGGAGACTGAGAAGCTCGGTGCACACATGCCTCGGGAGTTTGCTAACACACTACATATGGCATGCACTCGGTGGATAGAAGGACTGAGGGCTCGGGAAGCAGAACATGTCTTGGATATATTCATGCTGGAGCAATTTGTCTAAACTCCCGGGTGACTTAAAAGAAATAGTGGCGGATTGAAAACCACTCAGCCTGGATGAGGCTGCAAGATTGGCTGATGAATGGTCTGATAATCGACAAGGGCTATGTGGAAGTACAGCCAACGAGACCCATGGATCGGCCAGAGGAGGAACTGTGGGGATTTCAAACTTCACAAAGATGAGGAAGTTTCCCAAGCCCCCAAGTACGGTCTGCGTCAAGGCGAGGGGGACTTAGGCTGCCATAATTGTGGATGTATGGGACACTTTGACAGGGAATGCCGGGAATGTTTTAGCCCACATCACAACCTAGGACAGGGGTCTCAAACACGCGGGCCGCATGCGGCCCCTGAGGCTGCTTTATGCGGCCCCCAGGCACAGACCCCTTGACGATCCCGACCTGGTCCAGGAGGAGCCGCCGACAGCAGCGCTGAATTGCCACACAGAGACTGTTTCCCAGCACTGCATTTCCAATGCCAGCCGCTGGCCAATCAGAGGCCAGCAGCTGATATCTGCGTGTCGGCGCAGCGAGTATGACGTCATTGCCATATGCAGATGTCAGCTGCTGGTCTCTGATTGGCCGGCGGCTGACATTGAGAATGCTGTGCTGGGAGACAATCTCTGTGCGGCAATGCAGCGCTGCTGTCGGCGGCTCCTCCTGGACCAGGTCGGGATCGTCAAGGGGTCGGACTCTGTGGTGCCTGCGGGCCACATCTGCAGGAAGGCCGCCGAGGGAACGGAGGACAGGTGAGAATCATCTTTTTTTTTTTTCTATTTTATGTGTGTGAAGAACAGCACAGGGGGCACAGAGCCACAACATGGGGACCGGGATGGGGCACAGAGCCACAAGAGGGGACCTGGATGGGGCACATAGGCACAAGATGGGGACCTGGATGGGGCACATAGCCACAGGATGGGGACCTGGATGGGGCACATAGCCACAAGAGGGGACCTGGATGGGGCACATAGCCACAAGATGGGGACCAGAGCCCCAACATGGGGACCTGGATGGGGCACAGAGCCCCAACATGGGGACCTGGATGGGGCACAGAGCCACAACATGGGGACCGGGATGGGGCACAGAGCCACAACATGGGGACCGGGATGGGGCACAGAGCCACAAGAGGGGACCTGGATGGGACACATAGCCACAGGATGGGGACCTGGATGGGGCACATAGCCACAAGAGGGGACCTGGATGGGGCACATAGCCACAAGATGGGGACCTGGATGGGGAACATTGCCACAGGATGGGGACCTGGATGGGGCACATAGCCCCAAGATGGGGACCTGGATGAGGCACATTAGTACAAGATGGGCACCAGGATGGGGAACGTTGCCACAGGATGGGGACCTGGATGGGGCACATAGCCACAGGATGGGGACCTGGATGGGGCACATAGCCACAAGAGGGGACCTGGATGGGGCACATAGCCACAAGATGGGGACCAGAGCCCCAACATGGGGACCTGGATGGGGCACAGAGCCCCAACATGGGGACCTGGATGGGGCACAGAGCCACAACATGGGGACCGGGATGGGGCACAGAGCCACAACATGGGGACCGGGATGGGGCACAGAGCCACAAGAGGGGACCTGGATGGGACACATAGCCACAGGATGGGGACCTGGATGGGGCACATAGCCACAAGAGGGGACCTGGATGGGGCACATAGCCACAAGATGGGGACCTGGATGGGGAACATTGCCACAGGATGGGGACCTGGATGGGGCACATAGCCCCAAGATGGGGACCTGGATGAGGCACATTAGTACAAGATGGGCACCAGGATGGGGAACGTTGCCACAGGATGGGGACCTGGATGGGGCACATAGCCACAGGATGGGGACCTGGATGGGGCACATTACTACAAGATGGGGACTTGGATGGGGAACATTACTACAAGATGTTTTCCATTATTACTATATGATCCTAATTGTAAGACAATATTACTGTATGTGGCCAATTGGGGGAAATAAAATTGTAAAAAAAATAAAAAATAAAATAAAGCATGAAAAAATATTGGGCACTAAAAATGCTGTTTTATATGTAAACTAAAGTAAACACAAAAAAGTGCACGTTTATTATCGCCACATCCATAACGACCCAAGCCATAAAAAAATAAACACGGCAAAAATGTTCAAAAGGTGTATACAAAAAAAATGGTATCACTAAAAATGTCACATTGAACAAAGAATGCGGCCCCCCAAATTCAAATTTTTTCCATGTGCGGCCCATATACCCAGCCGAGTTTGAGACCCCTGACCTAGGAGCAGGATTGGTGTGACACTGGCCCAATGTCGTAACCTGAAGCCAAGGACTGGTTCACACTTCATCAGCCAAGAATGAGCAGAGCAATCTCAACATGCAGACTAACCCCCCACCCCAGTGGTGAGTAATACACAAAATGTAATGACTGTTACCATGAAGGAATTTGACCTGGGTGAGGTAAATGACATTAGGGAGGAGGCCCAGAGACTTCGGGAAACTGACTCTCCCATCACCCTGGACAGCCCACATATTGTCCCCCCAGAACAATATTTACCTGGCCGCCAAGTGACCATCCCCCTAGCTGGTGGTCAGCACTCTGGGGTTGGTAGCAATGGATACAAATTTGGTTCTCATCGGGTACGTGTTGAGTTTCCCAGGACAAACCGGAGATCAAGGGGTGGATATGGAGGACCCTGCGGGAGGAACAGACACCTGCCCCAGCAAACTAAATACAGAATTCTTGTCTCAGGGCTTCCCCCCCCATTGGGGAGTTGGCAAGATCGGAAAGATCATTTGAGAGAAGCTGGAGATGTCTAGTATGCTGATGTACACCAGGGTGGAATGGGGATTGTGGAGTTTATTCACAAGGGTGACATGGAATATGCTTTGAGGAAACTGGATGATACAAAGTTTCATTGCCATAAAGGTGAGACCACTTACTTTCGTGTCCGTGCTGAAAATGTGGGGAAGAAGTGTGAGGAACTGGCCTTGTTCTAAACAGGGCTGTGGAGTCGGTAAGCCAAACCTCCAACTCCGACTCCTCAATTTCCATGACACTGACTCCCTCATACATGGCTCATGTTTAAGTGATAAAATTACTGTAGCACAGATTAATCTCAGCTAAAAGTCTAGACTATTATATCAGGAATAGGACAGACATTTATAGGACATTTCATAACTTTCCCAAATTCTTATGAAAAAATATTCCCCACAAAGTGCATTGAACTACTGTAACCAATTTATTATATACTTTAGGAGTCGGAGTCAGTCCATTTCATACCTACTCCGACTCCACCATTATGGGCTCCGACTCCACCACTCTGACTCCACAGCCCTGGTTCTAAAGACTATCAGACTTTTTCCCTCACGGAGCACCTGTGCCATTGATCTTATTGTTGTGTTTTATTAGTGATTTTTTTGCTCGTCAGTTCATCCTCAGGAATCAATGCTTTCATTCAGTGACCTTATCTCAGGGGCCTTAATCCATAGTTTTCTCAGCCCCTAGGCCCATTGTGTGGAAGTAGATCCAGTGGAGCAGTCACCACAGGGAGTTTCACATTCAGTCCCACGTGATGAGTTCGGCCTGAAAAAAATACCTCCACTAATGTACACTTAGCTTTGACAGGGCTGACTGATCCCAGTGAAGGAGAAAAAGAAGCCACAATGTTTAGTCAGGAGTTTTGTGGAATGTCGTCAAAGGGATAGGATCGAGACTAAGGTCTTGTCTTGTAGCCCAGGGATGGATGGATGTTCTATGCCAGTGGTTGTGAACCTATGGCACATGTACCGTAGGGGGCCCACAGAGCCCTCCCAATGGGCACACGTGCCATTTCCTCAGCAGTGCCACGGCTACCACTCTCCTGTCCTTAACAGCAATCTTCAAGTCTGACCACAGATTCTCAATTGGATTAAGGTCTTGGCTTTGACTAGAATGCTCCAAAATATATACACGTTTCCCCTTAAACCACTCGAGTGTTGCTTTAGTAGTATGTGTTGGGTCATTGTCTTGTTGGAAGGTGAGCCTCCATCCCAGTCTCAAATCACTGACAGACTGAAACAGGTTTTGCTCAATAAAATCCCTGTATTTTGCACCATCCATGTTCCCTTTGACTCGGACCATTTTCCATGTCCCTGCTGCTGAAAAACATCCCCACAGCATGATGCTGGCATCACCATGTTTCACTGTGGGGATGGTGTTCTTGGGGTGATGAGCTACAGTGAAGGAAATAATTATTTGATCCCTTGCTGTATTTGTAAGTTTGCCCACTGACAGACATGAACAGTCTATAATTTTAAGGGTAGGTTAATTTTAACATTGAGAGATAGCATATCCAAAAAAAATCAAGAAAATCACATTGTATAAATTAGATAAATGTATTTGCATTTTGCAGTAAGAAATAAGTATTTGATTCCCTACAAACCATTGAATTCAGGCTCCTACAGACCAGTTAGACGCTCCTAATCAACTCGTTATCTACATTAAAGACAATTGTCTTACATAGTCACCTGTATAATAGACTCCTGTCCACAGACTCAATTAATCAGTCAGACTCTAACCTCTGCAACATGGGCAAGATCAAAGCGCTTTCTAAGGATGTCAGGGACAAGAACGTAGACCTGCACAAAGCTGGAATGGGCTACAAAACCATAAGTAAGACACTGGGTGAGAAGGAGACAACTCTTGGTGCAATAGTAAGAAAATGGAAGCAATACAAAATGACTGTCAATCGACATTGACCTGGGGCACCATGCAAAATCTCACATCATGTGGTATCCTTGATCATGAGGAAGGAGAGAGATCAGCCTAAAACTACACTGGGGGAACTTGTTAATGATCTCAAGGTAGCTGGGACCACAGTCACCAAGAAAACCATTGGTATCACATTATGCCTTAAAGGTTTAAAATCCTGCAGTGCCCGCAAGGTCCCCCTGCTCAAGAAGGCACATGTGCAGGCCCGTCTGAAGTTTGCCAAAGAACACCTGGATGATTCTGTGAGTTATTGGGAGAAGGTGCTGTGGTCAGATGAGACAAAAATTGAGCTCTTTAGCATTAACTCAACTCGCCGTGTTTGGAGGAAGAGAAATGCTGCCTATGACCCAAAGAACACCATCCCCACTGTCAAGCATGGAGGTGGAAGTGTTTTGTTTTGAGAGTGTTTCTCTGCTAAGGGCACAGGACTACTTCACTGCATCAATGGGAGAATGGATGGAGCCATGTACCGTAAAATCCTGAGTGACAACCTCCTTGCCTTCGCCAGGACATTAAAAATTTGTCGTGGCTGGGTCTTCCAGCAAGACAATGACCCAAAACATACAGCCAAGGCAACAAAGGAGTGGCTCAAAAAGAAGCACATTAAGGTCATGGAGTGGCCTAGCCAGTCTCCAGACCATAATCCCATAGAAAACTTTATGGAGGGAGTTGAAGCTCCGAGTTGCCAAGCGACAGCCTCAAAATCTGAATGATTTTGAGAAGATCTGCAAAGAGGAGTGGACCAAAATTCCTCCCGACATGTGCGCATCCCTCATCATCAACTACAAAAAACATCTGACTGCTGTGCTTGCCAACAAGGGTTTTGCCACCAAGCATTAAGTGTTGTTTGCCAGAGGAATCGAATACTTATTTCTCACTGCAAAATGCAAATAAATTCATCTAATTTATACAATGTGATTTTCTTTCTTTATTTTTTTTTTTTGGATATTCTATTTCTCAATGTTAAAATTAACCTACCCTTAAAATGCCAGAGCCCTACAAAATGACCTCCAGCAGGCCACAAATGTGCATATGTCTGCACAAACTGTTACAAACCGACTCCATGAGGGTGGTATGAGGGCCTGACGTCCACAGATTGGGGTTGTGCAGGATGCTTGGCATTTGCCACAGAACACCAGGATTGGCAAAGTCACCACTGGCGCCCTGTGCTCTTCACAGATGAAAGCAGGTTCACACTGAGCACATGTGACAGACGTGACATAGTCGGGAGACGCCGCACAGCCCTCCATGTGCTCGCCAGAGGTAGCCTGACTGCCATTAGGTACCGAAATAAGATCCTGAGACTCCTTGTGAGACCATATGCTGGTGTGGTTGGCCCTGGGTTCCTCCTAATGCAGGACAATGCCAGACCTCATGTGGCTGGAGTGTGTCAGCAGTTCCTGCAAGATGAAGGCATTGAAGCTATGGACTGGCCCGCCCGTTCCCCAGACCTGAATCCGATTGAGCACATCTGGGACATCATATCTTGCTCTATCCACCAACGTCACGTTGCACCACAGACTGTCCAGGAGTTGGCGGATGCTTTAGTCCAGGTCTGGGAAGAGATCCCACAGGAGACCATCCACAACCTCATCAGGAGCATGCCCAGGCGTTGTAGGGAGGTCATACAAGCACGTGGAGGCCACACACAATACTCAGCCTCATCAGGAGCATGCCCAGGCGTTGTAGGGAGGTCATACAGGCACGTGGAGGACACACACAATACTGAGACTCATTTTGATTTGTTTTAAGGGCATTACATCAAAGTTGGATCAGCCTGTAGTGTGTTTTTCCACTTTAATTTTGGGGGTGACTCGAAATACAGGCTTCCATTGGTTAATAAATTTGATTTCCATTGATGATTTTTGTGTGATTTTGTTGTCAGCACATTCAACTTTGTACAGAACAAAGTATTCAATGAGAATATTTCATTCATTCAGATCTAGGATGTTATTTGAGTGTTCCCTTTATTTTTTTGAGCAGTGTATATATATGTGTGTGTGTGTGTGTGTGTGTGTGTGTTGTAAGCTGGACAGGTCGTGTCCTCAAGGTGCCAAGCCTCGGTGATGTAGAACTCAGAAAAGCAGGCTCCAGCACACATAGTGCTGAGAAGTTTTTAATAGGCCCGGGTTTTATGAGCAGCAGAGAGACCTGGGTGGGATCAGCTGCTCACTTACCTCCAGTCCAGATTTTGGAAGGACTGATTTAAGACAGCTGTGTCTGTCTCAGTCTGTCTGTGTGTTTTGCAAGGTGAGCAGACCTTGCATGTGCTGATCAGACTCTGCTGAAGGCAGAGAAAAGGACTTCATTTAAACGTCTGTGGCCGTTTTGTATGGACTTGTTATTTTTGAATTTTGTTTTGTTATACCTTGTTTTGTGCCAGGAAAAGGCTATTTTGTGTTTGTGTCCTGAGCTTTTTATGCAAGCAAAATAAACCATCCTGGATTTCTAATGAAAACGCTCCCTGTGCCTACCTCAACCGCAGCTGAGTGAATACTAAACCCTATAATTGGTGCTAGAAGCAAACGCACGAATCCCAAGAGGCAGTGTGACTGCTACAGGAAACCATATATGTCCTGGGTGAAGGCCGCCAGCCAGCAACAGTTATCCGGCAGCACGGAGGAGCTGTTAAGTTCTGGGAGTTGGAGGGTTCTGCGCATGATCTTACTTGTCCCCAGTACTGCGCTTTTCTGGACAGAGTGTTCAGATGTTGCTCCTGGGATCTGTTGTAGCCACTCTTCCAACTTAGGTGATGAAGTGACGAGACCCAGGTGAGGAAAACTGTGAGAGGGGCGTTGCAAAAGATGTCTCCGGGGGATGACGTTTCGTGTTCCTGGCCGTGTTTCAGAGAGTGGCGGACCGTGAGAGACTACCACCGGAGCAGTGGGCGGAGGTTCTAGCGCCATATCTGACAGGGGAACCACAGAAGGCGTACGTTGATTTGGCCCTGCAAGACGCTAAGGAATATAGCAAACTTAAGTCTGAGATCCTGGCACGGCTGGGCGTAACACTGGCAGTCAGGGCACAGCAAGTCCACCTCTGGGACTTCCACAGGGACAAACCTCCCTGGTCACAAATGTGTGACCTTCTGCACATGGTTCAGAAGTGGCTACAGCCAGAGACTTGTTCCCCAGCCTAGATAGTTGAGAGAGTGGTCATAAATTGGTTTATCCACTCTCTGCAGAAGTCGATTCAGTCCTGGGTTGCCCAGAGAGATCCCCAAAATACAGATGACCTGGTGGGCCTAGTGGAGAGGTACCGGGCGGTAGAGGGCTCCCTGACTGATCAAGCCGGGGTTAGGTCACCTTTCTGGGGTTCACAAAGGGGGGGATGGCTCCCAAAAGAAGGGGACTAAATCCTCACTGGGTGGGCGTCCAAAGTCCCAGGAGGTTGCTGAATCACAGCTGGGTAATCAGTCCCATACCATCCTCTGTTGGAGGTGTCATATCTTTGACCATATAGCTGCCCGGTGTCCCATGAACTCTTTTCCAATGGACTACAACATAGGCTGGCGTTGCTCCTATTTGGCCTACCCCGCCTGCATCGCGGTTCCTCAACATGGCGAGGGCCCTCAGGCGTGCTCAGTGTCCGTAAAAGAGGTGCAAGTGTCTGGACTGTTGGACTCAGGAAGTTTGATGACCCTGATAAGGGCCACACTCATTCATCGGTTGGTTCCTGGGAAGGTGGTGGGTGTCCAGTTTGTCCATGGGGATGCTAAAAACTACCCTGTTGCTCGGGTGGATGTAAACACGGACTGTGGCACCACAGCTCAGGAAGTGGGGGTCATTAAAGACTTGTTGCACCCGATAATAATCGGACGGGACTTTGCATTATTCTGGGACATGTAGGGGAAAGCGGGGACACCTGGTTGCTCGGACCACCGCCAGATCACCCCTGAAGAAACCTCACCACAGGCCGTAACAGACGAGTTTCCCATGTGTTTGTTTGTTGGCGATGAGGATGAGACTGCGTCCCCTGAAGCCAATATCCCTGAGCTGGAAGTGTCCGAGGGAAACTTCGGAACCGCCCAACTCAGGGACTTAACTCTGAAAGTGGCCTTCCAAAATGTTACCGTGTTAAATGGAGTGCCTCAGGAGCCGGGGGCCGACAGTCGGTTCCCTCATTTTGCTGTGAATGGGGATTTGCTGTACAGAGTAACCAAGCCAAGGGTTCAGGTAATAGAGCAGTTGTCGGTGCCAGGGCCCTATAGACGCAGTGTGTTAGACATAGCTCATTCCCATGAGTTAGGATTTTAGTTTTCAGGTGGAGCATAGGCCTGGGAAACAACATGGGAATGCTGATGCCCTATCAAGGGTCTATTGTATGTTGGCAGAAGGTGCCAAGCCCCCCGGTTTGTGCAGAAGGGGGGTATGTAAGGTTGCAGCCGGACAGGTCGTGGATGGGAGGTATATGTCCCCGAGGTGCCCAACCTCAGGGATGTAGGATTTTGAAAAGCAGGCTCCAGCACACATATTGCTGAGAAGTGTTTAATGGGCCCGGATTATGGGGCTGGGTTTTAGGAGCAGCTGAAAGAGCTGGGTGAGATCAGCTGCTAACTTACCTCCAATTCAGGTCTTGGAAGGTCTGATGCAAGCAAAATATACCAACCTGGATTTCTAATGAAAACGCGCCTTGTGCCTACCTCAACCACAGCCGAGTGAGTACTAAACCCCACAGTTTGTATATATACATGCATGCATGCATTGGGAAAATAAGTATTTGATACACTGCCGATTTTGCAAGTTTTCCCACCTACAAAGAATAGAGAAGTCTATAATTTGTAATTTTTAACGTAGGTATACTTCAACTGTGAGAGACAGAATCTAAAAATAAAAAACAGAAAATCACATTGTATGATTTTTAAATAATTAAATTGCACTTTATTGCATGAAATAAGTATTTGATCACCTACCCACCAGAAAGAATTCTGTTTCACAGACCGGTTAGTTTTTCTTTAAGAAGCCTCCTACTCTGCACACATTACCTGTATTAATTGCACCTGTTTGAACTCTTTACCTGAATAAAAGACACCTGTCCAAACAATCAATTACACTTCAACCTCTCCTCTATGGCAAGACCGAAGAGCTGTCTAAGTACACCAAAGAAAAAATTGTACACCTGCACAAGGCTGGGATAGGCTTGAGAAAGGTCAGAAATCAGCCCAGAACTACATGGGAGTACCTGGCCAATGACCTGAAGAAAGCTGGGACCACAATCTCAAACATTACTGTTAGTAACACACTGCGCCGTCATGGATTAAAATCCTGCAGGGCACGCAAGGTCCCCCTGATAACGCACATGTCTAAGCCCGTTTGAAGTTTACCAATAACCATCTGGATAATCCAGAGGAGGCATGTGAGAAGGTCATGTGGTCAGATGAGACCAATATAGAACTTTTTGGTATCCACTCCATTCGCCATGTTTCGAGGACGATGAAGAATGAGTACAACCCCAAGAACTGTCTGATCTGTTTTGGACACACACATATCTATTAATCTCTTGATCCCTCAATCATCATATTGCTAACATACTAGATCTGTACAGCAGCCTATGTATACATTTACCTTTGATTGGTGCTATCTTAGATGTGGCCAATACTGATATTGCTATTTGAGCTATGCACATGTACTTTATAAACTGCTTTAGGACTGGATTATCCATATATAGCTATTGTGTATATCTTCTATAGCCACCTTGCGAGCATTTCTAGTGTAGGAGCTTGGGTTATATACATTACTGTCTTTATGATGCACTAAGCACGTTACATGTATTGCTGCTTCCCTGATTGATGCATTGGCACTTTATTATCTTATAGGATCGTGTTGTGTACCTATTGTGATCCTTTTGGGTGTACTGTTTGAGGAACCATGTTGCATTTGCATTAGGCTTTGCCTACTTAATATCGATTATTCTTTAGACCCTGGTTCTCCGTCTATGACACACAGTTCCCTGCCTTACTGACGTATACTCCCTGATTTATGTAGTACTTGGTGTCACCGTCTTCCTCCCTTTATTTTATTCCATTGGAAATTGCCTGTTTTTATACCTTTTCTGTAATAAAATTCTAATTTCATCTTGACACGCTCCTGATTCCTTTTCCTCTTTTGGGTTATATGGTTGTTGAAGAGCGCTTACTGAGACCAGTTCCCCCTATCTTTGGTCACTTGGGTGCGTGTTGAGGTATCACAGGGTTAGGGTTTCTATTTAAATGTCCAGGCTGGTTTATTGGTGCTTCATAAACCATGCCACAAGGAAAGGAAATAAACAGCCGTTCAGTGCAGGCAAAACAAAGTAAACAGTTCCAGCAATGGTACTTTAGAAATAGTCCAGAACACACAGGCTGTATAGCATTCAGTATACCAGCTCAGTCTTGAGACATCACACAGGATGCTCTACCATATGTGCAGGGGTATAGGACTCCAGCTGCAACCATTTTTGGGCCAGATGCAGCAGATCAAACATGTGGGAGCAAGGGGGTTTGTCTCGGTGGTACTCCCAGCGTTGAACCCGTTGTGGCCTGACAGTCATTGTCGCTCACAGGCTCACCAAAATTTCAGTTTTCAGTTTCACATATTCTTTGGCATCTTGTAAGGCTAAGTCATAGAACGCCTTCTGGGGCTCCCCTGGTAAGTAAGGTGCCAGCATTTCCACCCATTGCTCTCACTGGAGTTTCTTCCTCTCGGCGACCCTTTCAAAAACTTTCAAAAAGGTATCAATGTCGTCACCCGGGGTCATTTTCTCCAAAACTCTCCTCACAGCCTTACGGATGGAATAATTATCAGCTGACCTTGGAGTTGGAGCTGCCGCCGTGCCACAAACCGCCTCTGCGAGCAATTCAAACTGATGCTGCTGTTTTAGGTGCTGCTGTTGCTGGATCTGTTGCATAAGCAGCTTATTTGTCTCCTATTGTGCCAGCTACTGTTGTTGGTGCTACTGCTGCTGGGCTTGCACCAGGTGTTTAATCAGGTCCTCCATGCTGTCTGACATTGCTCTCTGGCTTATGACTGCCTTCACCCAGGAAATGCAGCACCTCTGTAGCAGTCACACATGTTCCCTGAGAACGCTGCCCACAATTCTAACACCAAATGTGGTAAAACTACTCACTTGGGTGCGTGGTGAGGTATCACAGGAACAGTTTCTATTTAAACATCCAGGCTAGCTTATTGGTGCTTCATAAACCATGCCACAAGAAAAGAAAATAAACAGCCTTTCAATGCAGGCAAAACAAAGTAAACAGTTCCAACAATGGCACTTTAGAAACAGTCCAGGTCACACAGGCTGGATAGCATCCAGTATACCAGCTCAGTCTTGAGACATCACGCAGGAGGCCTTCTTACGTCCACACACAGACCATGTGTGAGAGAAACAGAATACATTTTACAATGTGAACTACACCCAGGGGTAGGGTGTGCGGGCAGCCAGACCCGCACATCTGTTCGGCTGCCCGTAAACCTGACCTGGATGCACAAACAAGCCTCTTACTACTATGTGCACTAGAGCAATGCTTATGGTTTATATCACAGAGAATAACCACCTCAGTGATACATACCTCCCATAAACTATGGGATCTGTGATTTCTATCTACACCACTGTGTATAGAATGTGTATAGGATAATTGAGTATAATATAGTTATTATGGACGTGAGTTAATTAACATAGGGATAACAGACTCATTGCACAATGTTACGGATATTTCTTGTTGCTAAAACTGATTTTTTTTTTCACTTTAAACATTTTTTAAACAACTCTGATTAGTGCAATCATACAGCATACAAGCCTCTGATTATTCAGGTGATGCACTGCACTACTGTAGTGTGGTGTATCATCACTGCCTGTCAGTGTAATACTAATTGCCCCATACACATGAGATAAGTGTTGGCTGAACCGTCATTTCGCAGTTGGCTATCTCTCCCGACTCCCCCATACACAGAAATATTCCAGCTTTCCTGTGGTCTGTATGAGAGAGTCGCCTCCAGACTCCTCTAGGTGAGGATTATCTACAGGAAGAACAAACGGATTAGCCTCTGAAATTCATGATGCCAGATCCTTCTCTACCTTGACATCATCTGTCAGGAGGCCCCCAAATACTTTATATAGTCGATCAAACCACCCAAAATCAGTGCTTTCATGCCACTTTACTCTTTGTGTGTATAGGGGTGTTAAAACGTAACTTATTGGACGCTTCCTCTTGCCCGACCTAATAGACTTTCATACATTGCAGGCCCAAACACCATTATTAGGTGCCGCTGCACCTATGCCATCTCTGCGGTGTTCATCGATATTCTGGTGCTCAAGAGTTACCGTATTTTTCAGACTATAAGACGCACCTTTTTCCACCAACATTTTGGAGGAAAGCGCGTTTTATAGTCTGAACTGTGGCCCATACTCTATACCTATGGCTGTGGGCTGTGGGGGGAGCGGCTGTGGGGGGAGCGGCAGCGGGGGATGAGCGGATCACAGGAGGCAGCAGCCGCCTGCTGCAGCCTACGCTGTGCCCGCTGCTAAAGAATATGAATATGCATTGCTCCCCACGCCCATGGGCGTGGAGAGCAATTAATATTAATTTTCCTTAATAGCGTGCACACTGTAGCCGCAGCGCGGCTCCTGCTGCCGTTCTACGGTCTGTCTGCCTGCCATTAAAGATCATGAATATTCACTAGAATCCACTCCCATGGGTTGTAGTGCATATTCATGGTCTCTAATATCGGGCACACAGACCGCAGAGTGGCAGCAGGAGCCGCGCTGCGGGTACAGTGTGCGTGCTATTAAGGAGAGTGAATGGTAACTGTTCCCCAAGCACACAGTTCTGGCGCGGGGAGCAGTGACTATTCCGGCACAGCATCTCACACTGTGTGACGGCGCATGGCAGTAATGCCATGCACGGCTCACACAGTGAGAGTGTCGGCAACCGAGCAGGACGCAGCGCTGGAGGAGAGAGGAGGTGAGTATAATTGTTTATTTTTGTGTGTGCAGCGTGATGGGAATCAGGGGGTGCCAAGCATACCAGGATGGGGATCAGAGGGTGCCAAGCATACCAGGATGGGGATCAGGGGTGCCATGCATACCAGGATGGGGATCAGGGGGTGCCATGCATACCAGGATGGGGATCAGGGGTGCTATGCATATCAGGAAGAGGGATGAAGGGTACCATACATACCAGGATGAGGGGTGCCATGCATATCATGAAGAGAGATGAGGGGTGCAATGCATATCAGGAAGAGTGATAAGGGGTACCATGCATACCAGGATGGGGATCAAGGGGTGCCGTGCATACCAGGATGAGGGGGGGCATGAATACAAGGATGAGGGGTGCCATGCATACCAGGATGAGGGGTGCCATGCATGCCAGGATGGGGATCAAGGGGTGCCATGCATACCAGGATGGGGGATTGGGGTGCCATGCATACCAGGATGGGGTATTTGGGTGCCTAGCCTACCAGGATATGAATCAAGGGGTGCCATGCACACCAGGATGGGGGATTGGGGTGCCATGCATATGAGGATGAGGGGTGCCATGCATATCAGGATGGGGATTAGGGGTTCCATTCATATCTGGATGGGAATGAGGAGTGCCCGGGATGGTGGCCACATATAACAGGAAGGAGGGGGCCATATATACCAGGATGGGGGATATTAACAGAATTGGGGGACATTGCCCCTATAACAGTGTCAGCAGACCCCCTTTCCTTAACAGTGCATCATGACCACATGTTTTGCTTAATTTTTTTTTTCTATATTCCTCCTCTAAAACCTAGGTGCGTCTTATTGACCAAAAAATACAGTATTTTTTAAAAATCAAATGTTTTAACGTGTTAAAAAATAAAATGTGTCTTTTGCTTTTTGCATGTTTTTTTCTTTTTACACAGAATTGTTGGTGCCAATTTTCTTTTGAAACATTTTATTATCTGCTTTTTTCTGGTGTTTTTCTTGTAATATAGGAAAGCCTAAGGCCAGAAATAAACCCCATAAACACTGTACATGGAGACTTTGATATCAAATAATTTCTCTCTGTGGTGTTTGTACAAACAAAAAAGATTTAGAAATGCCTCAAACTTCTGTGTGTGAATCAGACATGAGATCTAATGTGATAGAAGATTACAGTCCGGGGAAGACGGGAAACATTCATATAGACGGGTGGTGATGTAGTCAGTGAAGAACTCTGGCCAAATATGTTTGTAGAGCCGTAGTAGAAGATGATGTCATCCTCGTTATGAAGTAGTTATTTTTCATGTCACGTGTAATGAATATCTCCTGCAGTATAGATAATGCCGATTCCAGTGTCTGTAAATGAGACGAGAATTAGCGTTATGGAAGATGAGTCTATGAGAAACGTATTCAGCTGCCGAGACGAGGAAGAACCTACTTGTTGTGTGTAGCCTAAAATATATAGGTTTTATTAGTAGATGTAAAGAAGAAAACTACTGTAAAATAATAAATCCCCTCATATGTTTCCCCTTATTATCTGCAGTAATTGTATGATGTTACAGCGACTCCCCTTCTTCTCATTCAGGTCCCTACAATATCGGATCCTCTCAGTGAAGATTTTCTATAGAAGAGAATCTTCCTGATTGTCCATGTCCATCTTTGATGGGTAAGAGACATGGTGGCAGAGAAAATATTACACCTCACCCTAGAGATCCTTTTCCGTCTTACTGGAGAGGTGAGAGCTTCTGATGACATCACATTACATCATTCTTATCTATGGGAATAACAGATGGACAGAACTGGAGAGGTGAGGACTCTGGAAA
This sequence comes from Phyllobates terribilis, assembly GCF_046119375.1. Lineage (NCBI taxonomy): Eukaryota > Metazoa > Chordata > Amphibia > Anura > Dendrobatidae > Phyllobates > Phyllobates terribilis. Next base: position 9,867,889 of record NW_027362807.1, on the reverse strand, counting down.
TGTCTGGAGTGAGATTTATTAATGTGTCTCTCCATAACCAGGATTACACAGTAGTGAAGAAGACCTCTAGTGAGCGCTGTCAGGCCCCTGTGTCTGAGGGATGGGGAAGACCCCTGAGCCCAATCACAGGGCCTCCACCTCACCCCCTGATACATGACTACATCAATGACCAGAAGATCCTAGAACTCACCTACAAGATGATTGAGCTGCTGACTGGAGAGGTGACACTGCTGGGAATGCTGGGACATTATACATTAATGCTATGATGAGATAGGGGGGATGACAGTATCATTGTATGTGTCAGGTTCCTATAAGGTGTCAGGATGTCGCTGTCTATTTGTCCATGAAGGAGTGGGAGTATTTAGAAGGTCACAAAGATCTGTACAAGGACGTCATGATGGAGGTTCCCCAGCCCCTCACATCAGGTAATAGACAGGACTAAATACACACAGCCTATAAATATCTGTATGTAAAGAATGAATTCAGTCCCTGTATGTGTTTCCTGCAGATCTATCCAGTAAGAGGACAACACCAGAGAGATGTCCCCATCCTCTTCCTCCACAGGACTGTAAACAAGAAGATCCCAATGTTCCTCAGGATCATCAGGTAGATGGAGAGAAGGTGTCATGAGATCTCCCCTATGATGTGTAGACGACTGTGAAGGTCTTGTGTTCAGTCTTGTTTTATCCACCAGTATTATATGTTTTATACTTGTGTAATGAGAACGGTGGAGATGGCAGGATTAGAGATGATCATAGAGGTGACTTCTCCATCTGTCTGTGACTTTTACAATATTTGTTTCAGGGTGAAGATCTGCCCCATATTAATACTACAGAGACATATGTGAGGGGTGATGAGCGGTGTACAGAGGAGACTCCTACATATGACTATCCAGGTGAGTAGTAACCACTAAATGCAGAGAAGTCACAGATTCTTCTCAGTCACTGGCTGTGGCTGCTTTATCGGTGGTGTAGTCCAGCCGTATAACAATTATGTGATGACTATTTTGCCACAAGACCACAAAATTGTCCTACACCCAAAACTGTTGCAATGGCTTTGAGCATTGAAAGCCCTTTTCTATAGAACTTACAACCTGGGAGATCCACCTACCCCCTGGGATTAGAAGACACTGACCGGTACGTTCCCAGATCTGTAAACTACAAAGCTAAATGACAGCGTATGTAGAATGTGCTGACAAGTTAGAAAATCAGTTGAAGAAAAATAATGTGATGGGCCAGTAAGAGAAATCGGAGGGTAATGATGCTGTTGGCTTCCTAGAACCTTGATATCTTATTGGCTGATCTACCTTCTCTCGCTTCTGTGCTGCTGAATGTGCTCATATGGTCCCATATGAGCCACTCTCTTGTTGCCTTGGTTGTACGTTTTGGGTCATTGCCTTGCTGGAAGACTCAGCCACGACCCATCTTCATTGCTCTTACTGAGGGAAGGAGGTTTTTGGTCAAAATCTCGCAATACATGACCATATCCATCTTCCCTTCAGCACGGTGCAGTCGTCATGTCCCCTTTGCAGAAAAGCACCCACAAAGTATAATGTTTCCCCCCATGCTTCACAGTTGGGACGATGTTCTTAGAGTTGTACTCATCCTTCTTCCTCCAAACACGGCGAGTTGAGTTAATTTGTAAGAGCTCAATTTTTGTCTCATCTGACCACAGCACCTTCTCCCAATAACCCACAGAATCATCCAGGTGTTGATTGGCAAACTTCAGATGGGCCTGCACATGTGCCTTCTTGAGCAGGGGGACCTTGCGGGCGCGGCAGGATTTTAAACCTTTAAGGCATAATGTGTTACCAATGGTTTTCTTGGTGACTGTGGTCCCAGCTGACTTGAGATCATTAACAAGTTCCCCCTGTGTAGTTTTAGGCTGATCTCTCACCTTCCTCATGATCAAAGGTACCCCACGAGGCGAGATTTTGCATGGTGCCCCAGATCGATGTTGATTGACAGTCATTTTGTATTTCTTCCATTTTCTTACTATTGCACCAACAGTTGTCTCCTTCTCACCCAGCGTATTACTTATGGTTTTGTAGCCCTTTCCAGCTTTGTGCAGGTCTTTGATCTAGTCCCTGACATCCTTAGAAAGCTCTTTGGTCTTGCCCATGTTGTAGAGGTTAGAGTCTGACTGATTAATTGAGTCTGTAGACAGGAGTCTTTTAAACAGGTGACTATGTAAGACTGCTGTCTTTAATGCAGATAACGAGTTGATTAGGAGCATCTAACTGGTCTGTAGGAGCCAGAACTCATAATGATTTGTAGGGGATCAAATACTTATTTCTCACTGCAAAATGCAAAAAAAAATTATCTAATTTATACAATGTGATTTTCTTGTTTTTTTTTTTTTGGGGGGGGGGGGATATTCTATCTCTCAATGTTAAAATTAACCTACCCTTAAAATTATAGACAGCAAGGGATCAAATGCTTATTTCCCCCACTGTATGTCTAAGCTGTGCGTGGCTGATGGCTGTAATGCACATTTATTCACGCCTGCAGGAGATGTGTTGGCATGGCTCCAGCCCTGGTTTCATGGATTCACTCCACGTCATAAATTACATTATGTTTTCAATCCTAAAGAATTCAGATTACTGCACAATCTCTCCTGAAATGGGGGCACTAATACTTTCTCTACTCTTCTGCTCAGGAGTCATAGTAGCTCCAATGGTCCACCATAAACGAGTGCAACTCTGATTTAGTGTTGGACCTCTTCCCTCATACATATGTTGATATTTGGGGATGTAACATGTTTTCTTTATTCTATTTGTATGATTTGTGGTGGGATCGGCCTGCCTCACTTATGTGAGTCTGCAATTCCCTGGTAGTCTTTAAAAATAAGGTCTCCATTGCCTTTCCAAAATGTCAGAATCTAAATTTACAGGCTGTTCTGTGGTGTGAGATGGGAAGAAGAATAGTCAGGTAGCCGGGTCAGAACCAGGAGAGCAGAGAAAATACAAAATCAGAAGACACAAGAGTAGTCAGTAAACGGGCCGAGGTCACAACAGGAAACAAATACACAAGCCGGGAGCTGAGCACAGAGGACTGACCCAGAGGAGAACAAGGCTGTATCTGGCAGCTTCCAGCAATATGCTTCCAGCTTTAGTAGGGTGCGGTGCTCTCCAAATGGCTGAAGCAGGGAGCAGATTACTCCAGCTGGACAGCACACACACCCATACTGCCAGACTGGATGGTACTACAGGTCCCAGGCACCCTAATCTTCCTGGTTAGTCAGAGCCTGCGCCACCTACAACTTCTGGTTCTGACGTCTCCTCCATCACCAGCGCCGCCTGCAGGATGAATAAGGCGGCTCCTGGTGACAGAAGCAGATGTCCCAAGAGCAAATCCAGATGAAATGGGACAAACCATTTGCGGAAGCTCTAATATGACAAAATGGCAGAAAACCAGAGCAGTAGAAATCCCCATAAAGTGACTCATTTTGGAAATTATAACCCTCAGTGAAATAATCTATAGGAGTAGTGACTATTTTGACTCCACAGTCGCTTTCCGGAAATTAGCACGCAGTGGATGATGGAGAGTGAAAATTACAAATATACTACTTTAACACCCATCACATAGTGCCCAGATTCTGCTCCAGGAGACACATCATAAATTAAGTGGGTTCCTCTCACTATAGTAGTGCCAAACACATGGATGCTAAATGTGGTTTGGGCACACTGCAAGGCTCAAAAGCGAGGGGGAGATCTGGCTTTTTGGAGAGTGGATATTGCTGGATTGGTTTATGGAAGCCATGTTGCTTTTCAAAAGCCTTTGAGCCACTAATAATGTGGAAACATCTGTTTTTCCATTGACAGATGATGGACCTGAGTGGGGACTTGTTTTTTGTGAGATGAGTAGAAGTTTTTATTGGTATTATTTTTGACTACATAACATTGTTTGGTGGCTTTTTATTCCATATTTGGGAGACAGAATGAACAAACAGTTTTACACATCATACTCCACTGGTTCATCCTATGAGGTTTTCTATTAGACTGTGAACTGTTATTGTTTTGGTGAATAATTCAATATTTTACATAACTTGCCATTTCACAGACGTTAAGTAGAAATTTTCAAAAATATAATATTGAAGGATATTTTTATTCATAAATAATTGTTTTTATTCTTGGCAGATGACTGTACCAGGAGATCAGAGGAACAGCTGACATCTTCAAATTTTACATCAAATGATCTTGAGATCCCACAGGATACAAATGAAGTGAATTCCATTACTCCAAATGTACAATCATCCCTTCACAGCAAAGATCTGTCATCTGATCCTTTGAAACAGGTCCTGTCTTCTGATTCATTGCTGACTACTAAGGAAAATCATAGTCACAAAATAAGCATTAAAAAACAAATTGCTCCTAAAGCAAAGAAGCCATTTTCACTTTCAGAATATGGAAATAGTTTTCCCTTCGAAAAGTCTTTTCTTAAATATCAAAACCTTTACCCAGCAGAGAATAGATTTTCTTGTTCCAAATGTGGGGAATGTTTTAACCAGAAAACAGATCTTGTTAGCCACCAGAGAATTCACACAGGGAAGAAGCCATTTTCATGTTCAGAATGTGGGAAATGTTTTGTGAAGAAATCATCTCTTCTTAGTCACCAAAGAACTCACACAGGGGAGAAGCCATTTTCATGTTCAGAATGTGGGAAATGTTTTAACCGGAAAGCACATCTTGTTATCCACCAAAGAAATCACACAGGGGATAAGTCATTTTCATGTTCAGAATGTGGGAAATGTTTTAGCCATAAATCAGCTCTTGTTAGTCACCAAAGAACTCACACAGGGGAGAAGCCTTTTTTATGTTCAGAATGTGGGAAATGTTTTAACCGGAAGGCACATCTTGTTAGCCACCAGAGAACTCACACAGGGGAGAGGCCTTTTTCATGTTCAGAATGTGGGAAATGTTTTGTAGATAAATCAAATTTAGTTGGGCACCAGAGAATTCACAAAGGGGAGAGGCCTTTTTCCTGTTCAGAATGTGGAAAATGTTTTACCCTGAAATTAACTCTCAATAAACATCAAAGAACTCACACAGGGGAAAAGCCTTTTTCATGTTCAGAATGCGGGAAATGTTTTGTGAAGAAATCATCTCTTTTTAGTCACCAAAGAACTCACACAGGGGAGAAGCCTTTTTCATGTTCAGAATGTGGGAAATGTTTTAACCGGAAAGCACAGCTTGTTATCCACCAAAGAAATCACACAGGGTATAAGTCATTTTCATGTGCAGAATGTGGGAAATTTTTTAGCCAGAAATCAGATTTTGTTATGCATCAGAGAACTCACACAGGGGAGAAGCCATTTTCATGTTCAGAATGTGGAAAATGTTTTACCCGGAAAACAAATCTAGTTAGCCACCAGAGAACTCACACAGGGGAGAAGCCTTTTTTCTGCTCAGAATGCGGAAAATATTTTAACCACAAATCAAGCTTTAATAAGCACCAAAGAACCCACACAGGGGAGAAGCCTTTTTCCTGTTCAGTATGTGGAAAATATTTTACCCTGAAATTAACTCTCAATAAACATCAAAGAACTCACACAGGGGAGAAGCCTTTTTCATGTTCAGAATGTGGGAAATGTTTTGTAGATAAATCAAATTTAGTTAGGCACCAGAGAACTCACACAGGGGAGAAGCCTTTTTCCTGTTCATAATGAGGTATGTTGTGTGAAGGAATAATCTCTTAGTCACCAGAGCAGTCACACAGGGGAGAAGCCTTTTTTATGTTCTTAATGTGGGAAATGTTTTACTTGGAAATCAACTCTTAATAAACATCAGAGAACCCATACACTGGAGAAGCCTTTTTCATATTCAGAATTTTGGAAATGTTTTAACTGAAAATTGCACCATGTTTGGCCTCATTGAAATGAAAACACTCATACTCAGATCCCGTGCCAGCGCCGTTCCAGCGGTGTCGGGACTCACGTTCCCGCGGTGTCAGGACTCACGTTCCCGGAGCTCACATGAGGTTGTTGCATCACTTGAGCCCTGCGCAAAATCAGTGCCAGTTTCACTGTCCCCGCCTTCGGACGTATTGAACATCAACAGGAAGCCTTTGGTTGTGGCTGCTCTCTGGCTCCTTTGTGATGTTCGATTTGTCTGGAGGTGGGGACTGTGACAACAGCGTTGATTGGGGTATGTTATTGACAAATTGTACAAAAACATATACCAGACAGTCATATAATTAAATGAGAAAGGGAATTACTTCAGAACTTACCATAATTTGTGGACTATAAGACACACTATTAGCAAGAAAAACATCTTGCTAACAAATGAGTACTTCTTATAGACTGGAGGCAGCTTCCAGTGACAGAGGAAAAAATCAGGCAGTGTCCTTCCTGGTCACTGAGAGAACTGCTCTCTGTCTCCTCCAGCACCACACTTCTCTAACCGATTGGTGTAGAGCAGAAGAGGAAGGTACCGGGACCTGCACATCCTGAGGACCTTCCACCTGACTAGCTCAAGGATCTTTCAGATGTAACACTGTTTTTTACATATTTTCAAAAGTTGTCAGGTTCATTTATGAAATGAGCCATTTCTTAATGATTTTGAACTCGTGAATTCAAATCTGACAAAGAATTTTTTTAGTTGTCTCTTGTTTCTATGATATCCGAGAGTTTTCCTTGTACTGCTACATATAATTAATGCATAAAAGTTTCAGGACTTTGAAACATAATTACTTTTGCAAATATAAAGATGCAGAATATTTTGTTATGCCATTTTTCTGATATTTATTTAGAGGAAACTTGGCAACAATTCAAGTAACTAAAATCTGTGTAAACACTATTGTGAATTATAAACAGTTACAGAAATTGCATTACAAAATTTGCTCCTCATTCAGTGACAACTCTTTTGTTTGTCTCTTGTACTTCTGCATCCGATCAACTCTTACAATTGTCCAACTCTAATCTGCAAGCATTGATGGATTCCATTTTCCTTGATATCTTTTCTCCATAGCTGCAATATCTGGGTGAAATCTCTAACCATTCTCGTCCCTCACTGCTCCACAGTTTGATGGAAAAAAGTCTAGAAGCGAATGTAAGAAATTAATCTTTAAAGGACATGTTACAACCCAGATCCTTATAGGTTTTGAGGAGACTTTCCACCAACGCTTCATAGTTATCTGCTTTTGAGTTTCCCAAAAAATTAGTTACCACTAATGCAAATGCTACCCATGCAGCCTTTTCCTTTCTCCGCAACAGAGAAACTCATTATCTTGGAGAAGCATATGAATCAATTAAGACTCTTTCCTTTATCCTTTCTTCGCTCAACTTTGGAAATTTATCAATGAGATACTTGAAAGCTCTTTAGGGAGGAGTAAGCACTGAAATACTCGGATGCTTGTTACTCACTGAGCAATTCCTAATTCTTGGTTGCTCGTCTATGGGAAATTTTAGCCGAAAGAGTTACAATACAAACAATTGTTACCGTCCACCTTTCGTGTCTCCCCTATCTCCTCATAGATAGTAAGCTTGCGAGCAGGTCCATCACTCCTCTTGACATCTGTAGATTTATGTGATTGTTATTCTGTAATGTCTTTTATTGTCTGTACAATTCTCCTCTACAATTAAAAGTGCTGTGAAATACAGTACAGACCAAAAGTTTGGACATACCTTCTCATTTAAAGATTTTTCTGTATTTTCATGACTATGAAAATTGTACATTCACACTGAAGGCATTAAAACTATGAATTAACACATGTGGAATTATATACTTAACAAAAAAGTGTGAAACAACTGAAAATATGTCTTATATTCTAGGTTCTTCAAAAGTAGCCACCTTTTGCTTTGATGACCTATTTGCACACTCTTGGCATTCTCTTGATGAGCTTCAAGAGGTAGTCACTGGAAATGGTTTTCACTTCACAGGTGTGCCCTGTCAGGTTTAATAAGTGGGATTTCTTGCCTTATAAATGGGGTTGGGACCATCAGTTGTGTTGTGCAGAAGTCTGGTGGATACACAGCTGATAGTCCTACTGAATAGACTGTTAGCTGTTTTTTTCTTGCCATAATACAAATTCTAAGTAAAGAAAAACGAGTGGCCATCATTACTTTAAGAAATGAAGGTCAGTCAGTGCGAAAAATTGGGAAAACTTGGAAAGTGTCCCCAAGTGCAGTTACAAAAACCATCAAGCGCTACAAAGAAACTGGCTCACATGAGGACCGCCCCAGGAAAGGAAGACCAAGAGTCACCTCTGCTTCTGAGGATAAGTTTATCCGAATCACCAGCCTCAGAAATCTCAGGTTAACAGCAGCTCAGATTAGAGACCAGGTCAATGCCACACAGAGTTCTAGCAGCAGACACATCTCTTCAACAACTGTTAAGAGGAGACTTTGTGCAGCAATCCTTCATGGTAAAAATAGCTGCTAGGAAACCACTGCTAAGAACAGGCAACAAGCAGAAGAGACTTGTTTGGGCTAAAGAACAGAAGGAATGGACATTAGACCAGTAGAAATCTGTGCTTTGGTCTGATAAGTCCAAATTTGAGATCTTTGGTTCCAACCACGGTGTCTTTTTGCGACGCAGAAAAGGTGAACGGATGGACTCTAGATGCCTGTTTCCCACCGTGAAGCATGGAGGAGGTGTGATGGTGTGGGGGTGCTTTGCTGGTGACACTGTTGGGGATTTATTCAAAATTGAAGGCATACTGAACCGGCATGGCTACCACCGCATCTTGCAGCGGCATGCTATTCCATCCAGTTTGCGTTTAGTTGGACCATCATTTATTTTTCAACAGGACAATGACCCCAAACACACCTCCAGGCTGTGTAAGGGCTATTTGACCAAGAGGGAGAGTGATGGGGTGCTACGTCAGATGACCTGGCCTCCACAGTCACCAGACCTGAACCCAATCAATATGGTTTGGGGTGAGCAGGACCGCAGAGTGAAGGCAAAAGGGCCAACAAGTGCTAAGCATCTCTGGGAACTTCTTCAAGATTGTTGGAAGACCATTTCCGGTGACTACCTCTTGAAGCTCATCAAGAGAATGCCAAGAGTGTGCAAAGCAGTCATCAAAGCAAAAGGTGGCTACTTTGAAGAACCTAGAATATAAGACATATTTTCAGTTGTTTCACACTTTTTTGTTAAGTATATAATTCCACATGTGTTAATTCATAGTTTTGATGCTTTCAGTGTGAATGTACAATTTTCACAGTCATGAAAATACAGAAAAATCTTTAAACTTTTGGTCTGTACTGTATGTTGGCGCTATAGAAATAAAATTATTATATTATAAAGGAGGGCCTCATACACATTCTGTTCAAATTGCGATGTCGTGGTACTCCTAGACTCATAAAGGCTATGCCCTAAGTGCAAATCCTGCCCAAAATTACAAGCAGGGTCATCCATACACCCTTGAAGGCACCAATTGTAGTGCCTCATTAAAATATTGTGAACAAAGTGTAGTGGCACTTCTACACTCAAAGTGCAAAGAAAGGAAAAAACTACTATAAGCAGGGTCATTCATTGACTCTAGAAGGCAACAACTGGCAGGCCTCATTCAAATATTGAAGATTAAAAATTCTTTATGTGCTGCTGTCATCTGGTGGTGTGGAAAAGTCAGGGCTAATCCTGGCTTTGTTCATTTTTATCAGAGTGAGCCTGTCAGCCAGGTACTGCTTGATCATCTTTAAAAACCTTTCCCTCCTTGTCATAAATACCCGGTCATCAGGGCATGGACACTGGTAGGGTGTCATGAAATTGGCCCAGGCCTTTGACAGTGTACCCCTGCCTCATCTGTACCTGGTGTGTGTGTGTGTGTGTCTCCCTTGCCTTTCCTCCTTGGTTGGGCAAGGAAGCTTGCCCCCTGTTACTAGCATTGTCTGATGGGAATTTTTTCAACATATTTTCCACAATGGCCTTCTGATAAAGCACCATTTTAGTAGGCCTCTCTACCTCAGGAAGGAGAAATGCAAGGTTCTCCTTGTACCATTTGTCTATCAGGGTGAACACCCAGTTCTCTCTTTTGGCCAAGATGAATGTAACACGAGGGTCACGGTAAAGGCCGAAGTACATAAAGTCTGCCATATGTGCCAAGCTCCCTACAATCAACATTCCCCTGTCTCCACCATGATGACTACTCTCCATTAAAGATGAGCGAATACTTCAATATTCGGTTCCGGTTACGATCATCGATTTTGCAATATTCACCGATTTATTCATCTAATATTCGCCGAACATAGCTGAACACCATTGGATTCAAGGGGAGGCAAAACCAAACGCATACACAACACTTTCAAACGGGCCCAAAAGCTGCCAAAACAGATCAAATTAGGCGCAGACACCAGGAAAGTGGCCTCAATTGACCCACAGTGCAAATTTTATAATGACACAGCAGCAATCAGTCATGGGCCATGCATGAGGTATCAGGGTCTGGGCCAGCATTTACAGCTTTGAATTGAACTTCAAATTCAGACAAGGTGGGTGAGGAATCGGTGTAGGCCTGCTGTGCTGAGAGCCCTGATAACACATGCAACAGCTCAACCTGCTTTTATGCTCAGCCACACTCAGAAGGCAGAAATATGAATTTCATAGATTAGTATTGGTACAAAAATTTAAGGAAGGCAGTTGACTGAAAGTAAGTGGAAGCCTGATGGTCTGGAAGGCCTACTGCGACAGGCAACACACATGAAGGAGACCCAAGCAGAAGTTTCCCCATTTCCAAAAATTAAAGGCTGACACCACCAAAGTGGCATCAATTTCACCAGAGTAAAAATGTTATAATTAGGACCGACACCTCTTCCACTTCAGCCAACCCAGCAGATGGAGACCCAATCAGGAGTCTTCAAATTAAAAAAATTAGGGCCTGACACCACCAAAGTGGCATCAATTTCAGTAGAGTAGAACTAGTATAATGGGGACCTACAGCCAACCCAGCAGATGGAGACCCAATAAGGAGTGTTCACATTTCCCTAAATTAGGGGCTGACACCACCAAAGTGGCATCAATTGCAGAAGAGTAGAAATAGTATAACGAGTACCGACACCTCTTCCACTACAGCCAACACAGCAGATGGAGACCCAACCAGGAGTCTCCACATTTCCAAAAATAAAGGGCTGACACCACCAACGTGGCATCAATTTCACCAGAGTAGAAATAGTATAATTAGGACCGACACCTCTTTCACTGCAGCCAGCACAGCAGATGGAGACCCAATCAGGAGTGTTCACATTTCCCTAAATTAGAGGCTGACACCACCAAAGTGGCATCAATTTCACCAGGTTACAAATATAATGGGGAGCGACATCTCTCCCACTACAGCCAACCCAGCAGATGGAGACCCAACCAGGAGTGTTCACATTTCCCTAAATTCAGGCCTGACACCACCGAAGTGGCATCAATTTCAGTAGAGTAGAAATAGTATAATGGGGACCGACACCTCTTCCACTACAGCCAACCCAGCAGATGGAGACCCAATCAGGACTGTTCACACTTCCCTAAATTAGGGGCTGACACCACCAAAGTGGCATCAATTTCAGTAAAGTTGAAATAGTAAAATTGGGACCGACATCTCTTCCATTACAGCCAACCAGCAGATGGAGACCCAATCAGGACTGTTCACATTTCCCTAAATTAGGGGCTGACACCACCAAAGTGGCATCAATTTCAGTGAAGTTGAAATAGTAAAATTGGGACCGACATCTCTTCCATTACAGCCAACCAGCAGATGGAGACACAATCAGGCGTCTTCAAATTTAAAAAAATGAGTGGCAGACGCCACCAAAGTGGCATCAATTTCACTAGAGTAGAAATAGTATAATGGGGACTGACACCTCTTCCACTACAGCCAACACAGCAGATTGGAGACCCAACCAGGAGTCTCCACATTTCCAAAAATTAAGGGCTGACACCACCAAAGTTGCATCAATTTCACCAGAGTAGAAATAGTATAATTAGGACCGACAACTCTTTCACTACAGCCAACCCAGTAGATGGAGACCCAATCTGGAGTGTTTACATTTCCCTAAATTAGGGGCTGACACCACCAAAGTGGCATCAATTTCAGTAGAGTGGAAATAGTATAATGGGGACCGACACCTCTTCCACTACAGCCAACCCAGCAGATGGAGACCCAACCAGGAGTGTTCACATTTCCAAAAATTAGTGTTAACATCTGCAGCAGCAACAGCAGGCACAGAAGCCATGCTAAAGATATCACAGACTGCAATTACACGAGATCAATGCAGCACACTAAAAACTAGAACATCGCCTACTCTGTACAGTCTGTGATTGGGGTGCAAAAGTCCTTGGAGATCCATGACTTGTTCATCTTGATGAAAGTTAGGCGGCCTACACTTTCATGGGACAGCTGGCTGCGTTTATCCGTCAGGACACCACCAGCAGCACTGAAGACACGTTCTGAGAGAACTCTGGCTGTTGGGCATAATAAAACCTCCAAGGCGTGACAGGCGAGCTCAGGCCACTCATCCATTTTTGAAGACCAAAATGTAAAAGGGTCCAAACCCTCCCTAATAGTATTGATATTGAGCACTAGATACTCCTGCACCATCCTCTCCAGTAGTTCACCAAGTGTCAGACTTGGATTCTGTTGTGCTGGTGCCCAAGCTGGTGCAAAAAATGTGTGAAATGATTCACAGAAATTGCTACTGCTACTTACACTGCTGCTGCTATTGTTTTGGCATTGCTGAATTGACATGCCGGAGGTTGAAAGTCTACAGGTGCGATGCACACAGTACGCCTCACTGCTGTCTTGGGGAAAACCTCTCTTAAGGTTGTGTAAAAGTGTGTTTCGATACTCCAGCATTCATGGGTCCATTTCCAGGGTGGGAAGCATCTGGCAAAATTTACACTTATAGCGTGGATTGAACAACCCAGTAGTCAGCACTATTTTGAATCATAACTATATGGGGATCCTGTTGCAGATAGTGGCACTCATATGTTGGGCTCTTCATTGAGGTCCAAGGCCATGCTGTGTTGGTGGCTGGGTAACACTGATGCTTGTTTCCTCCGTCGCCTCCCGCCAACCACGAACAACAGAGAGGAGATGATTATCCTCTTCATCTCCTGACTGTTGCTCGCCCATCACCTCTTCCTCCTCCATTTCTTCCTCGCCTCTTGCACCTTCACTAACAGTTTGACTTGTATCACCAGCCCCCCTCGATAGCAGTAATCCATCCACCCTTGGCACCCCCCTGTGTGATGACAGTCTGGATCTTTGAGACATTGTTATACCTTTTGCATCCTCCTCTTCTTCTGGGAAAACCACCTCCTGCCACAAGCTATTCAAAGTCTGCTCCAGCATGTAGATGACCAGAATAGTAATGCTGATGACGGTATCGTCAACGCTAACCATCTTAGTAGCCATTTCAAAACTGTGCAGAAGGGTGTACAGGTCCTTAATCTGTGCCCACTCCATGAATGTGATATGCCCCACGTCCGTACTGTGTTGGCTCTCGCTATACAACATGAAATACTGCGTCAGGACTCATTGCTGCTGCCACAGTCTTTGCAACATGTGCAGAGTGGAATTTCACCGTGTCGGCACATTGTATATCAACCTGTTAACTGGCATGGACAAAGACCTCTGTATCGATGCAAGTCGATGACCTGAGGGGTGCGAACGGCATAAGTGAGCACACAGCTTCCGTGCTTTCTGCAGCAGCTCATTCTGGCCAGGATAGTAGCGGAGAAATCTGTGTACCACCAGGTTGAGGATGTGAGGCATGCAAGGCACGTGTGTGAGCTTGCCTTGGCGTAGGGCCGCCACCAGGTTCGCACCTTTATCGCACACGGCCTTCCCTGGCTCAAGGTTCAGCGGAGACAGCCATTGCTCAAACTCAGCTCCTTAACTGTATGATGGCGATCTCCAAGGCATATTAATTTTATCTCTGCCTGACTGCAGTGAGCCCTGGCTGCGCAGTACAGAGGTGGTTTGGATACGCTCTGCACTGTTGGAACGTGTGTCTCATTAAGGCAGAGGTTGAGTGCGCAGGGGGAGGCCTTAGAGGAAGTGGAGGAAGCAGAAGCAGTGGAGGAAGTGGGAAATACAGAGATTTGTTCTGCAAGCCTTGGGGATTCCAAGACTTGCGGAGCAGCCCCTTCCCCGTCTGCCCTCACAGCCACCAGCGTCACCCAGCGCCCAGTCAGCGAGATGTAACGCCCTTGGCTATGCTTACTCGTCCAGGTGTCTATGGTGAAATGCACCCTGGCAGACATAGATTTAGTCAAGTAACGGGTGATGTTGTCTGCGGCATGCTGGTGTAGTGCAGGCACAGCTTTCTTAGAGAAGTAATGGCGACTGGGCAACGGGTACTGGGGGAGTGCGACGGCCATCAGCTTTCGGAAACCGTCTGTATCTACCAGGCGGAAAAGCAGTATTTCCGTGGCCAACAGTTTGGAGATGGTAGAGTTCAACCTCTTAGCTTTGTCATGTGTAGGAGGAAACAATCTTTTACGTGACCACAACTGTGGGACAGAGGGCTGGCTGCAGTGCTAATAGAGGGCAGAGTACGGTGAACCAGACAAACTGCTGGACCATGAGTGTGGTGCAGGCGGAGATGTTACAGTGGATTGAGAAATATGTGATGCGCTTGTTCTCTGAGATCTGTCAAAAACAGCAGGCATGTCCGCTTCCGTTACAGCTGACGGGTTCTCACTCAGCCTGACTGGAGTGGGTAAAGAACCAGAGGTTATAAAATCCTAAAATGGATAGTTAATGATAAAACTAATTTTGCATCTACCAGCAAGCCCCCTACATATGAGAGCAAGAGTCGTCCACAAAGGGAGAAATACTCTCAGAAATATGCATCCTAATCGGTCATAGGTAATTCCAATAATATAGTCAGAAATATAAGTCCTCCAGGAATTAAATCTGGAAAAAATAAAAGTAATTCTGAGAAAAAAACTGATTCTTCCAAAACAATGATTCCAACTAATCAGAGAGAAATTTAAAGAATCTAAGACTATCTCGGAGAATCCAAAAATAGCTAAAGACGCAAATGAGAATACAACTAGCAGCAACATTAGGCAACCAATTTTTACTTTTCCAACTTTTGATACAACTGGTTTTATGCAAATGGATGCGACTAATCCTCCAAACAACAAGCGCAAAGAACCAGAATCTTAGAGTATAAAGGGAATAGCTACTTTGTCCGAATCTGATAATGAATCTATCATTAATAATTCTTCTTTCTCTAAGGCTGTGTGCCCACGATGCATTTTTTAAGCGTTTCTGCAGCGGCAAAAACGCTGCAGAACCGCTTAAAAAACGCATGGTAGAAGGCCTGCAATGTTCCCCAATGATAATCCGCATGTGCTGTGCACATGCTGCGGAAATTTCCGCTGCGGATTATCATTGCGGAAATAAACGCAGGACTACCAATTATTTTGCGGAAGCGCGGCGTTTTCGCCGCCATTGACTTGCATTAGAACGCATGTATTCAGCTTCACTAGATAAGCACATGTGGAATGCATGCATTCAATGTGCGGATGGTACCCAGGTCTAGAGGAGAGGAGACTCTCATCCAGACCCGGGTACCATAGAAACTGTAAAAATAAAAAAGAATAAAAGGAAAAATAAATGTTATATTTACCTTCTGATGGCCCCTGCTGCGCTCGTCCTCCCTTGCCGGCAGATCGCGAAAGACTGGAGGACCTGCACTGACGTCCTAGTCATGTGACAGGTCACGCGACGCTGATGTCGGCAGGTCCTTCAGTGTACCGCGATCTGCCGGCAGCCAGGACGGAGCGAAGCAAGACTGCTGGGGCCATCAGAAGGTAAGTATAGATTTATTTTTTATTTTTAAACATTCTTTCAGTCACACTATATAAATCCATGCCAATTGTATGGATTTATATAGTGTGACCAAGTTGTCAAGCACTTTCCAAGTGATGCTAAAATCGCTTGGAAAGCGCTTGTCAACCCGCATGCGGAAATGCATGTGAAGAACGCTTCACATCCGCTTGTCCCTGGAAGGAAAAACGCATGTAAAATCCGCATGTACAATCCACATGTACAATCCGCATGTACAAGCCGCATGTACAATCCGCATGTACAATCCGCATGCATTTTTTTCTGCGAGGGAGATGCCGAAACGCTCAGGAAAAATCCAGAGCATTTCTGCATCGTGGGCACATAACCAAACAGTGTGAACTGAGGTCTAAGATGGTAGACATGCAAGAAATAGGAGCATGTTCACACTAGCAAAAAGAAGCAAAACCTACAAAAGACAAAAATATATCTCATACCCTACCATCATTATATATAAATGTAAAGCAAAGTTGCATAATAAAT
This sequence comes from Phyllobates terribilis, assembly GCF_046119375.1. Lineage (NCBI taxonomy): Eukaryota > Metazoa > Chordata > Amphibia > Anura > Dendrobatidae > Phyllobates > Phyllobates terribilis. The sequence continues at coordinate 9,851,627 of NW_027362807.1, read as the reverse complement.
ATAGGGTACTTAGTGAACTATTTTTGATCAAAAAAAGTATACAAGCCGTCCCACCAGCGGCAAGGTGACCCTAAATTGGGACGGTACCTATACTGCCTATATTAAAAACCTTACTGTATATCAAAGTTGAAGTAATGCATATAAAAGGGTAGACAAATAGGACCGGGTCCCAACTCCAGACCACCCAGGCCCGTGGTAAGCTACATATATACTAATCAGCTCAACAAAGGGGATGCCACACCCTTAAATTGCACAGAATGCAAACAAGACAAGAAACCAAACAATGTGAACTGAGGTCTAAGATGGTAGACATGCAAGAAATAGGAGCATGTTCACACTAGCAAAAAGAAGCAAAACCTACAAAAGACAAAAATATATCTCATACCCTACCATCATTAAATATAAATGTAAAGCAAAGTTGCATAATAAATATAGGGTACTTAGTGAACTCTTTTTGATCAAAAAAAGTATACAAGCCGTCCCACCAGCGGCAAGGTGACCCTAAATTGGGACGGTACCTATACTGCCTATATTAAAAACCTTACTGTATATCAAAGTTGAAGTAATGCATATAAAAGGGTAGACAAATAGGACCGGGTCCCAACTCCAGACCACCCAGGCCCGTGGTAAGCTACATATATACTAATCAGCTCAACAAAGGGGATGCCACACCCTTAAATTGCACAGAATGCAAACAAGACAAGAAACCAAACAATGTGAACTGAGGTCTAAGATGGTAGACATGCAAGAAATAGGAGCATGTTCACACTAGCAAAAAGAAGCAAAACCTACAAAAGACAAAAATATATCTCATACCCTACCATCATTAAATATAAATGTAAAGCAAAGTTGCATAATAAATATAGGGTACTTAGTGAACTATTTTTGATCAAAAAAAGTATACAAGCCGTCCCACCAGCGGCAAGGTGACCCTAAATTGGGACGGTACCTATACTGCCTATATTAAAAACCTTACTGTATATCAAAGTTGAAGTAATGCATATAAAAGGGTAGACAAATAGGACCGGGTCCCAACTCCAGACCACCCAGGCCCGTGGTAAGCTACATATATACTAATCAGCTCAACAAAGGGGATGCCACACCCTTAAATTGCACAGAATGCAAACAAGACAAGAAACCAAACAATGTGAACTGAGGTCTAAGATGGTAGACATGCAAGAAATAGGAGCATGTTCACACTAGCAAAAAGAAGCAAAACCTACAAAAGACAAAAATATATCTCATACCCTACCATCATTAAATATAAATGTAAAGCAAAGTTGCATAATAAATATAGGGTACTTAGTGAACTATTTTTGATCAAAAAAAGTATACAAGCCGTCCCACCAGCGGCAAGGTGACCCTAAATTGGGACGGTACCTATACTGCCTATATTAAAAACCTTACTGTATATCAAAGTTGAAGTAATGCATATAAAAGGGTAGACAAATAGGACCGGGTCCCAACTCCAGACCACCCAGGCCCGTGGTAAGCTACATATATACTAATCAGCTCAACAAAGGGGATGCCACACCCTTAAATTGCACAGAATGCAAACAAGACAAGAAACCAAACAATGTGAACTGAGGTCTAAGATGGTAGACATGCAAGAAATAGGAGCATGTTCACACTAGCAAAAAGAAGCAAAACCTACAAAAGACAAAAATATATCTCATACCCTACCATCATTAAATATAAATGTAAAGCAAAGTTGCATAATAAATATAGGGTACTTAGTGAACTATTTTTGATCAAAAAAAGTATATGACTTTAGACAATCAGCAGCAGGACACACAAAAGAAATTCACTACCTTCGTACCAAACTAGCAGATATCGAAGATAGGAATAGAAGGAATAACATTAAGCTGAGAGGGATCTCTGAAAAAGTTACTCAGAACAATCTTCCTGACTATGTTAAAAACCTTCTTTCCAAGTCCATCCCATCCCTTACAGAACTTGACTTAACAATTAATAGGATCCATCGCTTGCCTCGCCCATCGTCAATTTTTTCTGAAGTGCCAAAAGACACAATTCTTCGCCTACACTTTTATAATGCTAAAGAAAAAGTGTAAAACTATCTAAAAGAAAAGAGTTTCCTGAGCCATACAATCATATTAAACTTTTTGCGGATTTATCAAAGGACACAATTCAACTCAGAAAGTCCTTTAAAGATATCATCAGTGATTTGCGCCAAAGGGGGATAACTTACAGATGAGGATTCCCTACAAAACTTTTGGTCTCCTATAAAGGGAAAATAGTCCCAATATTTTTGCATGAAGAAGGAAGAAACTTTTTATTATAAATTGGAGACAGCGAACATCCTTCCTCCAGTCGTTATTCTCCAGTCTGACTTAAGAGGGAAAAGATCATCTACATTTTCTTCTTTAGGTTTCCAGTTGTTACCATTACGCATCTTATTGAAGGTTTATTTTTTATTTTTTTTTATTTTCTTCGCAAGACTGTCTCCTTTCACGGAATTCTAACTGTTTTTCTTTTTGGTTTAAAAATATATCTTCTTTTTTTTTTTTGGAGATGTGACTTGGGAGTTTAATCCCACAAACTTTTTTTCCCAATTAGGAAGGAACTTCCTGAAGAGTAAAGCCCCCGTCTCACATAGCGAGATCGCTAGCGAGATCGCTGCTGTGTCACGGTTTTGGTGATGCAACAGCGACCTCACCAACGATGTCGCTATGTGTGACACTTTGCAACGATCAGGCCCCTGCTGTGAGGTCGCTGAACGCTGCAAAGTGTCCTGGATCATTTTTTGGTCGTTGCCCTCCCGCTGGTCAGCACACATCGCTGTGTGTGACCAGCGGGAGCAGCGATCAGGCTGGTAACCATGATAAACATCGGGTTACTAGGGGCACACGCGCACCTAGTAACCCGTTGTTTATCATGGTTACGAGCCTGCTAAAGTGAGCGGTAACCTCCCCCTCACCGTGGCAGAGTGGTAACCATGATAAACAACGGGTTACTAGGTGCGCGTGTGCCCCTAGTAACCCGCTGTTAATCATGGTTACCAGCCTGTTCCTGCTTCAGCAGGCTGGTAACCAGGAGCAGGACATCGTGGAAAGATTCTTTCCACGATGTCGCTGCTCCCCTGATCGTTGGTGAGCCTGCCTGTTTGACAGCTCACCAGCGACCACATAGCGACGCAGCAACGATCCCCGACAGGTCATATCGTTGTCGGATTCGTTGCAGCGTCGCTAAGTGTGACGGGGCCTTAAGTTTCCTCCTGGAGAACTTTTATGTGTTTATGTATTTTATTTAGGTAGACTTCAATCGTATATTTTACTGCATTTCTTCTATATTTGTGTACTATAAGTGATAGGTAAATATATATAGTATAAGTAAGTTTAATAGTAAATTTATTACAATCTAACCTTTCAAGAATAACTCTTTAACATCCTAACATACTTTTTAATATATTAATCAGTGGTTTAATATTATTCTCTTTCAATATGGACATAAAACTGCTTACATTAAATGTGAAAGGTCTTAACAGTCCTAAGAGACGATTTTTAACCTGGAGGGAAATAAAAGATAGTAAAGTCAACATAATTTGTTTAACACAACTAACCAAGAATACTATACCATATATATAATGTAATATTAATTTATCATAAATACAAAACACACTCAATAAACAATGAATAACCATAAAATTATTTTAAAATATTTATTTAATAGATTTAAAAAAAAAAAAAATACAAATATAAATAAAAATACACATAAATTAGAAAACAGACTCAAGAATATATAATAAATACCCAAATTCATTAACTGTGGGGCATAAATCAATAGGAATCAGATTGAAGTCAAATCCAGACTATGTTTTGAAGTGCATAGTGCAATAAATATGTATAGCAGCAGCTAGAATTATAAATAAGTAAATCTCAGTGGATATATATAAATTAGAGTGCTAAACTAAATACTTAATATGACTAAATAGACACATAGAAGGGAATAAATACCATATAAATAGGCCCCACAACCTATTTATGGTATTTATATGGTATTTATTCCCTTCTTCATATTGTGCCGGCTATGAAGGAGAGTGAAGTCACTGCTCCCCGCGCACACAGACCCGGCGTGGGAAGCAGTGACTTCCGGCAGCTGATCTCTCCTTGTGAGCCGTGCATGGCAGTGACGTCATGTGCGACTCACATGGAGAGATCAGTGCAGGCAGACAGGACGCAGCGCTGGAGGAGAGAGAAGAAAGGGGAGTAGGAGTGTTTATTTTTTTTTAATGTGCAGCCTGATGGGGATTAGGGGGACCATGCATACTAGGACAGGGATTAGGGGTGCCATGCATACCAGGACAGGGATTAGGGGTGCCATGCATACCAGGACAGGGATTAGGGGTGCCATGCATAGCAGGACAGGGATTAGGGGTGCCATGCATACCAGGACAGAGATTAGGGGTGCCAAGAATACCAGGACAGGGATGAGGGGTGCTATGCATACCAGGACAGGGATGAAGGGTGTCATGCATACCAGGATAGGGACGATGGGTGCCATGCATACTAGGATAGGGATTAGGGGTGCCTGCATACCAGGACAGAGATGAGGGATGCCATGCATACCAGGACAGGGATTAGGGTTGCCATGCATACCAGGATAGGGATTAGGGGTGCCATGCATATCAGGACAGGGATTAGGGGTGCCATGCATACCAGGATAGGGATGAGGGGTGCCATGCATACCAGGACAGGGATGATGGTGCCATGAATATCAGGATAGGTATGAGGGGTGCCATGCATACCAGGATAGGTATGAGAGGTGCCATGCATACCAGGATAAGGATAAGGGGTGCCATGCATACCAGGATGGAGGGATGCCAGGCACACCAGGATGGGGATGGGGACCACATATAAAAGGAAGGGGGGCGGCATATATACCAGGATGGGGGATATTGTCAGAATTGGGGGACATTACCCCTATACCAGTGTCAGCAGAAGACCCCCTCCCCCTTAAAAGTGCATCATGACCACATTTTTTGCTTAAATTTTTATTTTTTTATTTTCCTCCTCTAAAACCTAGGTGCGTCTTATGGTCCGGTGCGTCTTACAGTCCGAAAAATACGGTAATTCTTTTCTCCAACATTCCCCTAAATATAAAAAATATATTGAAAACAACATTGAGAATTACTTTAAAGAAAATAACGTAGAAAACATATGCCCATTTATGTTATGGAATGCACATAAGGCAGTTCTGAGGGGAATACTAATACAAATTTCACCCAAAAATAAAAAAGAGAATAGGGGGAAAAAAAATTCAGTCAAAGCTTTTTGAGAAAGAAAAAATTCAGCAAAATCTCACTACCCCATCCTCAACAATTCATAAGGAAATCCTCAAGATTAGACTAGACCTAAGAAATGCATTATTTTCTCAATATGACAGCTTTACAAAAGGAATAAAAGCAAATTTTTACACTTCTTATAACAAACCTACAAGAATTATGGCACAAAGTGTTAAAACTGCCAGATTCAAACATAGAATCAACAAAATGAAAAAACTAAATGGCTCTACAGCTATTCATCCAAAAGACATTGTTGACTCTCTTGCCGATTACTATGATAATCTATACAATTTAAACTTTGACCCACAGACATTCCAACCTTCCAAAGAAATAATAAGTGCATTCTTATCACAAATTAATCTCCCTTCAGTAACTCAGACACAATTGACTAATCTTAACAATAGTTTCACACAAGAGGAGATACATGAGGTAATTAATTCACTTAAACCAAAAAAATCCCCTGGACCAAATGGGTATATTAATGAGTACTACAAACTCTTTGCTCCTTTATTAACGCCATATTTACAGTGCATTATGAAAGTATTTGACCCCCTTGAACTTTTCTACCTTTTGCCACATTTCTGGCTTCAAACATAAAGATATAAAATTCTAATTTTTTTGACAAGAATCAACAACAAGTGGGACACAATCGTGAAGTGGAACGAAATTTATTGGATATTGTAAACTTTTTTTAACAAATTAAAAACTGAAAAGTGGGGCGTGCAATATTATTCGGCCCCCTTGAGTTAATACTTTGTAGCGCCACCTTTTGCTGTGATTACAGCTGCAAGTCGCTTGGGGTATGTCTCTATCAGTTTTGCACATCGAGAGGCTGAAATTCTTGCCCATTCTTCCTTGCAAAACAGCTCGAGCTCATTGAGGTTGGATGCGTTTGTGAACAGCAGTTTTCAGCTCTTTCCACAGATTCTCTATTGGATTCAGGTCTGGACTTTGACTTGGCCATTCTAACACCTGGATACGTTTATTTTTGAACCATTCCATTGTAGATTTTGCTTTATGTTTGGGATCATTGTCTTGTTGGAAGATAAATCTCCATCCCAGTCTCAGGTCTTTAGCAAACTCCAACAGGTTTTCTTCCAGAATGGTCCTGTATTTGGCTCCGTCCATCTTCCCATCAATTTTAACCATCTTCCCTGTTCCTGCTGAAGAAAAGCAGGCCCAAACCATGATGCTGCCACCACCATGTTTGACAGTGGAGATGGTGTTTTGAGGGTGATGAGCTGTGTTGCTTTTACGCCAAACATAACATTTTGCATTGTGGCAAAAAAGTTCGATTTTGGTTTCATCTGACCAGAGCACCTTATTCCACATGTTTGGTGTGTCTCCCAGGTGGCTTGTGGCAAACTTCAAATGAGACTTTTTATGGATGTCTTTGAGAAATGGTTTTCTTCTTACCACTCTTCCATAAATGCCAGATTTGTGCAGTGTATGACTGATTGTTGTCCTATGGACAGACTCTCCCACCTCAGCTGTAGATCTCTGCAGTTCATCCAGAGTCATCATGGGCCTTTTGGCTGCATCTCTGATCAGTCTTCTCCTTGTTTGAGTTGAAAGTTTAGAGGGACGGACAAGTCTTGGTAGATTTGCAGTGGTCTGATACGCCTTCCATTTCAATATGATCGCTTGCACAGTGCTCCTTGAGATGTTTAAAACTTGGGAAATCTTTTTGTATCCAAATCCGCTTTAAACTTCGCCACAACAGTATCTCGGACCTGCCTGGTGTGTTCCTTGGTCTTCTTGATGCTCTCTGCACTTGGAACAGAACCCTGAGACTATCACAGAGCAGGTGCATTTATACGGAGACCTGATTACACGCAGGTGGATTCTATTTATCATTACCAGTCATTTAGGACAACATTGGATCATTCAGAGATACTCACTGAACTTCTGGAGTGAGTTTGCTGCACTGAAAGTAAAGGGGCCGAATAGTATTGCACGCCCCACTTTTCAGTTTTGAATTTGTTAAAAAAGTTTAAAATATCCAATAAATTTCGTTCCACTTCACGATTGTGTCCCAGTAGTTGTTGATTCTTCCCCAAAAATTAGAATTTTATATCTTTATGTTTGAAGCCAGAAATGTCGCAAGAGGTAGAAAAGTTCAAGGGGGCCAAATACTTTCACAATGCACTGTAGCTAAGATCTTTAATAAAGCATCTATAAACAGGAGAATTTCCTCCAGAAATGCTACAGGCTACTATTTCCCTAATTCCTAAGCCCAAAGGAGATCTAGAATTAGTAACAAATTATAGACCCATTTCACTCATTAATTGTGATTAGTGTTGAGCGATACCTTCCGATATCAGGAAATATCGGATCGGATTGGATCGGGCCGATACTCAAAAAGTATCGGATATCGCCGATTCCGATACCGAAAACCAATGCAAGTCAATGGGCACAAATATCGGAATGAAAATAAACCCTTTCTTTCGTTGTAGGTAGTGTTGAGCGATACCTTCCGATATCGGGAAATATCGGATTGGATCGGACCGATACCGAAAAAGTATCGGATATCGCCGATTCCGATACCGGAAACCAATGCAAGTCAATGGGACATAAATATCGGAATTAAAATAAACCCTTTCTTTCCTTGTAGGTTAATTCTACATGAAGGAAAACAACTAAGAATAATGTAGAATGTATTGGGGGAGGTAGGGGAGACAATAAAGGCATAGAGGTTTAGCCCAATCAAATGGAATAGCAGGAATTACTATTTTTTTAAGATGTTCTGAGTTACAGAAATATTAACTATGTTAAGTATTTTTATATTTTGTCAGATATTTATGTTTCACTACTTCCATGCTCTTCACCTTCTTTTTTACTTCTCCCACACTTTCTCCATCATCCTCAGCATCTTTTTCATCCACTTCTTCTTCACCTTCTTCTTCTTCACCTTCTTCGTATTATTCTTTTTTTTACATTCTTCATATTCTACTTCTTCATCTTCTTCATATTCTTCTTCTTCATCATATTCTTATTTGTGACAGGCATTCCTGTAGTTGTTATCTATAAAAGGTTGGACATTACACCTTTTGTTCTGCCCGTCACAAAAGATTCACAACAGGATTTGTCCGCGTTCAGTTTGGCCTGCAGCAGCAGGTCTTTTCCAGGGGCACCACGAGGAGGAACGGACTCACCCCCATACACTGCTTAGTCATATTCTGCTTATAATTTAGATATTATCTTTTGCTCTGAATTTTAATCTTATGCTTAATGTTCTTCCGCTTTTTGTTCTGCAGCTTCTTGTATTTCTGCTTCTTGGTTTTCTGTCTCTTGTTCTTCTGTATCTTGGTACTTGTCTTCTCTTCTTTGTCCTCTTGGTCAACTTCTTCAGGGTCATCTTCTTGGTCTTCTTCAGGGTGGTCTTCAGGGTGGTCGTCTTCCGGGTCCTCGTCTTCGGGGTCCTCGTCTTCTTCGGGTTGGTCTTCTGGGTCTTCGTCTTCGGGGTCCTCGTCTTCTTCGGGGTGGTCTTCAGGGTCCTCGTCTTCTTCGGGGTGGTCTTCAGGGTCCTCGTCTTCTTCGGAGTGGTCTTCAGGGTCCTCGTCTTCAAGGTCCTCGTCTTCTTCGGGGTGGTCTTCAGGGTCCTCGTCTTCAGGGTCGTCGTCTTCGGGGTCCCCGTCTTCTTCGGGTTGGTCTTCAGGGTCCTCGTCTTCAGGGTCCTCGTCAGGGAGATCCAGAGTGATTACCAAGAACCATTTCAAAAAGCTTGAACTTGGAAATGTAGCAGAAAGTACAAGAAGGCTGAGGAACTACCGAGGACCAGCTGACGGTACTGGAACCCGGATGGGTAGCAGAAGGTACAAGAGCCAATGGAACTACCGAGGACCAGCTGATGTTACTGGAACTCGGTTACTAAGCAGGAGGTACCTGTGCCAGAAAGCACTACCAAGGACCAGCAGACGTTGGTGGAACTTGGATACCGAGAAGGAGGCACCTAATCCAAAGGCACTGCCGAGAACCAGCTGACGGTACTGGAACCCGGATGGGTAGCAGAAGGTACCCATGTAAAAAAAAGTTCAAGTCCGCGAGCCGGCCGCAGTTACCAAAACCCACAGTCCTACAGGGGGTGCTTGTCCTATTGGCACTATGGAACCAGCCTTCATTGCCAGATCCCGCAGCCCACATAGGAGTCACCTAAACTGCAGGCACCATAGAGTCGGCTAACCCGACCGCATCACGACAGGACAACGCATTGGAGGCAAAGTGACGTTGACACTACCCGGAAACAGCTGGCGTGCTGGAACCAGGCTGGGCAGGAGGGAGTACCCGTGCCAAAGACACTGCCGAGAACCAGCTGACGGTACTGGAACCTGGATGGGTAGCAGAAGATACAAGAGCAAATGGAACTACCGAGGACCAGCTGACGGTACTGGAACCCGGATGGGTAGCAGAAGGTACAAGAGCCAATGGAACTACCGAGGACCAGCTGATGTTACTGGAACTCGGTTACTAAGCAGGAGGTACCTGTGCCAGAAAGCACTACCAAGGACCAGCAGACGTTGGTGGAACTTGGATACCGAGAAGGAGGCACCTAATCCAAAGGCACTGCCGAGAACCAGCTGACGGTACTGGAACCCGGATGGGTAGTAGAAGGTACAAGAGCAAATGGAACTACCGAGGACCAGCTGACGGTACTGGAACCCGGATGGGTAGCAGAAGGTACAAGAGCCAATGGAACTACCGAGGACCAGCTGATGTTACTGGAACTCGGTTACTAAGCAGGAGGTACCTGTGCCAGAAAGCACTACCAAGGACCAGCAGACGTTGGTGGAACTTGGATACCGAGAAGGAGGCACCTAATCCAAAGGCACTGCCGAGAACCAGCTGACGGTACTGGAACCCGGATGGGTAGCAGAAGGTACCCATGTAAAAAAAAGTTCAAGTCCGCGAGCCGGCCGCAGTTACCAAAACCCACAGTCCTACAGGGGGTGCTTGTCCTATTGGCACTATGGAACCAGCCTTCATTGCCAGATCCCGCAGCCCACATAGGAGTCACCTAAACTGCAGGCACCATAGAGTCGGCTAACCCGACCGCAACACGACAGGACAACGCATTGGAGGCAAAGTGACGTTGACACTACCCGGAAACAGCTGGCGTGCTGGAACCAGGCTGGGCAGGAGGGAGTACCCGTGCCAAAGACACTGCTGAGAACCAGCTGACGGTACTGGAACCCGGATGGGTAGCAGAAGATACAAGAGCAAATGGAACTACCGAGGACCAGCTGACGGTACTGGAACCCGGATGGGTAGCAGAAGGTACAAGAGCCAATGGAACTACCGAGGACCAGCTGATGTTACTGGAACTCGGTTACTAAGCAGGAGGTACCTGTGCCAGAAAGCACTACCAAGGACCAGCAGACGTTGGTGGAACTTGGATACCGAGAAGGAGGCACCTAATCCAAAGGCACTGCCGAGAACCAGCTGACGGCACTGGAACCCGGATGGGTAGCAGAAGGTGCCCATGTAAAAAAAAGTTCAAGTCCGCGAGCCGGCCGCAGTTACCAAAACCCACAGTCCTACAGGGGGTGCTTGTCCTATTGGCACTATGGAACCAGCCTTCATTGCCAGATCCCGCAGCCCACATAGGAGTCACCTAAACTGCAGGCACCATAGAGTCGGCTAACCCGACCGCAACACGACAGGACAACGCATTGGAGGCAAAGTGACGTTGACACTACCCGGAAACAGCTGGCGTGCTGGAACCAGGCTGGGCAGGAGGGAGTACCCGTGCCAAAGACACTGCCGAGAACCAGCTGGCTGTGCTGGAACCCAGGGTAAATAATAAAAACAGAGTGGAGTCAGAGGCCTAATTGGAGCAAGTTTTAAATAAGTAGCACAGTGAATGTGGACAGAGCAGGAGAAATTGCCGTGAACACAGCAGGGGAACAGCTGACGTTACTGAACCCCAATAACACCGCAGCAAGTGTTGACTGTGCAGACGGCACTTCCGAGCTCCAACTGGCGGTGTTGGAGCTCAGGGATAATACTGAAAACAGAGGAGCCAGAGGTGTAATTGGAGAAACTTTCAAATCTGTAGTAGTGAGAATGTGGACAGAGCAGGAGAAATTGCCGTCCGCACAGCAGGGGAACAGCTGACGTTACTGAACCCCAATAACACGGCAGCAAGTGTTGACTGTGCAGACGGCACTTCCGAGCGCCAACTGGCGGTGTTGGAGCTCAGGGATAATACTGAAAACAGAGGAGCCAGAGGTGTAATTGGAGAAACTTTCAAATCTGTAGTAGTGAGAATGTGGACAGAGCAGGAGAAATTGCCGTCCGCACAGCAGGGGAACAGCTGACGTTACTGAACCCCAATAACACGGCAGCAAGTGTTGACTGTGCAGACAGCACTTCCGAGCGCCAACTGGCGGTGTTGGAGCTCAGGGATTACAGTTCAGGTGGTAGAAACATGAACAGAACAGGAGACCTGGATACTGTTGCCAACCAATTATTTATTCTGGAAGAGGACTGGCAAATTCATGAGAGATCCAGGCCTTGTTCATTTTGAGAAAAGTAAGCCGGTCAACGTTATCGGAGGATAGTCGCATGCGACAGTCTGTTAGTACACCACCTGCGGCACTAAAGACGCGTTCCGATAATACACTAGCAGCAGGGCAAGCTAGCACCTCCAATGCATTCTGACTAAGCTCTGGCCATGTATCCAGCTTACAGACCCAAAACTTGAAGGGAGAAGAGCCGTCTGGGAGTACACTAAGAGGGCAAGACATGTAGTCTGTCACCATCTGACGGAAACGTTGCCTCCTGCTGACTGGAGCCGTCTGTGATGGTGTAGACATTTGTGGCGGCGGGGACACAAAACTTTGCCACATTTCGGCCATACTGGTCTTGCCTTGTGCTGAGGCGCTGCTTCTGCTCCCTCTTTGTGCAGAGCTTCCTCCACTGCCTCGACGCACTGAGCTGCTTTGTAAAGCACTAGCAGCACTGCTCTCGGTTGGAATGGAGAACATGATGGAATGCACCAGTGCGTCTTGGTACTCCCGTATTTTACGCTCCCGGTTCAACGGTGTTATGAGGCTTTGTAAGTTGTCCCGGTAGTGAGGATCTAGGAGGGTGGACACCCAATAATCAGCCGTGTTGAGAATGTGGGCGATGCGGCGGTCGTTTCTCAGGCACTGCAGCATGAAATCAACCATGTGCTGCAGACTGCCAACTGGCCAAGAAACGCTGTCCCCTGCTTGAGGCGTGATCTCTGCCTGCTCTGCATCACCCCACCCTCGCTCTAGATACTGACTACTAGAGCATTGTGTACCTCCCTCCTCTGGACAGATGTCTTCCTCATCCATTGACTCCTCCTCATCCTCCTCACAAAGTGTCCCCTGCCTAGGCCTTTGTGAGGAACCACGTTGCGCAGACTGTAGAGAAGCAGATGGCATTTGTGACTCCTCATCCTCCACCTCTTCCAAAACCTCGTCCCTTAGTGCTTGCAGTGTTTTTTCAAGCAGGCAGATAAGGGGGATAGTCATGCTGACTAGTGCATCATCTGCACTCGCCATCCGCGTGGAATAATCGAAGGCATGCAAAACGTGGCAAATGTCCTTCATAGAGGCCCACTCAGTGGTGGTGAAGTGTGAACGGCGCGCACTGCGACTTGTTTGCGCCTGCTGCAGCTGGTACTCCATTACTGCTGCCTGCTGCTCACACAACCTCTCCAACATATGTAACGTTGAATTCCACCTGGTGGGTAGGTCACATATGATGCGATGTTCCGGAAGACGTAATCGGCGCTGCAGAGCTGCAATGCGTGATCTTGCATTGCTGGAACGCCGCAAGTGAGCGCACTCTATGCGGACCTTGTGAAGCAGTGCATCAAGATCCGGATAGTCCCTCAAAAAACTCTGCACGACCAAGTTGAGCACATGTGCCAGACATGGGATGTGAGTGAGGTTGCCTAGGCCCAGAGCTGCCACCAGATTTCGGCCATTGTCACACACTACCATGCCTGGCTGGAGATTCGCTGGCACAAACCACACGTCGCTCTGCTGCTTGATGGCATTCCAGAGCTCCTGCGCTGTGTGGCTTCGATTCCCCAAAGAAATTAGTTTTAATACGGCCTGTTGACGTTTGGCCACGGCTGTGCTCATATCGGTCATCATAACAGGTAACCGTTCACGGGTCGATGTGGAGGTAGACCGTGACGGCTCCTGCAGCGCTGATTCAGAGGAACTGGAGCATGAGGAGGAGTCAATGTGTACAGACTGGATTCCTGCAATCCTTGGAGTTGGCAGAACACGTACAGCGCCACTCTCAAGATTTGTACCCGGCTCCACAACATTTACCCAATGGGCAGTGAGGGAAAGGTATCGTCCCTGTCCATGCTTACTGGTCCACGCATCGGTGGTCAGGTGGACCTTGCTACTGACGGCGTTTTGTAGCGCATGTTTAATTTTTCCCTCCACATGATGTTGCAGGGCAGGGACGGCTTGCCTGCTGAAATAAAAGCGGCTGGGCACGTTGTATTGTGGGACTGCCAATGCCATAAAGTTACGGAATGTGTCAGTCTCCACCAGCCTGAATGATAGCATTTCAAGGGCCAGTAGTTTAGCAATGCCAGCATTCAGAGCCTGTGCTCGGGGGTGGTTTGCCGAGTATGGGTGCCTTTTCTCCCATGCCTGTGCTAACGATGGCTGTAGACTGGCCTGGGAGTGTGAGGATGACTGGGAAAGTGGTGCTGTGGGTGGAATTACACTGTGTCTCTGTACAACAGTGCCAGAGATTCTTCCATGGCGATCCTGTGAGGAAGCCGAACCAGCTGTGTGTGAGCTGGAGGAAGAGGCTACAACACGAGCTGAAGAGGTGGTAGGTGGCGCTGTAGGTTGGCCTAGGTCTTCAGTGTGTTTTTGTAACTCCACCACGTGCTTGGTCCGCACATGTTTCCACATATTTGTGGTATTGAGGTTGCTGACACTTTTCCCTCTTTTCACCTTCTGATTACACAGCTTGCATTTGACAAAGCAAATGTCATCTGCAACTGTGTCAAAAAAGGACCAGGCACTGCAAGTCTTGGGAGCGCCCGCTTTGGATTTTGGAAGAGCCATGCTCCTAATGGGTGCCGAAGTGGAGGCTACAGGCAACCAAGTCTGCCCCCTCCCTCTCCCTCCTTTTTGGGCCGTTCGGGGAATCTCTTCCTCAGAGCTGCTCCCACCACCTTCCTGTCCCTCACGCCATGATGGGTCAAGGACCTCATCATCTACACCACCCTCTTCAAACAACTGCTTCTCCTGGGTAGTCTCGACAGCACAGTACGCACCAGTTGAGCCGACAATGAACTCAGCTCACCTCATGCACGTCACTGACAGCGTGGGAGAATTCTCCTGCGCATGCGGTGAGCGTGAGAGACTCGGCTCATCTGGATGCCGTCACAGCCTGACAATGAAGAGCGCAAGCATGCCTGCGCTTCTCAGTGTGTGCGGGATGACAGGCTGGATGGCAGCTTTCTGCTGCGATCCAGCCTGTCATCTCGATGTAGCAGAGCTGGAGCTGTCCTGGGAACCATCGAAAGGTAAGGATGATGTTGCTTTATTATTTTTCTTTTATTGCAGGGGATTGTTGGCTTCAGCTGGAATGGGCGTGATGGTAAGTATGGTTTAATTTAGAACAATAAAGAATTGTGTGTTTATTTCAATTAAAGGACTTCATTTTGGGTGTTGTGTTTTTTTTTAAATACTTTACTAGAAATTCATGGCGGTCATGTCTAATAGAATCATAGAATCATAGAATGGTAGAGTTGGAAGGGACCTCCTGGGTCATCTGGTCCAACCCCCTGCTCAAAGCAGGATTCACTAGATCATCTCAGACAGATGTCTGTCCAGCCTCTGTTTGAAGACGTCCATTGAAGGGGAACTCACCACCTCTCGTGGCAGCCTGTTCCACTCATTAATCACCCTAACTGTCAAAAAGTTTTTTCTAATATCTAATCTGTGTCTCCTCCCATTTAGTTTCATCCCATTGCTTCTAGTCTTTCCTTGTGCAAATGAGAATAATGATGATCCTTCTACAATGTGACAGCCCTTGACATATTTGTAGACAGCTATTAAGTCTCCTCTCAGTCTTCTTTTTTGCAAGCTAAACATTCCCAAATCTTGCAACCGTTCCTCATAGGACATGGTTTGCAGACCAGTCACCATTCTGGTCGCTCTTCTCTGAACTTGCTCCAGTTTGTCTATGTCTTTTTTAAAATGTGGTGCCCAAAACTGTACACAGTATTCCAGATGAGGTCTGACCAAAGAGGAGTAAAGACCGATAATGACTTCACGTGATCTAGACTGTATGCTTCTGTTAATACATCCCAGAATTGTATTTGCCTTTTTTGCTGCTGCATCACACTGTTGACTCATGTTCAGTCTATGATCTATTAGTATACCTAAGTCTTTTTCACATGTACTGTTGCTTAGCTCTATTCCTCCCATTCTGTATATGCTTTTTTCATTTTTATTGCCCAGATGTAGTACTTTGCATTTTTCCCTGTTAAAAACCATTCTGTTGGTTGCTGCCCACTGCTCCAGTTTATTTAGGTCTTTTTGAATCCTCTCTCTCTCTTCTCTAGTATTAGCTATCCCTCCTAGCTTTGTGTCATCAGCAAATTTAATCAGTTTACCCTCAATTCCTTCATCTAAATCATTGATAAAGATGTTGAACAATACAGGTCCCAGGACAGAGCCCTGTGGTACCCCACTTGAGACATTCATCCAGCTGGATGTGAAGCCATTTACAACCACCCTTTGAGTCCGATCACTAAGCCAGTTATGAATCCACCTAACAGTTGCCTGGTCCATTGCATACTTGGTCATTTTTTCAATAAGGATGGTGTGAGATACTTTGTCAAATGCTTTGCTGAAGTCAAGATATACTATATCTACAGCATTTCCCTGATCCACCCAGTCAGTGATTCTGTCATAGAAGGAAATTAAGTTAGTCTGACATGACTTGTTAGTTACAAACCCATGCTGACTCTGGTTAATCACTTCATTCTTATCCATGTACTTACATACATGTTGTTTAATAATTTGTTCAAAGATCTTTCCTGGTATAGAAGTCAGACTCACCGGCCTATAGTTCCCTGGGTCCACCTTCTTCCCCTTTTTGAAGATAGGAACAACATTTGCTCTTCTCCAGTCTTCTGGGACTTCTCCTGTTCTCCAAGAATTTTCAAAGATTATGGAGAGTGGTTCTAAAATTTCTTCTACGATCTCCTTCAGTACTCTGGGGTGTAATTCATCTGGACCTGGAGACTTGAACTCATTTATGTTAGCTAAATATTCCCTCACAATCTTTCTGTTTACAGATAACTTGGATTCCTCTATTCCTTTAAAAGGACAGTGAAGATCAGTTGATGTTACATTTTCTTTCTGAGAGAAAACAGATGCAAAATAGGAATTAAAAAGTTCGGCCTTCTCAACATCCTCTCTTACCATTTCTCCATTTTCATCCTGTAAAAATCCTATAGCATCTTTGACTTTTCTTTTACTTTTGACATACCCCCAAAATCCTTTTTTATTGCTTTTGACATCTCTTGCAAGCCTTAATTCATTGTCAGCTTTAGCTAACCTGATACGTGCCCTGCAGGATCTGCAGACTGCATTATAATCTTCTTTAGATATGCCTCCCTCTTTCCATTTAATAAACATTTCTTTCTTTCTTTTTAGCATGTGTTTAAGTTCTGTGTTCATCCATCCTGGTTTCCTTAAATGCTTCCCATTCTTCCTACTTTTCGGGATTGTTAACGATTGTGCTTTGAGAATCTCATTTTTAAAAATTTCCCATCCTTCCTGGACATTTTTGTCCTTAAGGACATCCAGCCATTGGATCCCTCCTATTCTCTTTCTGAGTCTCTTAAAATCTGCCTTTCTAAAATCTAACCTTGAAGTTTGAGTCTTCACATGTCTTCCTCCTCTAGTTATCCAAAATTCTATAATAGCATGATCGCTGCCTCCTAGGGTCCCAGCCACCTTTATCTCCTCAACCATTTGCTCCCTGTTTATAAGGATTAGATCCAAAGTAGCAGATCCCCTTGTTTTCTCCCCTACCTTTTGGAAGATAAAGTTGTCAGCAAGAGAGGATAAGAATTTGCTTGACCTGTTAGTTTTACTTGAGAGAGAGATTCCCAACAAATGTCTGGATAGTTGAAATCTCCCATGACCACTACGTCATATTTTTTGGAGAACTTGGTCATTTGATACATAAAGAGTTCATCCATATCTTCAGCTTGCCCAGGTGGCCTGTAGTAAATGCCTACAATGGTGTCCTTTCCGTTGTTCTCTCCTTGTATTCTTACCCAAACAGTTTCCACAGAACTCCCAGTCTCTGAAGCTTCAATCTCTGTGCAGATATACGCTTTTCTAACATACAATGCAACACCTCCTCCTCGTTTATCAAGTCTGTTTCTTGCAAATAAGTTGTATCCTTTTAGCCTTTTATTCCAATCATGTGTATCGTCCCACCAAGTTTCAGTGATTCCAATGACATCATATTCCTTTTCCTGCATTAGTAGTTCCAATTCTCCTTGTTTGTTGCCCATGCTTTGTGCATTTGTATAAAAACATTTTAGTTTGTGATTGGTTTCTCTTCCTCCCATATTTTTATTATTTAAATTGTTTTGTCTTTGTTCTTCCTTTCCACTTCCAGTACCAGAGATCTCAATAGTATTTGTCAGCTGTATGGCTTTTTCTGGCCTTTTGCTTCCCTTCCCACATTGTTCTAGTTTAAAGCTCTCCTGATGAGTGTAGCAAGGCGACTTCCAAATACATGTTTTCCAGTCTTTGTAAGGTGCACCCCATCTCTAGCAAGTAGTCCATCGTATAGGTAATTCATTCCGTGATCCAGAAATCCAAATCCTTGTTGACGGCACCATCGACGTAGCCAGTTGTTCACCTGTAGAATCTTATTCCACCTCATTGTTCCATGGCCATCCACTGGGAGGATGGATGAGAAGACCACCTGCGCTCCCAATTCTTTCACTTTCTTGCCTAAGTCTTCAAAGTCACTGCAGATGGTTTCCAGGTCCTTTCTTGCGGTGTCATTTGTCCCCACATGTATTAGCAGGAATGGGTAGTGATCTGTAGGTCTGAAGAGTCTTGATATCCTGTCAGACACATCTGTAATTTTTGCTCCTGGAAGACAGCACATTTCTCTTGAGGTTATGTCTGGTCTGCAGATAGCGGCCTCTGTTCCTCTTAGCAGGGAATCCCCCATGACCACCACTCTCTGTTTTTTCTTCACAACATTCTTCTTTCTCCATCCAGGAGGATTCTGAGGGCTTACAAGGTTCTTCATTGCTGGCAAAGTCTTATTTTGCTGTATTTCTTCATGGTTCTCCTGCGTGAGAGCCTGGTACTGGTTCCTGAGCAGTATGGGTGCTGACTGCCTCTCGATCCTCCTGCTTCTCTGGGTCACATGCTTCCATTCCTCTGTTTCGTCAGGTGCAGTTCGAATTTCTTCTCTTTCTGAATCATGAAGAGATAATTCTGCTCTGTCTAAGAACTCTTCACCTTCCTTAATGATTTTCAAGGTAGTTAACCTCTCTTCTAGATTTCGCAACTTTTCCTCCAACAGGGACACAAGCTTGCATTTCTGGCATGTGAAGTTTGGCTTTTCCACTGGCAAGTCTGTGAACATGTAGCAGGATATGCAGCTCACCAAATGGCTCCTGGACTCTTCCATGTTCTTACTGTTAATGTTCTGAAAACAGTGAAAAAAGCTTAAAAAAAAATAATATTGGCGTGACCCCATGAATTTCGGGCTTAGGGCCAGCTGATAATACCAAGCAGGCCCTAACCCCTTTATTACCCAGTGAGCCACCGCACCAGGGCCCTGGAATAGGCGTGATGGTAAGTATGGTTTAATTTAGAACAATAAAGAATTGTGTCTTTATTTCAATTAAAGGACTTTATTCTGGGTGTTTGTGGTTTTTTTTAACTTTGACTATGGGGTTAGTAATGGGGGTGTCTTATAGACGCCTCTCCATTACTAACCTGGGCTTGATGTCAGCTGGCATTATAAGCTGACATCAATCCCAACCCTATTACCCCACTGCCACCGCTACAGGGCAGTGGGAAGAGCGAGGCTAAGTGCCAGAATTGGCGCATCCTATGGATGCGCCATTTCTGGGGCGGCTGACGGCTGGTGTTTCTAGCCTGGGAGGGGGCCAATATTCATGGCACCCTTCCTGGGCTATTAATATCAGCCCCCAGCTGTCTGACTAGCCTTTGCTAGCTATTAAAATAGGGGGGACCCCACATCATTTTTTGGGGGGGTCCCCCATTTTAATAGCTAGTAAAGGCTAGGTATTCAGCTGGGGGCTGATATTAGTAGCCTGGGAAGCTCCATGGGTATTACCCCCTTCCCAGGCTTCAAATATCTGCCACAGCCGTCTACTTAACCTCCGCTAGAGACTAAATCCTTTATTTTAACACTAAATGACAAGTACAGTAACCAACACTGTCACTGTACTTCATATATATGTGACTGACATGTTTATATCTTTCTAATCTATGTGTGAATCTCTATTCTTTCTGTTGTAAATTGTCGGGTACCGCTGCTGAATTGCCGGTCGGCTTTTTTAAAGAGACGGTGCATGAAAACACTAATATTTTTTTTAATAAATCCTTTACACTAAATGACAAGTACAGTAACCAACACTGTCACTGTACTTCATATATATGTGACTGACATGTTTCTATCTATCTAATCTATGTGTGATGCTCTATTCCTTCTTGTCTAAATTGTCGGGTACCGGTGTATGCCGCTGCTGAATTGCCCGCCGGCTTTTTTAAAGAGAGCGTCTTCTGAGCAGTTTGTCAGCTTTTGGACACCTTTGAAGGTGTTTTCTATGTGTTTCTATGTGTTTTTGTTTGCCTGCCATTGGTTTTAACGGTGTTCGACGGTGTTCTAAGGTGTTCGACGAACAGTTCGACGAACAGTTCCTCGAACATCCCGGTGTTCGACGAACCGAACCCGAACACTACGGGGGTGGCTAAACACTAGAGCAGACCTGTATTCCACCAGATGGAGCCATGGTGTTTTGGACTGTTACTGAAGAGACCCTCTGGAGTGGGAGTCAGAGACTTTATACCCACAGTTTCCATTCAGGACATTCCTCCACAGGATTGGAGAAGTTGGGGGGAGGTGATACTTCACTGTTCAACTAACCAGCATATTTGTCCTAAATTGTGTAATTAGTAAACTGCAGTGGGCTGATGCAATATATACTCAGCAGGCATTTACAAATGAACATACCACAAGAGTGAACGTACAGTCTCATATGAAACAATGACTCAATTGAGGCCTCTGAGAGACTAACAAGAGTAATGGAATGATTGATTTACCTGATTACCAATTTTGTGTCTGGCCTTATGGATACATAAGATCCAGCTTGCATGTCTTTCTCTGCTTACTATTACTGAATGGAAACAGTGATTCCCGATGCTGAACGCTCTCCAGGAGAGACCCGTGCACCTCAATCTCATGAGCAAGCAAATCTCCAATAAAACACAACAATAAGACTGACATAACCAGTGCTCAGTGCTGGAAAAAGTCTGTATCCCTTAGAGACGTGCTCTCTGCTCTACGTCCATTGGTCCAATAGTCTTTAGTCCGTGGCCAGCTCCTCACACTGATGAAACTGGTGTAACGCCTGTACAAGAGATAGCAGCCACAACACTTATTACTCACATCTTCATCTGTTTTACATAGAGGCAGAATCATTTTATATCCTGGTGGTGGTGCTTCACTTGTAAATGACTTTAAAGCAGTACAGTTGCTGGGCCTGAAAACTCCATTACTTTTTTTCTGCCCTTCACTGACCACTGCTCTTCCAGTAATTCCCCTGCTCCAGCCTGGAAAGTCCAGTATTTACTCACTATGACTCCCAGGTGTAGCCTACACGTTACCTTCTCTTCAGTCGTACTGTCCATTGACAATATGGAAAGGAGTCTGCTGCTCACTGAGCAGCTGCTCACTGGGGTAGATGTGGGGGAGGGTGGTAGTAGGGAGCTGCAGGACAGTGAGGGGGGGGTAGAGGGAAGAGTACCAGAGAGGCTAGTCCTGATCTGGCACACCCCAATAAGTTTGCAAAGTTGGTATATGAGGGGGGTGACGGTACAGGGGTAGCACTGCTGCAGCAAGACATGTCCCCTGAAAGCCAGAGGAGTGTCAGCTCCATTAAGGAGGGAAGTAGGAGAGCAGGGCAGGCCAGGCAGGTGCTGGTAGTGGGGGACTGAATTATTAGGGAAACAGATAGGGCAATCTGACACAAAGACAGGGATCGTCGAACAGTGTGCTGCCTACCTGGCGCTCGAGTCCGGCACATCGCTGATCGGGTTGACAGATTACTGGGAGGGGCTGGTGAGGACCCAGCGGTCATGGTGCACATTGGAACAAATGACAAAGTTAGAGGTAGGTGGAAGGTCCTTGAAGATGATTTCATGGAATTAGGCTGCAAGCTGAAAGCAAGGACCTCCAAGGTGGTATTCTCTGAAATACTACCAGTACCACGTGCCACGCCAGAGAGGCAACCGGAGATTAGGAAGATAAATAAGTGGCTCAAGAACTGGTGTAGGAAGAAGGGATTTGGGTTCCTAGAGAACTGGGCTGACTTCTCAGTTGGCTACAGACTCTACGCTAGGTACCGGCTGCACCTCAATGGGTGCTGGGGGAGAAAATGGCTAGAAGGTTGGAGGAGTGTTTAAACTAGGGATTGGGGGGAGGGTATTCATTTTATAGGTGGGGAAGATAGTGCAGATAGTGACCTGGGCACAAAAAAAGAAATTGGGGGTGGGGTTAGAACAGTCAATAAAGTAAGAAGGAATAGAGGTACAGAGAGATACATAAAATGCATGTACACTAATGCCAGAAGCATCACCAACAAAATGGAGGAATTAGAATTAATTTTGTTGGAAAATAATTATGACATGGTGGGGATATCTGAGACGTGGCTGGACGAGAACCATGACTGGGCAGTTAATTTACAGGGCTATAGTGTGTTCAGAAATAACTGTACAAACAATCGAGGGGGGGGTGTTTATATGTAAAATCATCCTTAAAACCCATCTTGCGGGAGGATATATGTGAATCTAATGGAAATGTAGAGTCCCTGTGGGTGGAGATAAGGGGAGGGGGAAAAAATCATAAATTACTGATAGGGGTTTGTTATAAGTCTCCAAAAATAATGGAAGCAGCGGAGAATATCCTCGTAAAGCTAATAGATGAAGCAGCGACTCAAGGAGAAGTCATTATATGGGGGACTTCAACTACCCTGAAATACATTGGGGGACAGAAACCTGTAGTTCAAGCAAAGGTAATAGGTTTTTGACAACTATGAGAGACAATTACCTTTCACAACTGGTTCATGACCCAACAAGAAGGGGGGCACTGCAAGACCTAATATTAACCAACAGGCCAGACCGCATATCAAATATACGAGTTGGGGGTCACTTGGGTAATAGTGATCACAAAATAATATATTTTCATGTAACCTTTAATAAGATGTGTAGTAGAGAGGTTTCAAGGACACTAAACTTCAGGAAGGCAAATTTCCAACAGAGATGATCTTAGTGCAATAAACTGGGACGATATCCTGAGACATAAAGCTACACAAAGCAAATGGGAGACATTTATTAGCATCTTGAATAGGACCTGTGCACAATATATACCCTATGGGAATAAACATGCTAGAAATAGGAGGAAACCACTATGGCTAAATAGAGCTGTAAGGGGTGCAATATATGACAAAAAGAAAGCATTTAGAGAACTAAAGCAAGTAGGTAGTGATGAGGCATTAAATAAATATAGAAAATTAAATAAATTCTGTAAAAACCAAATCAAGGCAGCAAAGATTGAGGCAGAGAGAATCATTGCCAGAGAAAGTAAAAATAACCCCAAAATATTCTTTAGCTACATAAATAGTAAAAAACTAAAAAATGATAGTGTTGGCCCCCTTAAAAATAGTCTGGGGGAAATGGTGGATGAGGATGAGGAAAAAGCCAATATGCTAAATGATTTTTTTTCAACCGTATTTACACAAGAAAATCGCATGACAGAAAACATGATCAGTGATAACAAAAATTCTCCATTAAATGTCACTTGCTTAACCCAGCAGGAAGTACGGCGGCGTCTAAAAATCACTAAAGTTGACAAATCCCGGGCCCCAATGGGATACACCCGCGAGTACTGCAGGAATTAAGTAACGTCATAGATAGACCATTATTTTTAATCTTTAAAGATTCCATAATAACAGGGTCTGTACCATAGGACTGGCGTATAGCAAATGTGGTGCCAATATTCAAAAAGGGGACAAAAACTGAACTTGGAAATTATAGGCCAGTAAGCTTAACCTCTCCTGTGGGTAAAATCCTGGAGGGTTTCCTAAGAGATGCTATACTAGAGTATCTGAAGAAGAATAACCTCATGACCCAATATCAACATGGGTTTACGAGGGACCGTTTCTGTCAAACTAATCTGATCAGCTTTTATGAGGAGGCAAGTTCTGGACTGGACCGAGGAAATGTAGTGGATGTTGTGTATATGGACTTTTCAAAAGCTTTTGATACGGTTCAACACAAAAGGTTGATACATAAAATGAGAACAATGGGGATAGGGGAAAATATATGTATGTGGGTTAAGAATTGGCTCAGTGATAGGAAACAAAGGATGGTTATTAATGGAAAACACTCAGACTGGGTCTCAGTTAACAGTGGGGTACCACAGGGGTCAGTATTGGACCCCCTTCTTTTTAACATATTTATTAATGACCTTGTAGGGGGCATACAGAGTAATATTTCAATATTTGCAGATGACACTAAACTCTGCAGGGTAATCAATACAGAGGAGGACAATTTTATATTACAGGAGGATCTATGTAAACTAGAAGCTTGGGCTGATAAATGGCAAATGAACTTTAATGGGGATAAATGTAAGGTAATACACTTGGGCAGAGGAAATAAAATGTATAATTATATGCTTAATTGTAAAACACTGGGCAAAACTGTAACTGAAAAAGACCTGGGTGTATTGGTGGACGACAAGCTCACGTTTAGTGGCCAGTGTCAGGCAGCTGCTGCAACGGCAAATAAAATAATGGGATGCATTAAAAGAAGCATAGATGCTCATGAGGAGAACATAATTTTACCTCTATACAAGTCACTAGTGCGACCACACTTAGAATACTGTATTCAGTTCTGGTCTCCGGCGTATAAGAAAGACATAGCTGAACTAGAGAGGTTGCAGAGAAGAGCGACAAAGCTTATTAGAGGACTGGGGGGTCTGCAATACCAAGACAGGTTATTACACTTGGGGTTATTTACTGTGGAAAAACGAAGGCTTAGGGGTGATCTTATTACTATGTACAAGTATATGAGGGGACAGTACAAAGACGTGTCTACTGATCTTTTTACTCTGAGGCCAGAGACGGGGACAAGGGGGCATCTTCTACGTCTGGAGGAAAGAAGGTTTAATCATAATCACAGACGGGGATTCTTTACTGTAAGAGCAGTGAGACTATGGAGCTCTCTGCCGCATGATGTTGTAATGAGTGATTCACTGTTAAAATTTAAGAAGGGCATGGATTCCTTTCTTGAAAAGTATAATATTACAGGTTATATATACTAGATTCCTTGATAGGGCGTTGATCCAGGGAACTAGTCTGATTGTCGTATGGAGTCGGGAAGGAATTTTTTTCCCCAATGTGGAGCTTAGTGTTTGCCACATGTTTTTTTTTTGCCTTCCTCTGGATCAACATGTTAGGCTATGGGTTGAACTAGATGGACTTAGTCTTCCTTCAACCTTAAAAACTATGTTACTATGTTACTTTGCCTGTGCTGTCTCAGGGTTACCCGCTAACCCACAGCTCTACCTCCTTAAGCTCCTGGTCGTATCCAGTGCAGCTGACCTCTTTCTGTCTATAGTCCACTTCACCACACAGGGTACAGGCTGCTCTGGCCATATTACTCTGCCACTGGATCCAGTTACAGAATCTTGCTATCTCTGTTCTGCTTCCTTCCAGTCTCACACTCCTCACTATGCGGCCTCATCTGTCACACTCTCTGTATTTGGCGCCACCTCACTACTCATTCCAGTGCTGACTTCTCTAAGCAGGAAGAAACTCTCTTCTTACTTCCAAACACTCCTCCCATCTGCAGGGCCAGCTGACTGTTAAGTCTTCCTTACCCAGTTGTCCAATCTACTACAGCTCTGATGGGAGATATTACATTAAATTCAGCATTAAACATTGCTCAACCATTATACATGTTATAATGATACAAACTGTAAAAGTCTTCTGGGACGGTGTCCGACATCTTCACACACTTTTACTGTATAACCACGAGTCACTTAAATGTCAGGGACATCGATCTGTCTAGTTAGGGGCAGAAGTGATTGTGAATCAATGTCACCTCTTCTGGTGGAGATGAAAGTGACAACAGGAGCCCGGGAGAGGAACAGCGAGACATCCCGAAAGAGGGAATGGTGCAGATAGTGGCCTAATATGACTGCACAAGCCCATGTACATTGGTAGCGTACAAACAAGGGGAACAAATACCTGAACCTGGCAGATCCCAATTCAGACTGGTAGAAGCACTACTCTGACCCTGGTCTGTCCCTACATGATGGTGGAGGTTGGCACCCTAAGATAACGCAATGGCGCCCCCTATCAATGGTGGCTCACCCTGAATGCTCCTAACA
This sequence comes from Phyllobates terribilis, assembly GCF_046119375.1. Classification (NCBI taxonomy): domain Eukaryota; kingdom Metazoa; phylum Chordata; class Amphibia; order Anura; family Dendrobatidae; genus Phyllobates; species Phyllobates terribilis. The sequence goes on along the minus strand of NW_027362807.1, from coordinate 9,825,616 downwards.
ACTCCTAGTTTATCTATGCATGTGTAGCAACTTACTTGGGAAAGTAGTTTAAACACTAAAAACTACAACTGACCCTGCTTGCTCCTGTACAGACTAGATACCTTGACTACACAGTCCCCAGCGGTACCTGCGGGTGAAGAGATAGACCTAACCACAGACTAGGAGATGGCAACTATGGCCTAAACTGCCTAAAAGGCAGACAAGTTGCTTCACGTTCCTCCTAAAGAACCAGAGGGCTGAGCAGAGTGTGAATTATCTAAAAGAAGAGAAGTGTGCTGAACAAAGGAATAATCCCAAAGCAAGTAAAGTAAGAAACAAAATACCAAACAAAGAATACAGCAAGTACTGTTAACAAATATACTGCCTATTTTCAAATGATAAAAAGAAGAAAAGTGCAAAGTATAGAAAATAAACAGCAAAACGAAAAACCCTAGCTCCAAATATCAACAGAATGTCAGAATATCCAAATGAATCTATCACCAGCAGGAAACGCAGACTATAAAGCTGCATCCAAAATGTGATAAGTGTAACATACCTGGCGGCGTCCTTGCATGGTGGTCCATCTCCCACTGTGCAAGAGGGCGCACTTGATCTCCTGTCCAGAATGTCTCTCTGGCTTCCCTCCATGCTGTCTGTTTGTGTCTGTTTCTGCTGCTTAAGGGCGGCGCCCGATCACTTCCTGCTTTTTGTACCTGCTGTGGGTCACACCCCTTGTGCGTCCTCAGCCTATTGCTGTCTGTCCCCTGGTATATAGCTCAGCAGCTCCCTTCTATCCCTGCCTGAGCATAGAGTTTCCTTCAGTGTGTGCTTGCACTCTGAAGGTGCCAGGTCCCGTTCTTTGTTTCCCTGTCTGCCTTTCCTGGAGGCTGTATTTCCAGGCCTGTCTGAACTTAGTCCTGTATGTCTCCTGCTTTGCGGTATTAGTTCCCGTGTCTGAACTGAGTCCTGTATGTCTCCTGCTTTGCGGTATTAGTTCCCGTGTCTGAACTGAGCCCTGTATGTCTCCTGCTTTGCGGTATTAGTTCCCGTGTCTGAACTTAGTCCTGTATGTCTCCTGCTTTGCGGTATTAGTTCCCGTGTCTGAACTGAGTCCTGTATGTCTCCTGCTTTGCGGTATTAGTTCCCGTGTCTGAACTGAGTCCTTTCTGTGTTCTCTTGTCTGTCCTGTCTGAACACGCTCCTAGCCTGTTCCTCCCGCCTTCTAGTGGCCGATTACCTAGACCCGCTCCTGTATCTAGTCTGTCCTGTCTGAACACGCTCCTTGCCTGTTCGTTCCGCCTCTCTGGGGGCCGTATTCCCAGACCCGCTCCTGTATTCCGCTGCAGTGTCGGTCTCCTCCGTACACTCAGTTCCAGTCTGAACTCTCTCCTGTCCTTTACCTGTTTTGCCTCTATGTCCGTTCCCTTCCTTTTTCTGCAGAGTCTGAACTCATACCTATCTCCTGCTTGTTGTCTCTGTACTCCCGTTTGTGAGTTTGTGGTCCACTCGCTACTGCACTGCAAGTACCCTGTGGGTATCTGGCTCTGCCTTTCCCTTCCTGTCTGTTCAGTGTGAACAGAGCCCTGTCCCCCCTGCTCAGCCTTGTCTGCACTCTAGCTGTGCTTGCCTGTAACCCTCTGCCTGTATTGTTCCTGAGTCCCGGTGTGTACTGGGTCCTATCCCGCCTGTGTTCCTACCTGCTAGTGCCTCCTTGTCTGCACTCTAGCTGTGCTTGCCTGTACCCCTCTGCCTGTATTGTTCCTAGTCCCGGTGTGTACTGGGCCCTATCCCGCCTGTGTTCCTACCTGCTAGTGCCTCCCTGTTTGCACTCTAGCTGTGCTTGCCTGTACCCCCCTGCCTGCTTACCCGCCTGCCTGCATAGCAGTCGTGCCTGCCTATACCCACCAGTCTGTGTGCCAGCCTACCAGTCTGTTCCTGTATTCCCTTGTGTGGGTCAACAGCTGTGTCCGGGGTCTGTCCTGGAGTAGCACCTGGTCCCTTTGCTCGGTTCCTCCTTGGTGCACTGGCGTCGTATGCCGTCGTGCGACCCTGGTCGGATCGGGTGAATACCTAGTTACGCCCCTCCAGGCATTCACTCTCCGGCACGGTCCAGTGGAATCACTACCAATCACACGCACACGCCGCTCAGCCCGGGCGTGTGCATAACAGCATGCTCAGGCCATGGTTCCCGTTGAGCCCCACGGCCTTCGCTCTCTGAGAAGTTTTTCAGCGAATACATGCATTAAAATAAATAAATAATTTTTTTTCCCCTTTAGCTGAGTTCCAGGCGAATTACGCACCCGTCCAGATGGATCTATCAGCTCTCGTTCCTGCGGATCCGCCACGTTACTATGGGGATCCAAGACAGTGTCGTGCATTTGTGGAGCAATGCATGCTACACTTTAAGGCCTACCCTCTCTATTTTCCTTCCGATTGGGCTAAAGTGGCCTTTATTATGTCTTACCTGGCGGGTGATGCCTTGGAATGGATCAACCCCCTATATGAAACACAGGATCCGATCCTCCGGGACCTAATGGCCTTCCTGGTGGCCTTTCTAATGGTCTTCGATGATCCTAACCCGGAGGCTCCTGCTGAAGCTTCACTTCCCAATATCCCGGAGCAGCCCCAATGGGTAATGTGTGTGGGTAGCGCAATAGTCCTCCAGCCCAATGAGACTACTGCCCACCCAGAATCCTCACAGGGTGACTACGCTTTCCGGAATACTTCTCCCAACCTCGAGAGGCAGTCCAGACGTGCTAGACGTAGAGGCAAGCCGTCACGCCAGGGTCTGTCCTCCCTGAGACCTCCTGACCCCAACCTTGAAGTCCCTACTGAAGCTTCATCTCCCTGTATCCCGGAGAAACCCCAACGGGTAATGTGCGTGGGTAGTGCACCAGTTCTCCTGCCCGAAGAGACTTCTGCCCATCCAGACTCCACACAGGAGAACTTCCTGCACCCGGCATCAGATGCTTCTCTCTCTTTAACCGGTGTGCATGTCCAAGGATGCTCCAAAGCTGTGGTTACCTCAGAGTCTGTGCACCTCTACTACCTGGCGGAGGATCCCCTGTTGCCTCCTGAATCCTCCGGGATACCACTCGATGACAAATGGAGAGAGACTTCTCTACACCCGGTACTCAATACTTTGTCCGCTTCGTCCTGTGAGCCTGACAATGGGTACCCCAAAGTGGTAGTTACCTCCGAGTCTCTACACCCCTCCGACCAGGCGGAGGATCTCCAGTTGTCTCCTGAACCCTTCGGGGTGCTACCTGGTAGCGAAAGGACAGAGACTCTCCTATACTCTGTACCTGATACCTCGCTCACTTCGTCCAGTGAGTCCAACCTAGTGTACTCCGAAGCAGAGGTTACTCCCGAGTCTCTACACCCCTCCGACCAGGCGGAGGACCTCCAGTTGTGTTCAGAATCCTTCGGGGTGCCACCTGGTGGTGAATGGACAGAGACTTTCCTATATCCTGGATCTGATACCTCGCTTGCTTCGTCCAGTGAGTCCAACCTAGTGTACTCCGAAGCAGAGGTTACTCCCGAGTCTCTACACCCCTCCGACCAGGCAGAGGACCTCCAGTTGTGTTCAGAACCCTTCGGGGTGCCACCTGGTGGTGAATGGACAGAGACTTTCCTATACTCGGTACCCGATACCTCGCCTGCTTCCTCCAGTGAGTCCGACCTAGTGTACTCTGAAGCAGTTGTTTTCTCTGAGCCTCTGCACTCTTCTGACCCGGCGGGGGACCTCCAGTTGTTTCCTGAATCCTCCGGGGTACCACCAGATAACAAAGAGACAGTGACTTTTCCTCATTATGTACCTGATAACCCGTCTATTTCTTCCTGTGAGCTTGACAAGATGTACCTCGAAGCAGAGATTACCCTCAAGTCTCTGTCCCCCTCCAACCCAGTGAACGACTGGCCCTCGAATTCCCTGCGGAAGATTCTGGCAGGCCTGAAGAAGAGGGGGCGTAAGGGGGGAGGTACTGTAACATACCTGGCGGCGTCCTTGCATGGTGGTCCATCTCCCACTGTGCAAGAGGGCGCACTTGATCTCCTGTCCAGAATGTCTCTCTGGCTTCCCTCCATGCTGTCTGTTTGTGTCTGTTTCTGCTGCTTAAGGGCGGCGCCCGATCACTTCCTGCTTTTTGTACCTGCTGTGGGTCACACCCCTTGTGCGTCCTCAGCCTATTGCTGTCTGTCCCCTGGTATATAGCTCAGCAGCTCCCATCTATCCCTGCCTGAGCATAGAGTTTCCTTCAGTGTGTGCTTGCACTCTGAAGGTGCCAGGTCCCGTTCTTTGTTTCCCTGTCTGCCTTTCCTGGAGGCTGTATTTCCAGGCCTGTCTGAACTTAGTCCTGTATGTCTCCTGCTTTGCGGTATTAGTTCCCGTGTCTGAACTGAGTCCTGTATGTCTCCTGCTTTGCGGTATTAGTTCCCGTGTCTGAACTGAGCCCTGTATGTCTCCTGCTTTGCGGTATTAGTTCCCGTGTCTGAACTTAGTCCTGTATGTCTCCTGCTTTGCGGTATTAGTTCCCGTGTCTGAACTGAGTCCTGTATGTCTCCTGCTTTGCGGTATTAGTTCCCGTGTCTGAACTGAGTCCTTTCTGTGTTCTCTTGTCTGTCCTGTCTGAACACGCTCCTAGCCTGTTCCTCCCGCCTTCTAGTGGCCGATTACCTAGACCCGCTCCTGTATCTAGTCTGTCCTGTCTGAACACGCTCCTTGCCTGTTCGTTCCGCCTCTCTGGGGGCCGTATTCCCAGACCCGCTCCTGTATTCCGCTGCAGTGTCGGTCTCCTCCGTACACTCAGTTCCAGTCTGAACTCTCTCCTGTCCTTTACCTGTTTTGCCTCTATGTCCGTTCCCTTCCTTTTTCTGCAGAGTCTGAACTCATACCTATCTCCTGCTTGTTGTCTCTGTACTCCCGTTTGTGAGTTTGTGGTCCACTCGCTACTTCACTGCAAGTACCCTGTGGGTATCTGGCTCTGCCTTTCCCTTCCTGTCTGTTCAGTGTGAACAGAGCCCTGTCCCCCCTGCTCAGCCTTGTCTGCACTCTAGCTGTGCTTGCCTGTAACCCTCTGCCTGTATTGTTCCTGAGTCCCGGTGTGTACTGGGTCCTATCCCGCCTGTGTTCCTACCTGCTAGTGCCTCCTTGTCTGCACTCTAGCTGTGCTTGCCTGTACCCCTCTGCCTGTATTGTTCCTAGTCCCGGTGTGTACTGGGCCCTATCCCGCCTGTGTTCCTACCTGCTAGTGCCTCCCTGTTTGCACTCTAGCTGTGCTTGCCTGTACCCCCCTGCCTGCTTACCCGCCTGCCTGCATACCAGTCGTGCCTGCCTATACCCACCAGTCTGTGTGCCAGCCTACCAGTCTGTTCCTGTATTCCCTTGTGTGGGTCAACAGCCGTGTCCGGGGTCTGTCCTGGAGTAGCACCTGGTCCCTTTGCTCGGTTCCTCCTTGGTGCACTGGCGTCGTATGCCGTCGTGCGACCCTGGTCGGATCGGGTGAATACCTAGTTACGCCCCTCCAGGCATTCACTCTCCGGCACGGTCCAGTGGAATCACTACCAATCACACGCACACGCCGCTCAGCCCGGGCGTGTGCATAACAATAAGCATCCAAATAAAAATACAAATGTGTAAAGCTAAGCAGGCTGCAGCCAGAAAAGCAGAACCCAAGCACCCAGTGAAAAGGTGTGTGTCCTGTGGCTCGGCAGAAAGAGAAGCCGACCACAGAATACAAACTGAAGGGATCAAATCCTGGAGCATGACATTGCCACAGACAATTCCTCTCTCTTCCTCCTCCCTGACTTCTCTAGTTTTCCATTTCTGTTGTGTCTTGGTAATTGTGGGTAACATGAGGCGGCCCATTCAGGATGTACAGGTGGTCTGGCTCTGCCAGGATGGCATCCATACGTGCCGTCACAAGAAGGTTTGCTATATCTCGCAGCACAGTCTCAAGAGGACGGAAACAAACTCCATGTGGACGGCATGAGGGGCCAATATCCTGTAGTGGACAAGGGACAAATACCGCCACACAATGACCAGATCACATATTACCACCACATAGTGACCGAATACTACCATACTGAGCATTAATACAAAAACAGAATACTAATATTACCATTACTAATAGTGCCATTATTCACAGGAGCTCTGTGTATAGTATACAGTGTATAGTGTCAGTGTACAGATAACACACTGACTCACTGGTGATGTCTCTAGTTGAAGTCCTTCATCTCCACTTTTCCTCTTCATCCATCGCAGACCGCCATCACTTCTTCTCGCCAGGACTCGTCTCTGCATAAAATAACACAGTTATCTAGAGCAGCTTACAGAGCACATTCCCCACTATTTCCCCAACTTCTACACTACACCAGATGAAGAAAAAAAGTGATATAGTGCCACCCTGCACAGTAACATGAACCCCCCACAGAAAACAGTATCCTCAAAAATAAAATACATTACAGCAGTAATAATATCCTTTAATTAGCCCCTACAGTAATAATGTCCCACATCGTACTCCCATTGTCTTCATCCTGCCCCCATTGTCTCCATCCTGCCCCCAATGTCTCCATCCTGCCCCCATGTTTCCATTTGTCTGCATCCTGCCCCCAATGTCTCTCCATCCTGCCCCCAATGTCTCTGCATTCTGCCCAAATGTCATTCCATTCTGCCCCAATGTCTCTCCATTCTGCCCCCATTTCTTTCCATTCTGCCAATGTCTCTCCAATCTGCCCACGTCTCCATTCTGCCTCCATGTGTCTATTTTGCCCCATGTCTCCATTCTGCCCCCAATGTCTCTCCATTCTGCCCCCAATGTCTCTCCATCCTGCCCCCAATGTCTCTCCATTCTGCCCCAATGTCTTTCCATTCTGCCTCAATGTCTCTCCATTCTGCCCCCATTTCTTTCCATTCTGCCAATGTCTCTCCATTCTGCCCACGTCTCCATTCTGCCTCCATGTGTCTATTCTGCCCCCAATGTCTCTCCATTCTGCCCCCAATGTCTCTCCATTCTGCCTCCAATGTCTCCATTCTGCCCCGTCTCAATTCTGCCCCGTCTCCATTCTGCCCCCAATGTCTCTCCATTCTGCCTCCGATGACTCCATTCTGCCCCATCTCCATTCTGCCACCATGTTTCTATTCTGCCTCCATGTTTCTATTATGCACCCAATGTCTCCATTCTGCTCCCCTTTCTCCATTCTGCCCCCCTTGCCTCCATTCTGCCCCAATGTTTCTATTCTGCCCCAATGTCTCCATTCTGCCCCCCTTGTCTCCATTCTGTCCTCCCTGTCTCCATTCTGCCCCCAATGTCTCCATACTACCCCTTGGTTTCTATTCTGCCCCCAATGTCTCCATTCTGCCCCCATCTCCATTCTGCCCCCCATGTTTCTATTCTTCCCTCCATGTCTCCATTCTGTCCCCCTTGTCTCCATTCTGCCCCCATGTTTCTATTCTGCCACCCTTGTCTCCATCCATACTGCCCTCTGGTTTCTATTCTGCCCCCAATGTCTCCATACTGTCCCCATGTCTCCATTCTGCCCCCTATCTCCATTCTGTCCCCCGGTCTCTATTCTGCCCCGTCTCCATTCTGCCCCCCTGTCTCCATTCTTCCCCCATGTTTCTATTCTGCCACTCTTGTCTCCATCCATACTGCCCTTTGGTTTCTATTCTGCCCCCATTGTCTCCATACTGTCCCCATGTCTCCATTCTGCCCCCTATCTCCATTCTGCCCCCCGGTCTCTATTCTGCCCCGTCTCCATTCTGCCCCCTACCTCCATTCTGCCCCCTATCTCCATTCTGCCCCCTGGTCTCTATTCTGCCCCGTCTCCATTCTGCCCGCCCTGTCTCCATTCTTCCCCCATGTTTCTATTCTGCCACCCTTGTCTCCATCCATACTGCCCTCTGGTTTCTATTCTGCCCCCAATGTCTCCATACTGTCCCCATGTCTCCATTCTGCCCCCTATCTCCATTCTGTCCCCCGGTCTCTATTCTGCCCCGTCTCCATTCTGCCCCCCTGTCTCCATTCTTCCCCCATGTTTCTATTCTGCCACTCTTGTCTCCATCCATACTGCCCTTTGGTTTCTATTCTGCCCCCATTGTCTCCATACTGTCCCCATGTCTCCATTCTGCCCCCTATCTCCATTCTGCCCCCCGGTCTCTATTCTGCCCCCTGTCTCCATTCTGCCCCCTGTCTCCATTCTGCCCCCTGTCTCCATTCTGCCCCCTGTCTCCATTCTGCCCCCCGGTCTCTATTCTGCCCCGTCTCCATTCTGCCCCCCTGTCTCCATTCTTCTCCCCTGCCTCCATTCTGCCCCATCTCCATTCTGCCCCCCATGTCTCCATTCTGCCCTCAATGTGTTTCCATTCTGCCTCCAATATGACTCCATTCTCCCCCAATGTGACTCCATTCTGCCCCCCTGTCTCCATTCTGCCCCCCTTGTCTCCATACTACCTCCTGGTTTCTATTCTGCCCCGTCTCCATTCTGCCCCCCATGTTTCTATTCTTCCCTCCATGTCTCCATTCTGTCCCCCTTGTCTCCATTCTGCACCCATGTTTCTATTCTGCCACCCTTGTCTCCATCCATACTGCCCTCTGGTTTCTACTCTGCCCCCAATGTCTCCATACTGTCCCCATGTCTCCATTCTGCCCCCTATCTCCATTCTGCCCCCTATCTCCATTCTGCCCCCCGGTCTCTATTCTGCCCTGTCTCCATTCTGCCCCCCTGTCTCCATTCTTCCCCCATGTTTCTATTCTGCCACCCTTGTCTCCATCCATACTGCCCTCTGGTTTCTATTCTGCCCCCTATGTCTCCATACTGTCCCCATGTCTCTATTCTGCCCCCTATCTCCATTCTGTCCCCCGGTCTCTATTCTGCCCCGTCTCCATTCTGCCCCCTGTCTCCATTCTGCCCCCTGTCTCCATTCTGCCCCCTATCTCCATTCTGCCCCCCGGTCTCTATTCTGCCCCCTCTCCATTCTGCCCCCCTGTCTCCATTCTTCCCCCATGTTTCTATTCTGCCACCCTTGTCTCCATCCATACTGCCCTTTCGTTTCTATTCTGCCCCCAATGTCTCCATACTGTCCCCATGTCTCCATTCTGCCCCCTATCTCCATTCTGCCACCCGGTCTCCATTCTGCCCCCCTGTCTCCATTCTGCCCCCCTGTCTCCATACTGCCCCCTGTCTCCATTCTGCCCCCTATCTCCATTCTGCCCCCCGGTTTCTATTCTGCCCCGTCTCCATTCTTCTCCCCTGTCTCCATTCTTCTCCCCTGTCTCCATTCTGCCCCCCTGTCTCCATTCTGCCCCCATGTTTCTATTCTGCCACCCTTGTCTCCATCCATACTGCCCTCTGGTTTCTACTCTGCCCCCAATGTCTCCATACTGCCCCCTGTCTCCATTCTGCCCCCCGGTCTCTATTCTGCCCCGTCTCCATTCTGCCCCCCTGTCTCCATTCTTCCCCCATGTTTCTATTCTGCCACCCTTGTCTCCATCCATACTGCCCTTTGGTTTCTATTCTGCCCCCAATGTCTCCATACTGTCCCCATGTCTCCATTCTGCCCCCTATCTCCATTCTGCCACCCGGTCTCTATTCTGTCCCGTCTCCATTCTGCCCCCTATCTCCATTCTGCCACCCGGTCTCTATTCTGTCCCGTCTCCATTCTGCCCCCCTGTCTCCATACTGCCCCCTGTCTCCATTCTGCCCCCTATCTCCATTCTGCCCCCCAGTCTCTATTCTGCCCCGTCTCCATTCTGCCACCCTGTCTCCATTCTTCTCCCCTGTCTCCATTCTGCCCCCCTGTCTCCATTCTGCCCCCATGTTTCTATTCTGCCACCCTTGTCTCCATCCATACTGCCCTCTGGTTTCTACTCTGCCCCCAGTGTCTCCATACTGCCCCCTGTCTCCATTCTGCCCCCCGGTCTCTATTCTGCCCCCCTGTCTCCATTCTGCCCCCCTGTCTCCATTCTTCCCCCCTGTCTCCATTCTGCCCCCCCGGTCTCTATTCTTCCCTCCATGTCTCCATTCTGTTCCCCTTGTCTCCATTCTTCCCCCATGTTTCTATTCTGCCAACCTTGTCTCCATCCATACTGCCCTCTGGTTTCTATTCTGCCCCCAATGTCTCCATACTGCCCCCTGTCTCCATTCTGCCCCCTATCTCCATTCTGCCCCCTGGTCTCTATTCTGCCCCGTCTCCATTCTGCATCCCTGTCTCCATTCTTCCCCCCTGTCTCCATTCTGCCCCGTCTCCATTCTGCCCCCCATGTCTCCATTCTGCCCTCAATGTGTTTCCATTCTGCCTCCAATATGACTCCATTCTCCCCCAATGTGACTCCATTCTGCCCCCAATGTCTCCCATTCTGCCTCCATGTTTCCCATTCGACCCCCCCATGCCTCCATTCTGCCCTCAGTGTCCCTCACCCTGCCCCCACCCTGTGCGGTTTTGGTGATTTTTTTCCTCCATAGACTTCTATGTGGAGCATAAAAAAACATCTGTAAGAAACTGCAGATACTTTTTTAAGTGCAGAATCAAAGCTTTTCTGTACTGTAAAAAACAATTAAAAACACGGTTTCACATCTGCACCAAAATGCATCAAATAAGGGGGAAAAAGCCTAAAATAGTGCACCAAAGATGCAATAACCAGAGGAGATTGTTATTGTGTAGATTGGTGCACAGTATTTATGCTACGTGTGAACACGGCCTTACAGACACAAAAAAGCCAGATGTCATATAGTGAAACTACACAGAGATGAGAAAGTTCTGAAGGGTCCGACTGTGAATGAGGGAACAAAAAATAATCCACAGGTCCCAACTAGAGAAGAGCAGGACGCACAGATGATATTGCAGCAGCCCGGGCTAATCTAAAGCCGCGACAGGGCCTCCCGTCCAGCCACCAATTACCACTGACCTGGATGCTGGACCTGAGTCCCATGAGTCGATCCTCTCATCTCTAGTCCCAGCCGTCCTGGATACAGCAGACAGTCCCGGATTTAGGTCTATGCCCTGCAGTCCCGAGTTTCTGCTGAATGTCCCTCACTGCCACCGCCCCTCTGATAACTCTTCCTGCCGGGGGAGAAAGACATGGTAAATGGGCGTAGCTTGGGGTGTGGATAGGGGCGTGGTCAGACTACGCGTGCCGCATGGTTTCGCCCTCTTTCTAGTCCTCATAGGTTGGCGGTATGCTTGTACTGAGGAGATCTGGGATATCAGTGATTAGGTCCCATATTGTGCACTGTAAGGTCTGGAAAAGCTCCTTCTATCCGTCTCTGTAGCACCAGAGGAAGAACAGAGGGGAAAAGACAGGATTTTCTACATGTCGCGTTCTGTAGATGTTCTGCAGATTTATCACAACCGTCCACAAGAAGAAACTGCCATCACAGAGCCGCCTTTAGCTGTTGGAAAAGTTTAAACTTAGTTTTGAATAGTTGCTATAGGCAACAAGGACTTTCTATTTACGCTGGGTCACATGATGCTGGTGCTGGGTGATGTCATGTGACGGAATGTTGTGGGTGATGATGTCACAGAGGGCGTTGTGATGTCACCCTTGGGGTATATAAGGGGGCTCCATCCACCTGGAGCTCATATCTCATTGGCCATATCTTGGTGCTGAGATACCCCCTGGAGACAATGAGGATCGCCATATTGTTTCTGTGCTGTACCCTGTTCTACCCTGTGAATTACCATAGGCTGCCGGTGAGTACCTGTCTATTATTACATATGGAGGACGTTTAGAATCAGCTGCGGCAGGGGAAGGGGATGGGGAGGGGGGTCCTGTAAGAATTTACCTGCGGGAATAAGAGGTTATGGCAGGGAAAGGAGCTTAGGAAGTGACAGTCAGAGGGGATATAAGTGTGCGGTGACCCCTCTGACTCCCACATTCCTGCCTTGTCCTTGTAGTGATTAATGACTTTGGTGTTGTCCCTTATATATCACTTTGCAGTCACCAGTGATCGCTCCGCACTGTGATCCTAAACTACAGTCTCATTTACCTTTTTGCAAACGCCCAGAAGGGGAGGAGTGACATCACACCCATGTGAGCAGATCCCGCCCACTTTTACTGCAGTCGTAATGCGAGCTAGCTGTATTCTGTTTTCATGGAAATGTCAGCAGCTGCTCCCCCTAGTGTTTACAAGATGAAAACATCAAAAGAGTTAAAATATTTTTTTCAGATTTTATACCATTGAAACCTTTTTAAATATATATGTGTATTTATACATGAATATAAATACTTTACAATTTTACAATTGTAAAAAAATTGCTGACACTTTCCCTTTAAAAGATCTAAAGACGTTCTGCTTCATGTGCCATTGTGACCAATCACAGCACAGATTATATTTTTTAAACTTTTCTTGAAAAACTGAAGCTGCTCCGTGATTGGAAATCATGTGGAAGGGTTCTCTTTTAGACATTTAGTTAGGTCCAAAGTATCAGTGACATGATGGATAGAACTGTGCAATGATGTCACAGAGGGCTTTGTGATGTCACCCCTGGGTATATTAGAAGCCTCGGCCCATCTGCAGCTTGTATCTCATTGACCATACCTTGGTGCTGAGAGACCTCTGGAGATGATGAGTATCATCCTATCATTTCTGTGCTTTACGTTGCTCTACCCCCCACATTACAGTACACTGAGGGCGAGTATGTTCTCATCAATATGGAGGTCACAAGGATCAGCTAATGAGAATATCGCCTCTTGCAGGACTTCTCAGACTGGACACGTGACCGTCCGTCATATGAAAGTCCAACTGTAAATAATATTCCATGGACCCTGGAGGTGAATCCCAAACTTCTTCCTGATCTTCTCAATGGGATATTTCTGAAAGTTGCTTGATAATGTATCCATCACTGTATAATAACAAGGGCTCTCTGTTTGACTGGATTGGGTATAAATATAGAGGACTTTATTATGGTTTTTTTCTTTATTATAGGATGACCCACTACCCGTGGATCTCAGGAGAAGCACCTATCAAGCTTCCATCAATCTTCCTCTTTGGCTCTTCCGTGACGCAGTTTTTGTTGCGGTGATGACACTACTGACAATACTAGAGTATTTGGCCTTAAGTCTTGTCCTGAGCAAGTGGGCAATGTCTGAACCTGGTGAAACAATCAGAAAACTCCTGAGAACAAAACCATTCTGAAGGAACAAAGTGCTTGTAAGGAGCCGATTTGCATCTCTCAGATTCAGGAGCAAGACTCCAGGAGAACACCTGTCCTGCCCAATGGCAAATGTTCTACTCCATCCTTGGCTCCTGCACCGCAGGATGCGAAAAAGGTTCCTAGTTGAACTATAAAGTGGCGTTCAATGATATTGTCTGGGTCAGAACGATCCCTCACAACAATATAGGAAGAAGAGCTCGAAGTTCCACGGAGCATAAAGAGAGGTTACTGATTTTTCAGAGAAGCCAACAACCCAGAATTCCAGAGCCAAGAGCACCAGAACCTAGAACACCAGAACCTACCATGTCAGAACCTAGTATGTCAGAACCTAGAATGCCAGAGCCTGAAATGCCTACAACACCTCCACCCAAAATCAAGAGGAGAAGATGTTTCCTTAGATGTCTTAGAGGCGAGGAAGATTGAGAAGGCAACTGCTTGAACTTTCCCATTGCTCGTGTTTTCAGCACAGGTTAGTCCTATACATGCTGTCTGATGGGCACCATCTTACTACATACAAGGCAGCATTGCACCTGAAATCGAATGGATATTTTGTCACACACTTGCACTTTAACACCTTATCATATGGCGCATATATCTATGAACGCTTTGCTAAGTATCACTGTCTAGTATGTGCTTCTGATGAACCTATTTTAGGAAAACGTGTCGAGGTTTGGCATACTATGTACTTGAGTTTGGCGTACTATGTGCTTGTTGGTAAATTCTATTGCCATCTATAATCTACTAGATATTATAATGTCTCTGGTGGGATGCCCCATGCCGAATTGTTGATAACTGACTATGAGCATTGTCCTCTATTTCTTATCTACTATGGTTACAGGTTGATGTGAAGAGAGCTGTGCCATTGGTAGCGATTTTTCTACTGATTTGTCAGTTATATTTATGTTAGTTTAGCAAATTTCTGCTTGTAGGGTCTAATGTTTTACCATAGTGTATGTTCTGTGAGCTAAATTGTCATACTTATGCACTAGATAGATTATAAATTGTGATGCTTATGTACAAGATAGATTATTAGTTTAATCGGGATTTTTTAAATATTTTTTAACTTCAGGAGACTCAAGAATTGCATCATACAGAAGACAAGAAGCCTAAATGCCAAAGGGTGATGACCTGTTGATGGCCCACAGCTGGAGGGTCATTACCTCTTGATGGCACAAAACTGGACAGAAGATAAAAACATTTGATGGCACACAGCCGGAGGGTGATGACCTATTGATGGCCATAGCCAGAGGGTCATTACCTGTTGATGGCACACAGCCGGACAGTGGATCATTACCTGTTGATGGCACACAGCCGGACAGAGGATCATTACCTGTTCATGGCGCACTGCCGGATGGTCATTACCTGTTGATGGCACACAGCCGGAGGGTGATGACCTATTGATGGCCATAGCCAGAGGGTCATTACCTGTTGATGGCACACTGCCGGATGGTCATTACCTGTTGATGGCACACAGCTGGAGGGTGATGACCAGTTGATGTCGCACTGCCGGATGGTCATTACCTGTTGATGGCACACAGCCGGACAGAGGATCATTACCTGTTGATGGCACACAGCCGGCCAGAGGATAAGATCTTTTGATTGCATACACTGGATCCCTCCCTGATAACAAGGAACCCTGGGGAATACTGGTTATCTTGATCCCCCACTGACTATATACTTGCTCCACCTCAGCCTACACCATCATGGAGGACACTTCCACCTGTGTCCACTGTAAGGTTGGACTTTCTTTTATAATTACAGCAGATTAATAAACATCATAAAGCTGTAAAACTATCGAGTAATTTATTATAAATTATTATAAAGAAATATAAAGTATAATAGATAGCTATAGAGGGCACATAAGACGACTAACTATAGAAAGCATGGTATCGCCTGATATATACTGTATATTCTAGATGGCGCTATTACACTAAATACATCACAACCTCCAGGGTGATATTACCGTACAATGTGAGATCACTAATAATGGCCACAGATTATGAGAAAATGACCAGCTCCATAGTCCTGGAGTTATTATAAATGTCTCTAGTGTGAGGCAGGGACTGGACGTGTGTTGGAGGGAGGTATATTCCCCCAGGACGTCCTTTATATATCCATGCTGTAGAATCTGCCGTACACTTCTGTTCTAGCAGTCAGACATTTCACTCTGCAAATCACAGGCTCAACATTGTGTAAAACTACCACCGTATATAAGAGCACTCAGAATAAAAACTAGCGGCATGCCGTGCACTGCCCACGTCATGTGTACGGGATACAGGACCTGCAGGACCTGGTACGGCCATTATAGTTGATAGATTAATGATACCTGTGCAGATGAAGGGAAAAAAATATGTGCAACAACAGGAGGAGAAAGTCTCAAAATGTAATTTGAAGAGTATAATAGAGAAATGGGAAACTTCTGGAGATGCAGATAAGTGGTACCAGGGCGAAACGTAAGTGTAGCCAGACAAGGGAAAAGTGCAAATGATCCAGTGTAAAGGTTTGTTTAGTAGAAAAAATATTAAAACTTAGCTTTTATTAGCCATATAAAACACTGCTCCACAAAGAATACAGCAAATGTGCAACTATCATAGCTTACAGACCTACGCGTTTCAACAAATCATGTCTTAATTATGGCCCTACTACTAGAATGACAAAAAGGCATATATATATATATATATATATATATATATATATATATCCACTTGCCAGTATGACCTCCCTACAATGCCTAGGCATGCTCCTGATGAGGTTGCGGATGGTCTCCTGTGGGATCTCCTCCCAGACCTGGACTAAAGCATCCGCCAACTCCTGGACAGTCTGTGGTGCAACGTGACGTTGGCGGATGGAGCGAGAGCGACCAAGGTTATTAGAGGACTGGGGGGTCTGCAATACCAAGACAGGTTATTACACTTGGGGTTATTTACTGTGGAAAAAAAGAAGGCTTAGGGGTGATCTTATTACTATGTACAAGTATATGAGGGGACAGTACAAAGACCTGTCTACTGATCTTTTTACTCTGAGGCCAGAGATGGGGACAAGGGGGCATCTTCTACGTCTGGAGGAAAGAAGGTTTAATCATAATCACAGACGGGGATTCTTTACTGTAAGAGCAGTGAGACTATGGAGCTCTCTGCCGCATGATTTTGTAATGAGTGATTCACTGTTAAAATTTAAGAAGGGCATGGATGCCTTTCTTGAAAAGTATAATATTACAGGTTATAAATACTAGATTCCTTGATAGGGCGTTTATCCAGGGAACTAGTCTGATTGTCGTATGGAGTCGGGAAGGAATTTTTTTCCCCAATGTGGAGTTTAGTGTTTGCCACATGTTTTTTTTTTGCCTTCCTCTGGATCAACAAGTTAGGCTATGGGTTGAACTAGATGGACTTAGTCTTCCTTCAACCTTAAAAACTATGTTACTATGATGTCCCAGATGTGCTTAATCGGATTCAGGTCTGGGGAACGGGCAGGCCAGTCCTTAGCTTCAATGCCTTCATCTTGCAGAAACTGCTGACACATTCCAGCCACATGAGGTCTGGCATTGTCCTTTATTAGGAGGAACCCAGGGCCAACCGCACCAGCATATGCTCTCATAAGGGGTCTGAGGATCTCATCTCAGTACCTAATGGAAGTCAGGCTACCTCTGGCGAGCACATGGACGGCTATGCGGCCCTCCAAAGAAATGCCCCCCACACCATTACTCACCCACTGCCAAACCGGTCATGCTGAAGGATGTCGCTCTCCACGGCGTCTCCAGACTCTGTCACGTCTGTCACATGTGCTCAGTGTGAACCTGCTTTCATCTGTGAAGAGCACAGGGCGCGAGTGGCGACTTTGCCAATCCTGGTGTTCTGTGGCAAATGCCAAGCGTCCTGCATGGTGTTGGGCTGTGAGCACAACCCCTATCTGTGGACGTCGGGCCCTCATACCACCCTCATGGAGTCGGTATCTAACCGTTTGTGCAGACACATGCACATTTGTGGCCTGCTGGAGGTCATTTTGCAGGGCTCTGGCAGTGCTCCTCCTGTTCCTCCTTGCACAAAGGCGGAGGTAGCGGTTCTGCTGCTGGGTTGTTGCCCTCCTACGGCCCCCTCCACATCTCCTGGTGTACTGGCCTGTCTCCTGGTAGTGGCTCCAGCCTCTGGACACAGCCAACCTTCTTGCCACAGCTCGCATTGATGTGCCATCCTGGATGAGCTGCACTATCTGAGCAACTTCTGTGGGTTGTAAAGTCTGTCTCATGCTACCACGAGTGTGAAAGCACAACTAACATTCACAAGTGACCAAAACATCAGCCAGAAAGCATTGGTACTGAGATGTGGTCTGTGGTCCCCACCTGCAGAACCACTCCTTTATTGAGGGTGTCTTGATAATTGCCAATAATTTCCATCTATCGTCTATTCCATTTGCACATCAGCATGTGAAATTGATTGTCAATCAGTGTTGCTTCCTAAGTGGACAGTTTGATTTCACAGAAGTTTGATTTACTTGGAGTTATATTCTGCTGTTTTAAGTGTTCCCTTTATTTTTGGAGCAGTGTATATAGATACATACAGTGAGTACGGAAAGTATTCAGACTCCTTTAAATTTTTCACTCTTTGTTTCATTGCAGCCATTTGATAAATTCGAAAAAGTTCATTTTTTTTTCTCATTAACCCCTTTCCAACCCTTGCCTTATTAGTACGCACATTTGAATACCCCCGGTTCAGTGAGGGCTCCGGCGCTGATCCCGCAATGAACCGAGCACATGTCAGCTGATTCTTACAGCTGACATGTGCCCGCAACAGCCGCGGGTGGAATCGCGATCCACCCGCGGCTGTTAACATGTTAAATGCCGCTGTCAATCTCCGACAGCAACATTTAACGCGCGCTTCCGGGTTGTGCGTCATAAGCCCCGCCCACCGGCGACCCCGTCACGTGATCGCGGGTCACCGATGGGTGTGCATGACAACCCAAGGTCTGCAGCAGACGCCTGTGGTTGTTATGATTTCGTCGCTATGAGCGCCACCTAGTGGTCGGCGCTCATAGCACAGGACCATTTCTGCTATATGCAGGGGATCTGTTGGTCCCCTGTATGTAGCAGAGACGATCAGACAACTGCTGCTTCTAGTCTCCTATGGAGACTATTGAAGCATGCAGTAAGTGAAAAAAAAATGTTTTTAAAAATATAAAAAAAATATAAAAGTTTAAATCACCCCCCTTTCACCTCATTCAAAATAAAATATAAAAAAAAAAAATCCACATACACATATTTGGTATCGCCGCGTTCAGAATCGCCCGATCTATCAATATAAAAAGAATTAATCCGATCGGTAAACGGTGTAACGAGAAAAAAATTCTGAACGCCAGAATTACGTTTTTTGGTCGCCACAAAATTGCAATAAAATACAATAACGGGCGATCAAAACATCGGATCTACCCCAAAATGTTATCAATAAAAACGTCAGCCCGGCGCGCAAAAAATAAGCCCTCAACCAGCCCCAGATCCCGAAAAATGGAGACGCTACAGGTCTCTGAAAATGGCGCTAATTTTTTTTTTTTTTTTTTATTACCAAATTTTGGAATTTTTTTCACCACTTAATATAAAATAACCTATACATGTTTGGTGTCTACGAACTCGTAATGACCTGGAGAATAAGAATGGCAAGTCAGTTTTAGCATTCAGTGAACGTGGTAAAAAAAATAAATAAAAAACAACTGTGGTATTGCACTTTTTTTGCAATTTTACCGCACTTGGAATTTTTTTACCGTTTTCCCGTTCACGATATGGTAAAACTAGTAATGGCGTTGAAAACAACAACTTGTCCCGCAAAAAATAAGCCCTCACACGGCCATATTGTCCAAAGAATAAAGACGCTATGGCTCTGGGAACAAGGGGAGCTAAAAAACGAAAAAGCAAAAACGACAAAACACAAGGTTGCGAAGGGGTAAAAGTACAATCTGGACTAGTGTTGAGCGATACCTTCAGATATCGGGAAATATCGGATCGGATTGGATCGGAGCAATACCGAAAAAGTATTTGATATCGCCGATTCCGATACCGGAAACCAATGCAAGTCAATGGGACAGAAATATCGGAATGAAAATAAACCCTTTCTTTCCTTGTAGGTTAATTCTACATGAAGGAAAACAACTAAGAATAATGTAGAATGTATTGGGGGAGGTGGGGGAGACAATGAAGGCATAGAGGTTTAGCCCAATCAAATGGAATAGCAGGAATTAATTTTTTTTTTTAAGACGTTCTGAGTTACGGAAATATTGACTATGTTAAGTATTTTTATATTTTGTCAGATATTTATGTTTCACTACTTCCATGCTCTTCACCTTCTTTTTTACTTCTCCCACACTTTCTCCTTCATCATCCTCAGCATCTTTTTCATCCTCTTCTTCTTCACCTTCTTCATCTTCTTCTTCTTCACCTTCTTCGTATTATTCTTTTTTTTTACATTCTTCATATTCTACTTCTTCATCTTCTTCATATTCTTCTTCTTCATCATATTCTTATTTGTGACAGGCATTCCTGTAGTTTTTATCTATAAAAGGTTGGACATTACACCTTTCGTTCTGCCCGTCACAAAAGATTTACAACAGGATTTGTCCGCGTTCAGTTTGGCCTGCAGCAGCAGGTCTTTTCCAGGGGCACCACGAGGAGGAACGGACTCACCCCCATACACTGCTTAGTCATCTTCTGCTTATAATTTAGATATTATCTTTTGCTCTGATTTTTAGTCTTATGCTTAATGTTCTTCCGCTTTTTGTTCTGCAGCTTCTTGTATTTCTGCTTCTTGGTTTTCTGTCTCTTGTTCTTCTGTATCTTGGTGCTTGTCTTCTCTTCTTTGTCCTCTTGGTCAACTTCTTCAGGGTCATCTTCTTGGTCTTCTTCGGGGTGGTCTTCAGGGTCGTCGTCTTCGGGGGTCCTCATCTTCGGAGTCCTCGTCTTCTTCGGGTTGGTCTTCTGGGTCCTCGTCTTCGGGGTCCTCGTCTTCTTCGGGGTGGTCTTCAGGGTCCTCGTCTTCTTCGGGGTGGTCTTCAGGGTCCTCGTCTTCTTCGGGGTGGTCTTCAGGGTCCTCGTCTTCAGGGTCGTTGTCTTCGGGGTCCTCGACTTCTTAGGGTTGGTCTTCAGGGTCCTCGTCTTCAGGGTCCTCGTCAGGGAGATCCAGAGTGATTACCAAGAACCATTTCAAAAAGCTTGAACTTGGAAATGTAGCAGAAGGTACAAGAAAGCTGAGGAACTACCGAGAACCAGCTGACGGTACTGGAACCCGGATGGGTAGCAGAAGGTACAAGAGCCAATGGAACTGCCGAAGACCAGCTGACGGTACTGGAACTCGGTTACTAAGCAGGAGGTACCTGTGCCAGAAAGCACTACCAAGGACCAGCAGACGTTGGTGGAACTTGGATACCGAGAAGGAGGCACCTAATCCAAAGGCACTGCCGAGAAACAGCTGACGGTACTGGAACCCGGATGGGTAGCAAAAGGTACCCATGTAAAAAAAAGTTCAAGGCCGCGAGCCGGCCGCAGTTACCAAAACCCACAGTCCTACAGGGGGTGCTTGTCCTATTGGTACTATGGAACCAGCCTTTATTGCCTGATCCCGCAGCCCACATAGGAGTCACCTAAACTGCAGGCACCATAGAGTCGGCTAACCCGACCGCAACACGACAGGACAACGCATTGGAGGCAAAGTGACGTTGACACTACCCGGAAACAGCTGGCGTGCTGGAACCAGGCTGGGCAGGAGGGAGTACCCGTGCCAAAGTCACTGCCGAGAACCAGCTGACGGTACTGGAACCCGGATGGGTAGTAGACGGTACAAGAGCAAATGGAAGTACCGAGGACCAGCTGACGGTACTGGAACCCGGATGGGTAGCAGAAGGTACAAGAGCCAATGGAACTGCCGAAGACCAGCTGACGGTACTGGAACTCAGTTACTAAGCAGGAGGTACCTGTGCCAGAGAGCACTACCAAGGACCAGCAGAAGTTGGTGGAACTTGGATACCGAGAAGGAGGCACCTAATCCAAAGGCACTGCCGAGAACCAGCTGACGGTACTGGAACCCGGATGGGTAGCAGAAGGTACCCATGTAAAAAAAAGTTCAAGGCCGCGAGCCGGCCGCAGTTACCAAAACCCACAGTCCTACAGGGGGTGCTTGTCCTATAGGCACTATGGAACCAGCCTTCATTGCCAGATCCCGCAGCCCACATAGGAGTCACCTAAACTGCAGGCACCATAGAGTCGGCTAACCCGACCGCAACACGACAGGACAACGCATTGGAGGCAAAGTGACGTTGACACTACCCGGAAACAGCTGGCGTGCTGGAACCAGGCTGGGCAGGAGGGAGTACCCGTGCCAAAGCCACTGCTGAGAACCAGCTGACGGTACTGGAACCCGGATGGGTAGTAGAAGGTACAAGAGCCAATGGAACTGCCGAAGACCAGCTGGAACTCGGTTACTAAGCAGGAGGTACCTGTGCCAGAAAGCACTACCAAGGACCAGCAGACGTTGGTGGAACTTGGATACCGAGAAGGAGGCACCTAATCCAAAGGCACTGCCGAGAACCAGCTGACGGTACTGGAACCCGGATGGGTAGCAGAAGGTACCCATGTATAAAAAAGTTCAAGGCCGCGAGCCGGCCGCAGTTACCAACACCCACAGTCCTACAGGGGGTGCTTGTCCTATTGGCACTATGGAACCAGCCTTCATTGCCTGATCCCGCAGCCCACATAGGAGTCACCTAAACTGCAGGCACCATAGAGTCGGCTAACCCGACCGCAACACGACAGGACAACGCATTGGAGGCAAAGTGACGTTGACACTACCCGGAAACAGCTGGCGTGCTGGAACCAGGCTGGGCAGGAGGGAGTACCCGTGCCAAAGTCACTGCCGAGAACCAGCTGACGGTACTGGAACCCGGATGGGTAGTAGAAGGTACAAGAGCAAATGGAAGTACCGAGGACCAGCTGACGGTACTGGAACCCGGATGGGTAGCAGAAGGTACAAGAGCCAATGGAACTGCCGAAGACCAGCTGACGGTACTGGAACTCGGTTACTAAGCAGGAGGTACCTGTGCCAGAAAGCACTACCAAGGACCAGTAGACGTTGGTGGAACTTGGATACCGAGAAGGAGGCACCTAATCCAAAGGCACTGCCGAGAACCAGCTGACGGTTCTGGAACCCGGATGGGTAGCAGAAGGTACCCATGTAAAAAAAAGTTCAAGGCCGCGAGCCGGCCGCAGTTACCAAAACCCACAGTCCTACAGGGGGTGCTTGTCCTATAGGCACTATGGAACCAGCCTTCATTGCCAGATCCCGCAGCCCACATAGGAGTCACCTAAACTGCAGGCACCATAGAGTCGGCTAACCCGACCGCAACACGACAGGACAACGCATTGGAGGCAAAGTGACGTTGACACTACCCGGAAACAGCTGGCGTGCTGGAACCAGGCTGGGCAGGAGGGAGTACCCGTGCCAAAGCCACTGCTGAGAACCAGCTGACGGTACTGGAACCCGGATGGGTAGTAGAAGGTACAAGAGCCAATGGAACTGCCGAAGACCAGCTGGAACTCGGTTACTAAGCAGGAGGTACCTGTGCCAGAAAGCACTACCAAGGACCAGCAGACGTTGGTGGAACTTGGATACCGAGAAGGAGGCACCTAATCCAAAGGCACTGCCGAGAACCAGCTGACGGTACTGGAACCCGGATGGGTAGCAGAAGGTACCCATGTATAAAAAAGTTCAAGGCCGCGAGCCGGCCGCAGTTACCAACACCCACAGTCCTACAGGGGGTGCTTGTCCTATTGGCACTATGGAACCAGCCTTCATTGCCCGATCCCGCAGCCCACATAGGAGTCACCTAAACTGCAGGCACCATAGAGTCGGCTAACCCGACCGCAACACGACAGGACAACGCATTGGAGGCAAAGTGACGTTGACACTACCCGGAAACAGCTGGCGTGCTGGAACCAGGCTGGGCAGGAGGGAGTACCCGTGCCAAAGTCACTGCCGAGATCCAGCTGACGGTACTGGAACCCGGATGGGTAGTAGAAGGTACAAGAGCAAATGGAAGTACCGAGGACCAGCTGACGGTACTGGAACCCGGATGGGTAGCAGAAGGTACAAGAGCCAATGGAACTGCCGAAGACCAGCTGACGGTACTGGAACTCGGTTACTAAGCAGGAGGTACCTGTGCCAGAAAGCACTACCAAGGACCAGTAGACGTTGGTGGAACTTGGATACCGAGAAGGAGGCACCTAATCCAAAGGCACTGCCGAGAACCAGCTGACGGTTCTGGAACCCGGATGGGTAGCAGAAGGTACCCATGTAAAAAAAAGTTCAAGGCCGCGAGCCGGCCGCAGTTACCAAAACCCACAGTCCTACAGGGGGTGCTTGTCCTATTGGCACTATGGAACCAGCCTTCATTGCCAGATCCCGCAGCCCACATAGGAGTCACCTAAACTGCAGGCACCATAGAGTCTGCTAACCCGACCGCAACACGACAGGACAACGCATTGGAGGCAAAGTGACGTTGACACTACCCGGAAAAAGCTGGCGTGCTGGAACCAGGCTGGGCAGGAGGGAGTACCCGTGCCAAAGTCACTGCCGAGAACCAGCTGACAGTACTGGAACCCGGATGGGTAGTAGAAGGTACAAGAGCAAATTGAACTACCGAGGACCAGCTAACGGTACTGGAACCCAGATGAGTAGCAGAAGGTACAAGAGCCAATGGAACTGCCGAAGACCAGCTGACGGTACTGGAACTCGGTTACTAAGCAGGAGGTACCTGTGCCAGAAAGCACTACCAAGAACCAGCAGACGTTGGTGGAACTTGGATACCGAGAAGGAGGCACCTAATCCAAAGGCACTGCCGAGAACCAGCTGACGGTACTGGAACCCGGATGGGTAGGAGAAGGTACAAGAGCAAATGGAACTACTGAGAACCAGCTGGCGGTGCTGGAACCCAGGGTAAATACTAAAAACAGAGTGGAGCCAGAGGTGTAATTGGAGCAAGTTTTAAATCAGTAGTACAGTGGATGTGGACAAAGCAGGAGAATTTGCCGGACACACAGCAGGGGAACAGCTGACGTTACTGAACCCCAATAACACTGGAGCAAGCGTTGACTGTGCAGACGGCACTTCTGAGCAGCAACTAGCGGTATTGGAGCCCAGGGTAAATACTAAAAACAGAGGAGCCAGAGGTGTATTTGGAGGAGGTTTTAAATCAGTAGTACAGTGGATGTGGACAAAGCAGGAGAAATTGCCGTCCGCACAGCAGGGGAACAGCTGTCGTTACCGAACCCCAATAACACGGCAGCAAGTGTTGACTGTGCAGACGGCACTTCCGAGCGCCAACTGGCAGTGTTGGAGCTCAGGGATAATACTGAAAACAGAGGAGCCAGAGGTGTATTTGGAGGAGGTTTTAAATCAGTAGTACAGTGGATGTGGACAGAGCAGGAGAAATTGCCGTCCGCACAGCAGGGGAACAGCTGACGTTACTGAACCCCAATAACATGGCAGCAAGTGTTGACTGTGCAGACGGCACTTCCGAGCGCCAACTGGCGGTGTTGGAGCTCAGGGATAATACTGAAAACAGAGGAGCCAGAGGTGTAATTGGAGCAACTTTAAAATATGTAGTAGTGAGAATGTGGACAGAGCAGGAGAAATTGCCGTCCGCACAGCAGGGGAACAGCTGACGTTACTGAACCCCAATAACATGGCAGCAAGTGTTGACTGTGCAGACGGCACTTCTGAGCGCCAACTGGCGGTGTTGGAGCTCAGGGATAATACTGAAAACAGAGGAGCCAGAGGTTTAATTGGAGCAACTTTAAATCTGTAGTAGTGAGAATGTGGACAGAGCAGGAGAAATTGCCGTCCGCACAGCCGGGGAACAGCTGACGTTACTGAACCCCAATGACACGACAGCAAGTGTTGACTGTGCAGACGGCACTTCCGAGCGCCAACTGGCGGTGTTGGAGCTCAGGGATTACAGTTCAGGTGGTAGAAACATGAACAGAACAGGAGACCTGGATACTTTTGCCAAAAATTATTTATTCTGGAAGAGGACTGGCAAATTCATGAGAGATCCAGGCCTTGTTCATTTTGAGAAAAGTAAGCCGATCAACGTTATCGGAGGATAGTCGCATGCGACGGTCTGTTAGTACACCACCTGCGGCACTAAAGACGCGTTCCAATAATACACTAGCAGCAGGGCAAGCTAGCACCTCCAATGCATACTGACTTAGCTCTGGCCATGTATCTAGCTTACAGACCCAAAACTTGAAGGGAGAAGAGCCGTCTGGGAGTACACTAAGAGGGCAAGACATGTAGTCTGTCACCATCTGACGGAAACGTTGCCTCCTGCTGACTGGAGCCGTCTGTGATGGTGTAGACATTTGTGGCGGCGGGGACACAAAACTTTGCCACATTTCGGCCATACTGGTCTTGCCTTGTGCTGAGGCGCTGCTTCTGCTCCCTCTTTGTGCAGAGCTTCCTCCACTGCCTCGACGCACTGAGCTGCTTTGTAAAGCACTAGCAGCACTGCTCTCGGTTGGAATGGAGAACATGATGGAATGCACCAGTGCGTCTTGGTACTCCCGCATTTTACGCTCCCGGTTCAACGGTGTTATGAGGCTTTGTAAGTTGTCCCGGTAGCGAGGATCTAGGAGGGTGGACACCCAATAATCAGCCGTGTTGAGAATGTGGGCGATGCGGCGGTCGTTTCTCAGGCACTGCAGCATGAAATCAACCGTGTGCTGCAGACTGCCAACTGGCCAAGAAACGCTGTCCCCTGCTTGAGGCGTGATCTCTGCCTGCTCTGCATCACCCCACCCTCGCTCTAGATACTGACTACTAGAGCATTGTGTACCTCCCTCCTCTGGACAGATGTCTTCCTCATCCATTGACTCCTCCTCATCCTCCTCACAAAGTGTCCCCTGCCTAGGCCTTTGTGAGGAACCACGTTGCGCAGACTGTAGAGAAGCAGATGGCATTTGTGACTCCTCATCCTCCACCTCTTCCAAAACCTCATCCCTTAGTGCTTGCAGTGTTTTTTCAAGCAGGCAGATAAGGGGGATAGTCATCTGCACTCGCCATCCGCGTGGAATAATCGAAGGCACGCAAAACGTGGCAAATGTCCTTCATAGAGGCCCACTCAGTGGTGGTGAAGTGTGAACGGCGCGCACTGCGACTTGTTTGCGCCTGCTGCAGCTGGTACTCAATTACTGCTGCCTGCTGCTCACACAACCTCTCCAACATATGTAACGTTGAATTCCACCTGGTGGGTAGGTCACATATGATGCGATGTTCCGGAAGACGTAATCGGCGCTGCAGAGCTGCAATGCGTGATCTTGCATTGCTGGAACGCCGCAAGTGAGCGCACTCTATGCAGACCTTGTGAAGCAGTGCATCAAGATCCGGATAGTCCCTCAAAAAACTCTGCACGACCAAGTTGAGCACATGTGCCAGACATGGGATGTGAGTGAGGTTGCCTAGGCCCAGAGCTGCCACCAGATTTCGGCCATTGTCACACACTACCATGCCTGGCTGGAGATTCGCTGGCACAAACCACACGTCGCTCTGCTGCTTGATGGCATTCCAGAGCTCCTGCGCTGTGTGGCTTCGATTCCCCAAAGAAATTAATTTTAATACGGCCTGTTGACGTTTGGCCACGGCTGTGCTCATATTGGTCACCATAACAGGTAACCGTTCACGGGTCGATGTGGAGGTAGACCGTGACGGCTCCTGCAGCGCTGATTCAGAGGAACTGGAGTATGAGGAGGAGTCAATGTGTACAGACTGGATTCCTGCAATCCTTGGAGTTGGCAGAACACGTACAGCGCCACTCTCAAGATCTGTACCCGGCTCCACAACATTTACCCAATGGGCAGTGAGGGAAAGGTATCATCCCTGTCCATGCTTACTGGTCCACGCATCGGTGGTCAGGTGGACCGTGCTACTGACGGCGTTTTGTAGCGCATGTTTAATTTTTCCCTCCACATGATGTTGCAGGGCAGGGACGGCTTGCCTGCTGAAATAAAATCGGCTGGGCACGTTGTATTGTGGGACTGCCAATGCCATAAAGTTACGGAATGTGTCAGTCTCCACCAGCCTGAATGATAGCATTTCAAGGGCCAGTAGTTTAGCAATGCCAGCTTTCAGAGACTGTGCTCGGGGGTGGTTTGCCGAGTATGGGCGCCTTTTCTCCCATGCCTGTGCTAACGATGGCTGTAGACTGGCCTGGGAGTGTGAGGATGACTGGGAAAGTGGTGCTGTGGGTGGAATTACACTGTGTCTCTGTACAACAGTGCCAGAGATTCTTCCATGGCGATCCTGTGAGGAAGCCGAACCAGCTGTGTGTGAGCTGGAGGAAGAGGCTACAACACGAGCTGAAGAGGTGGTAGGTGGCGCTGTAGGTTGGCCTAGGTCTTCAGTGTGTTTTTGTAACTCCACCACGTGCTTGGTCCGCACATGTTTCCACATATTTGTGGTATTGAGGTTGCTGACACTTTTCCCTCTTTTCACCTTCTGATTACACAGCTTGCATTTGACAAAGCAAATGTCATCTGCAACTGTGTCAAAAAAGTACCAGGCACTGCAAGTCTTGGGAGCGCCCGCTTTGGATTTTGGAAGAGCCATGCTCCTAATGGGTGCCCCCTCCCTCTCCCTCCTTTTTGGGCCGTTCGGGGAATCTCTTCCTCAGAGCTGCTCCCACCACCTTCCTGTCCCTCACGCCATGATGGGTCAAGGACCTCATCATCTACACCACCCTCTTCAAACAACTGCTTCTCCTGGGTAGTCTCGACAGCACAGTACGCACCAGAAAGTGGCACCTGAGTCTCATCATCAGATGCGTACTGAGGTGTGCTGCTGACCATAGGCACTGGCCCACCCGCCCCTTCAGATTCAGAGAGACAAAACGGTTGCGCATCACTGCATACTACCTCTTCTTCAAATTCTTGAATTCTGCTTGGCTGGCCCCCTCTTTCCAAGCCAAGAGATTCAGAGAACAGAAGTAGAGATGGCTCCTGTCCAGGGCTCTCTGACTGCCTGGGCAATTTGGCAGGTGGTGAAGAGACAGATGGGTGCTCTTCAGTGCTCAGGACCTGAGAGGATCTGGAACTAATTGAAGTCGATGCGTTAGCTGCCATCCATCCGACAACGGCTTCAATTTGGTCCTCCCGCAGCAGTGGGGTATGGCTAGCTCCTACAAAGCTGCGCATAAAGGACTGTTCCCTGGTAAAACTGGGGGATGCTGAGTCACTGGTGCCCGCAGCAGGCACAGAATCCCCACGTCCTCTCCCTGCAGGCACAGAATCCTCACGTCCTCTCCCTGCAGAAACTCCACGCCCACGCCCACGACCACATGCCTTACTCCCTGCCTTCTTCATCTTGGTAGACTGATAAAGATAGGCAGAAAAGTACTAAGGGCTTAGTGTGCTTATTCCTGAACAGCTGCTAACAGGTATAAGAAACACTAATTTTATAAAGTGTGGACTAGACTTTAATATGAGCTAATGTGGCCTACACAACTGTAAAGTGGAGTGTTTGGTGAACTTTATTTAGGTTTTTTTTGTCACAAAAAGACACTGGATGTGCCTAAAGATGTAATAACGATAGTATCACAAACTTTTTGTAGCTATTACAATGTAGGAAGGTAACCTACAATGCAATAGATGAGGCTGCAAAAAATAGGCTAATACTAATCTGGCTGGGGCTGCAGGGCCCAATGCTGCAGAAAGGCTCCTCTAACTACTCCTATATAGTGTGTTTGGAACCAATTTAGCTGAATACAGATGGAACCACCACACTAATAGGAGAAATCAGGAA
The DNA here is from genome assembly GCF_046119375.1 of Phyllobates terribilis. Taxonomy (NCBI): domain Eukaryota; kingdom Metazoa; phylum Chordata; class Amphibia; order Anura; family Dendrobatidae; genus Phyllobates; species Phyllobates terribilis. Next base: position 9,796,657 of record NW_027362807.1, on the reverse strand, counting down.
AAATTATGAATTGGCAAAAAAGGACAATGTATGAGGCAGTGACACACACTGAGTGCACTACAACCAGACGTGGTTGAAGCACACACTACAGGGTGAGCTGCACTCACACACCAGACCTTGCAGACAGCGGTGAACAGTACAGATGCAGAGCACTGTGTACTAGCACTGCAAGACCAAAAAAATTTCTCTATCTACTCCTATATAGTGTGTTTGGAACCAATTTAGCTGAATACGGATGGAACCACCACACTAATAGGAGATATCAGGAAAAATTATGAATTGGCAAAAAAGGACAATGTATGAGGCAGTGACACACACTGAGTGCACTACAACCAGAAGTGGTTGAAGCACACACTACAGGGTGAGCTGCACTCACACACCAGACCTTGCAGACAGCGGTGAACAGTACAGATGCAGAGCACTGTGCACTAGCGCTGCAAGACCAAAAAAATTGCTCTATCTACTGCTATATAGTGTGTTTGGAAAAAATTTAGCTGAATACGGATGGAACCACCACACTAATAGGAGATATCAGGAAAAATTATGAATTGGCAAAAAAGGACAATGTATGAGGCAGTGACACACACTGAGTGCACTATAACCAGACGTGGCTGAAGCACACACTACAGGGTGAGCTGCACTCACACACAGAGACCTTGCAGAAAGCGGTGAACAGCACAGAGAACTGTGCACTAGCACTGCAAGGCACAGCGATTTATAAAGTAGCTTGGGTAAAGCAGAATAGACCAAATAGTTAGCTAAAACTGTCCCTCAGAACAACAGCATCCTATCCCTAACTGAATTCACAGCAGAGTGAGCTCAAAATGGCGGCGGCGGCTTTTATAGTGCATCATGACATCATTTCAGCAGCCAATCACAGCCATGCCATTAGTTAAGATGCCTACATGCCTAACAGGATGTGCCCACACTTCTTAGGATCCTCATTGGCTGAATAAAATGAAAATGGCTCATTGCATTATGGGAACTTCCGATCCGGTATACGATATTGCAAAAGTATCGGAATTAAGTATCGGAATTCCGATACCGCGAATATCGGCCGATACCCGATATTTCAGTATCGGAATGCTCAACACTACTCTGCACCCCATCTTGACTGAAAAAAACAGCAATGTAGAATTTTCTTGCAAATTTATTAAAAAAGAAAAACTGAAATATCACATGGTCATAAGTATTCAGATCCTTTGCTCAGACACTCATATTTAAGTCACATGCTGTCCATTTCCTTGTGATCCTCCTTGAGATGGTTCTACTCCTTCAATGGAGTCCAAATGTGTTTAATTAAACTGATAGGACTTGATTTGGAAAGGCACACACCTGTCTATATAAGACCCCATAGCTCACAGTGCATGTCAGACCAAATGAGAATCATGAGCTCAAAGGAACTGCCCAAGGAGCTCAGAGACCGAAATGTGGCAAGGCACAGATCTAGCCAAGGTTATAAAAGAATTTCTGCATTACTCAAGGTTCATAAGAGCACAGTGGCCTCCATAATCCTTAAATGGAAGAAGTTTGGGACCACCAGAAGTCTTCCTAGACCTGGCCGTCCAGCCAAATTGAGCAATCGTGGGAGAAGAGCCTTGGTGAGAGAGGTAAAGAAGAACCCCAAGATCACTGAGGCTGAGCTCCAGAGATGCAGTAGGGAGATGGGAGAAAGTTCCACAAAGTCAACTATCAATGCAGCCCTCCCCCAGTTGGGCCTTTATGGCAGAGTGGCCAGACGGAAGCCTCTCCTCATACGAAAGCCCGCATAGAGTTTGCTCAAAAACACATGAAGGACTCCTAGACTATGAGAAATAAGATTCTCTGGTCTGATGAGACGAAGATAGAACTTTTTGGTGATAATTCTAAGTGGTATGTGTGGAGAAAACCAGGCACTGCTCATCAACTGCCTAATACAATCCCAACAGTGAAACATGGTGGTGGCAGTTGTTAGAACCCTCCTGTTAGTTTTTTCTATTTTGTGGTCACGTGACCTTCTGCCTATTTATTCCAGCTCCGCCCTTCAGGCTTTGCTGGACTTCAGTGTTACTTTGACTCTTAATCTAGCCAGGTGCTTTGTACCTACTGTATCTCTCTAGTTTGTTTGGTCCTTGGACCACTAAGTACTTTTGTCTGTTTGTCTTCGTCTGCTACTACTTCTGCCAGGAGGTGTCCAATTTTGTCCCAGTCCTTAGTTCTTTTAGGGACCCCTCCCTTTAATCTATAGGTCTGCGTTCAGACTAGCCGCGGACGAAGGCGGGTCTGTTCACAAGGAACAGGTTGCCCGCTGCATCGTAGGGAATCAGCTTAGTCCTATTGTATGGACAGATTTCCTCTCTTTCCTTAGTTCTTGTAGCAGATCATAACAGCAGTATCATGCTATGGGTGTGTTTTTCAGCTGCAGGGACAGGACGACTGGTTGCAATTGAAGGAAACATGAATGCGGCCAAGTACAGAGATATCCTGGATGAAAACCTCTGCCAGAGTGCTCTGCACCTCAGACTTGGCCAAAGGTTCACCTTCCAACAAGACAATGACCCTAAGCACACAGCTAAAATAACAAAGGAGTGGCTTCAAAACAACTATGTGACCATTCTTGACTGGCCCAGCCAGAGCCCTGACCTAAACCCAATTGAGCATCTTTGGAGAGACCTGAAAATGGCTGTCCACCAACGTTTACCATTCATCCTGACGGAACTGGAGAGGATCTGCAAGGAAGAATGGCAGAGGATCCCAAAATGCAGGTGTGAAAAACTTGTTGCATCATTTCCAAGAAGACTCATGGCTGTACTAGCCCAAAAGGGTGCTTCTACTCAATACTGAGCAAAGGGTCTGAATACTTATGCCCGTGTGATATTTCAGTTTTTCTTTTTTATTAAATTTGCAAAAATTTCTACATTTCTGTTTTCTTTCAGTCAAGATGGGGTGCAGAGTGGACTTTAATGAGAAAAAAATGAACTTTTTAGAATTTACCAAATGGCTGCAATGAAACAAAGAGTGAAAACTTTAAAGGGGTCTGAATACTTTCCGTACCCACTGTACATGCATGGAAATAAATGCAGAATTATATTTCTTAATACTGCAGTATCAGATCCTGTCTTGAATTTAACCCCTGTGGTATCCAATGTGAAAATCCACAGGGACTCCCAGTTCAGAAGTTTGCACTTATGATCCCCCCCTCGTGTGGATCTATATACCTTCTCTATCTCCATATATTTAAAGAATGAGGTGTCACCTTTATGAACTCTCGCAAAATGCCTCGATACTGCTGATGTATTTATGGCTTCCAAATGAATCGCATCAGAAAGATGTCTTCTGATACGGACTTTCAGCGCACCTGTGGTACAACCCACATAGTGGACCTTACACAAGGTGCATTCTATAAGGTATATAACCCCTGATGAATTACAATTGAGGAAATCATGAATTTGATATTCTCTATCATTACTTAAGGACATAAAACGATCTGTTTTAACCGCGTGTAGACACGCTTTGCACCGATTGGCTCCACATCTGAAGAAACCTTTTGTGCTGAGCCAATTTGGTTGTACAGTATTAGTCTCACTGGTGTATAAGCTCGGAGAAAGGATGGTTCCCAGAGCGGGCGCTTTCCTGGCTACAAAGCGGATGGCATTAGAAAGTAGGTTTTTTAGTTTCTTGTTCTGATATATAATAGGGTTATACTTTTTAATTCTAGATGTAATTTTCTTATACTGAGGACTATAGGTGGTAGAAAACGTTACCCTAGTATCCAATGTGTTAATGTTATTTTTCTGTTTATTTCGGAGTATATCTTTCCGATTTATATTGGAGACAATTCTACTCGCTTTTCTTAAAGACCACTCGGGATAGCACCTATTGGATAGTCTGTTACACATTTTTTCTGATTCTTTCTGAAAAGTGATGTTATCTGAACAATTTCGTATTGTTCGTATTAGCTCACCGTAAGGGATATTTCTCTTAATATGTGGCGGATGACAACATTTAGCTGATAGAATAGAATTTGAGGCGGTAGATTTTCTGTGGGGATTAATTTTGACCAATTCTTTCTCCTTGGTAGCCTCAAGTTCGAGATCCAAAAAAGTAATTTTGGATGAATGGTAGAACTAAGTGAATTTAAGATTAAAATTATTGCAGTTGATGTACTGAACAAATTGTACCACCTCCTCCTGTGTGCCCCCCCACACCAGGAGGAGGTCATCAATAAATCTACCGTACCCCACAATGTGTCCACTATATGTGTTATCATTATGGTAAATGAAAAGCTCCTCCCACCTACACATCACTATGTTCGCTAGCGAAGGAGAAAATTTACTGCCCATGCTGACTCCTCTTTTCTGTAAAAAAACAACTTTTATCAAAGCTAAAATAATTACTCTCTAAGAGGAACTGTACTGCTATGACCAGAAATTCTTTTATTTCTATAGTGTACGAACTGTATGTGTCAAGGTGGTAGGTTAAACATGCTAAAGCAATATGGTGTGGAATTGAGGGGGTATAATGCCACCACATCACAGGACAATCATCCAAAGTTTTTTGGCCATTCAAATTTATCAAAAATGGTCACTATGAATTTTGAATCCCTAATGTAACTCGGAGTTTCCTGAACCAGAGGCTGTAGGTAAAAATCCATCCAGGCACTTAATTTTTCACCATGGGAACCAATCCCCACCAATATGGGTCTTAACCCCTTTACAGCCCAGGGCGTACTAATACGTACTGTACCTGCGCCCTGGGCTTTAACAGCCAGGTACGTATTAGTACGCCCTGTTGATTTCGGCCACACACAGGCTGTGCGGGCGCCATCGCCGCCGGATGTGAGCTGATTTTTGCCTTCAGGCTGTTCCGACTGAGACGTGAAGTAACAAAGTCAGATATCGGGGGCCGGTACCCCTCTTGCAGCAGGGGTCCCTCTGACTAGGCCAGAATGGAGAGTACAGGTGGCGTATGCCGATCCGTCCGTATTCCCTGGGATCCTTTTGTCTGCGCAGCTCTCCTCCTCAGCTCCCCTCCAGGCCTTCTTAAGCAGCGACCTTGACCGGGTAGAGACCTCCGTTAACTCTATCCTGCTCCTCGTCTCAAGGCCAGAGCACGAGGACTGTGCATCTCCAGCACGCTGCAGGCTCCTACACAAGGCCACTGCCAGCTGTGAAGACCACAATCAAACAACCTTGAACTTAAGATGGCTGGCTATTAAATATGTATCTACAAGTGTAACCTAAAAGTGCGTCCTCCACCCTCACCCACTACATGGTTCCCCCTATCTTTGGTTCCCCCATCTCCATTATCCTGCTGGGGCAGCACCCTAGTGCATACTAGCCCCCCATAGGACAGGAGTGTGTAGTGTTGAGTGATGAGGTGGGGTCCTGACAGGTGCTCCATCCTAACCTGGGAGAGGAGATACCACACCTCTTTCACAAGATGCAGTACCCCCCTGTGGCGACCGAACCCTCAGGGGCGCCACACCCTCTTCCTCCGTTTTTTGTAATCGTTCCACCAGCACTAGATAATTTATTTTTGACAAAATACAATTGTTGCATTTCTCCCATTGAACTCATAGATGAATCTGAGTAATCATCAGAGGTGGCAGCAAAAGAATTATCCGTAACATCATCATGGTCCTTAAAACTCCCTCTTCCAGATCTCTGAAAACGTTTGTGGGAGCGTTTTTTTAAGATGGATGGCAATTGTTTATTCCAACTATAACTCTTGTTCTGCGCATAGTCCTCACTGTCCCTTTTGAACTTGGATCTTTTTATATCCATAATGGTGTTCTCCAACTTGGCCAAATTAGATTTCAGTTTGTCATTACAAATATTAAATTCTTTTAGTTGCACATATTTCCCCAAAGACAGTTGTATATTTTTAATATCCAATTTAATTTAAGTCAGTTCCAGTTCCTCATGTTTGATTATGAGGTGCATAAGATTCAGTGAACATTGACTAAGAATCGCATTCTGATCTTCTTGAAAACCGTCATTGTATATAGTGGTGGCGACTTTTTTTTAAACGCAGACCTCTAGGGATCATTTCCTTTTTTATATATGTGTCCAAGGTTGTGAGATCCCACCAAACTTTAAGTTCTCTGGTCATTTTGTTTTCCATCTGGAACATGAGATCTTTAAATTCATCCGGTTCTGTTGTCACCACTGACGGTTTATTATCAAAAATAGATGCTAGTTTGTTCAGTCTAGCCGAACAATCCTCTGTGTCACTGAAATTCATTATGTCAAAGTGAGGGGATGTGCAAATCCATAGGGACTCCCGATTCAGAAGTGTGCACTTGCAGTCAGACAAGCCAATGGCCTGGTAACAGGTGCCAAGCAGAGCCGGGTAAGTGGTAATACAAGTGGGCAGTGGAATGAGTCGAGGTTTTGGTAATCATGGTGTAACAGATCGGGCAGACTGACTGGGCAGGAGAGAATTTCATGTTTTCTTGATTATAGCATCATGCGGAGAATTCCTGCTCCTTAATATTAAAAGGGGTTGTCCGGGACTTTTTTTTTTTTTTTTTACCATGGGCCTAAGAACTAACAGGCAAGTATTTGCTAACTATGTGCCTGTTGTGCCAGGCGCCGATATCTGGCTGGTTCGCACTATATTTGTGTCCAGCCAGGTACAGCAGGCAGGAACGGGCTGCCCCCAACCACCAGCTGCCTATTTGTACCTGGCCGGACACAACAATATAGGGAAGGCCTTTTTTTCTTAATTATTTCATGAATTTCCTTAAATAATTAAAAAAAATTGACGTGGGGCTTCGCACTATATTTGTGTCCAGCCAGGTACAGCAGGCAGGAACGGGCTGCCCCCAACCACCAGCTGCCTATTTGTACCTGGCCGGACACAACAATATAGGGAAGGCCTTTTTTTCTTAATTATTTCATGAATTTCATGAAATAATAAAAAAAAATTGACGTGGGGCTTCGCACTATATTTGTGTCCAGCCAGGTACAGCAGGCAGCAACGGGCTGCCCCCAACCACCAGCTGCCTATTTGTACCTGGCCGGACACAACAATATAGGGAAGGCCTTTTTTTCTTAATTATTTCATGAATTTCATGAAATAATTAAAAAAAAAATACGTGGGGCTTCGCCCTATTTTTGTGTCCAGCCAGGTACAACTAGGCAGCTGGGGACTGGAATCTGCAGCGCAGGGAGGCCCAAGCTTTCTGGCCCCCCCCCCGCTGCAAATTGCAGTCCGCAGCCACCCCGGAAAATGGCGCGTTCATAGAAGCGCCATCTTCTGGCGCTGTACCCAACTCATCCAGGGCCCTGGTGCGGTGGCTCACTGGGTAATAAAGGGGTTAGGGCCAGCTTGGTATTATCAGCTGGCCCTAAGCCCAAAATTCATGGGGTCACGCCAGTATTAGACATGACCGCCATGAATTTCTAGTAAAGTATTTAAAAAAAACACAACACCCAGAATAAAGTCCTTTAATTGAAATAAACACACAATTCTTTATTGTTCTAAATTAAACCATACTTACCATCACTCCCATTCCAGCTGAAGCCAACGATCTCCTGAAATAAAAGAAAAATAATAAACCAACATCATCCTTACCTTTCCATGGTTCCCATGACAGCTTCAGCTCTGCTACATCGAGATGACTGGCTGGACCGCAGCAGAACGCTGCCATCCAGCCTGTCATCCCGCAGGCACTGAGAAGCGCTGGCATGCTTGCGCTCCTCAGTGTCTCGCTGTGACGGCATCCAGATGAGCCGAGGTCATGTCCAATGAACTCGGCTCACCTCATGCACGTCACTGACAGCGTGGGAAAATTCTCACGCTGAAGCGCTGAGTGCAGGAGAATTCTCCCACGCTGTCAGTGACGTGCATGAGGTGAGCTCATGTCCAATGAACTCAGCTCACCTCATGCACGTCACTGAAAGCGTGGGAAAATTCTCCTGCACTCAGCGCTTCAGCGTGAGAATTCTCCCATGCTGTAAGTGACGTGCATGAGGTGAGCTGAGATCATTGGACATGAAATCACCTCATGCACGTCACTGACAGCGTGGGAAAATTCTCACGCTGAAGCGCTGAGTGCAGGAGAATTTTCCCACGCTGTCAGTGACGTGCATGAGGTGAGCTGAGTTCATTGGACATGAGCTCACCTCATGCACGTCACTGACAGCGTGGGAGAATTCTCCTGCACTCAGGGCTTCAGCGTGAGAATTTTCCCACGCTGTCAGTGACGTGCATGAGGTGAGCAGAGTTCATTGGACATGACCTCGGCTCATCTGGATGCCGTCACAGCGAGACACTGAGGAGCGAAGCAAGCCTGCTCTTCTCAGTGTCTGCGGGTGGACAGGCTGGATGGCAGCGTTCTGCTGCGGTCCAGCCTGTCATCTCGATGTAGCAGAGCTGGAGCTGTCCTGGGAACCATCGAAAGGTAAGGATGAGGTTGCTTTATTATTTTTCTTTTATTGCAGGAGATCGTTGGCTTCAGCTGGAATGGGCGTGATGGTAAGTATGGTTTAATTTAGAACAATAAAGAATTGTGTGTTTATTTCAATTAAAGGACTTTATTCTGGGTGTTGTGTTTTCTTTTAACTTTCACTATGGGGTTAGTAATGGGGGTGTCTTATAGATGCCTCTCCATTACTAACCTGGGCTTGATGTCAGCTGGCATTATAAGCTGACATCAACCCCAACCCTATTACCCCACTGCCACCGCTACAGGGCAGTGGGAAGAGCGAGGCTAAGTGCCAGAATTGGTGCATCCTATGGATGCGCCATTTCTGGGGCGGCTGACGGCTGGTGTTTCTAGCCTGGGAGGGGGCCAATATTCATGGCACCCTTCCTGGGCTATTAATATCAGCCCCCAGCTGTCTGCCTAGCCTTTGCTAGCTATTAAATTAGGGGGGACCCCACGTCATTTTTTTGGGGGGTCCCCCATTTTAATAGCTAGTAAAGGCTAGGTATTCAGCTGGGGGCTGATATTAGTAGCCTGGGAAGCTCCGTGGGTATTACCCCCTTCCCAGGCTTCAAACATCTGCCCCAGCCGTCTGCTTAACCTCCGCTAGAGACTAAAATTACGGGGAACCCCACGCTAATTTTTTTTTTAATAAATCCTTTATTTTAACACTAAATGACAAGTACAGTAACCAACACTATCACTGTACTTATTATATATCTGACTGACATGTTTCTATCTATCTAATCTATGTGTGATTCTCTATTCTTTCTGTTCTAAATTGTCGGGTACCGCTGCTGAATTGCCGGCCGGCTTTTTTAAAGAGACGGTGCATGAAAACACTAATATTTTTTTTAATAAATCCTTTACACTAAATGACAAGTGCAGTAACCAACACTGTCACTGTGCTTCTTATATGTGTGACTGACATGTTTCTATCTATCTAATCTATGTGTGATGCTCTATTCCTTCTTGTCTAAATTGTCGGGTACCGGTGTATGCCGCTGCTGAATTGCCGGCCGGTTTTTTTAAAGAGAGTGTCTTCTGAGCAGTTTGTCAGCTTTTGGACACCTTTGAAGGTGTTTTCTATGTGTTTTTGTTTGCCTGCCATTGGTTTTAACGGTGTTCGACGGTGTTCTAAGGTGTTCGACGAACAGTTCGACGAACAGTTCCTCGAACATCCCGGTGTTCGATGAACCGAACCGAACCCGAACACTATGGGGGTGGCTCAACACTAGTTAGGAGCGGTCCAGGAGCAATCTGAGCCAACACAGGGTAGAACAAGCACGTAATAAGCAATCACCTGCCTGATAGTTCTTAGGCCCATTGCATTTTTCTATCTCACCCTGTAGGAGTCACCTTCTCCTCAACCAAAAAGAGAAGGTGCATATCCACCGACATTGTGATACGCCAGCTTCCAGATCCAATTGCAGATAAAATTATGATTTTATTGTTAATCCATTAAAAAGATATACACATTGCAAAAGTAAAATAAATAAAGGTGGAGACCTCTGTGAAACCTACACGTTTCGAACGCCAAAGGTTCTTCGTCCTGCTATGTAGGGAGTTACAATTTACATGCTCGACCGCGCCATCATATGAGCGTGTTGATCGTTCCTCATGCCCAATTTTCTAAGTAAAGAAATGATAGGGTGTGGGAATAACAGAATACAAACAAGTGATCTAATCTTGAAAAGTAGGCAGTGTGTATAAAAAATACACAAAGATGATACAAACAATATGATATATATGTGGCACCCCAGGGGTCTGGTTTCCACAGTAACAAGCAATGTTATGTCTGAGAGCAGGTGGGAGGTCTCTTGGCCAGGGATCCTGTGCATGCCACACCTCCTGCCCAGTCTTGGGAGGGGAAGAACTTCCCCTATATAAACCCGGGGCTGAAGCAGGGTTAGGCAGTCAAGGAGAGTAGAGACAAGAAACAGTCACAGGAAGAAACAGCAGAAGCTCAGTGGGAGCAATACTACTTCGAATCAGGGGCTGGCAGCTGCAGAGCTCGCCCTGACTGAGAAGATTTCTTACCGTACCCGGAGTCCGAGGCTGTGGGGACTAACTCCTACCCAGCAGCAGAATCCGTCAGGCAGGGGATTTCAGGTCCTCTGGCCAAGAAACCCGAAGGCACGGTCACACGCATGGGACCAGCACCGCCGTCGTGTAGCGGAAGCTACTAGAAGGCCCCGAGTCACCGGCCATACGGGTGAGCACCACACGGTACACTCAGGGACGTGGGCTACTTATACCGACTCTAGCAAGGTAGCCAGAAGAGTACAGTTAGTTGGGAAGGCCTACAACTCCGCCTGGCCAGGGGAGATCCCATCTGCTCAAGGACTGACCAGGCCCCGATCGCTAGCAAGTACTCCGGGAGGGTCTATCTTTGTCACCAGTAAAGACCCTGAACTACACGCATCGTCTCTGAGTGGTTCCTGCTACCCCCATCATCCACGTCGGCTGCCCTGAGGCCATACCCCTCCCGTTGGGGGTTATACCATCCCCGCTGCACCATCCTCCCACCGGCCTCAGCGGTCTGCCCTGCAGCGGCAGCTCCAAAGCTGCATTCAACGGGTGGCGTAGTCATCCAACATCAACTGCTAACAGACTGCCACTGAGTTTGACACCCTGGGCACGGATCGGATCGCCGCCACTCGGAGACTACGACCCCCATCTGATCCGGCTCCGGGTATCCCCAAACAGCACTGGCCCAGGGGGCGCGTCAACTTTGGCGTAGTCGGCAGGATTTCGTGCCCGCAACCACCGGGTACTGCGTGCCTGAAAAAGAGACTTTTCAAACTTACCTGTGGTGAAGATTCCCGCCATCCGGCGCCATCTTCAGCCTTCTTCCCGCCATCGGTGAAGTTTCCCGCCATCCGGCGCCATCTTCTGCCTTCTTCCCGCCATCCGTGGAGTTTTCCCGCCATTGGACGCCATCTTGAGGACGCCGCGCGGGAAGAAGAGGGGCGTGGACTCCGAAAGCGCGCGAGAACTGAAGCCCCGCCTCACGTCCGGACGTTGCGTAAGGTCCTGGAAGGAGCCCAGCAGACGCCGACGTCACAGGAGCGCGACGGAAGGTCCTCAACCATCCACTGCGGAGCCGCAGCCTACAGAAGAGGATCATCGCAAGGTAGGCCACGGTCCACTAGGGGGGAGGAAGATGTCGGATACGGAGGAGAGCTTCACCGCCTCAACCCCCGCCAGCGCTACCGCTGCTGCAGTTATGCCCCTCACCATGCCCTATATCCCGGGAGCAGCCTGGCTACCCCAGTACTCAGGGGAGTCACATACCCTGCATGACTTTAGAGAAAAGCTGGATAGCCTCTTCCAGGTGTACCCCCTCACAGAAGAGCAAAAAGTGAGCATCCTGGTGGCCCAACTAACCGGGGCAGCCAAAAGGGAAGTAAAATCCTGGCCACCTGGGAGGAAGACTGTCGCAGGGATACTAACCCGGCTGAAGGACACCTTTGATATCCGCACCTCAGCCGAGATTAAGCTTAGATTCTACGGGTGCAAGCAGCGAGCGCATGAGAGTATAAGGGACTATGCACTAAACCTACAAGAGGCCCTGAAGGCCATTAAGCAGACCGACCCTGATGGAGTGGGAAACGAGGACAGGCTGTTGACCGAACAGTTTATAGAGGGACTATATTGTAATACCCACCGAACCCAGTTGCGGGCAATGGCCTTACAGGATCCCCATCTGGGCTTTGCACAGTTCAAGGACAGAGCCATCCGGGTGCTCCGAGAACCGGCACCGGATGGCGTTGTGACGCACAGGCGCCCTGCTATCACTTACCACCAGGAGGCGGCGCCCTTGTCGGCAGGGCCTGTGGGAGCTGATGCGCAGGCTTTGGACAATGACCCGGCTCCAGACCTACACCATCAGGTCCAAGAGCTAGCTAAGAGCGTTGCTGCGCTAACCCGAACTGTGCAGTCTTTACAGGCTTCCACCCCAGGGAAGATCCAGCTGGCATCCGGACCGGAGGACATCCCGTGGCGTCGACCAAGGAGGACCCCACCGGCCAGAGGAAGACCCAGTGACCGATACAGCGAGGACGGACGACCCATCTGCCGCCGCTGCAATCAACTAGAACAATGTGGGAAGGGAAGCAAAAGGCCAGAAAAAGCCATACAGCTGACAAATACTATTGAGATCTCTGCTACTGGAAGTGGAAAAGAAGAACAAAGACAAAAAAATCTAAATAATAAAAATATGGGAGGAAGAGAAACCAATCTCAAACTAAAATGTTTTTATACAAATGCACAAAGCATGGGCAACAAACAAGGAGAATTGGAACTACTAATGGAGGAAAAGGAATATGATGTCATTGGAATCACTGAAACTTGGTGGGACGATGCACATGATTGGAATAAAAGGCTAAAAGGATACAACTTATTTGCAAGAAACAGACTTGATAAACGAGGAGGAGGTGTTGCATTGTATGTTAGAAAAGCGTATATCTGCACAGAGATTGAAGCTTCAGAGACTGGGAGTTCTGTGGAAACTGTTTGGGTAAGAATACAAGGAGAGAACAACGGAAAGGACACCATTGTAGGCATTTACTACAGGCCACCTGGGCAAGCTGAAGATATGGATGAACTCTTTATGTATCAAATGACCAAGTTCTCCAAAAAATATGACGTAGTGGTCATGGGAGATTTCAACTATCCAGACATTTGTTGGGAATCTCTCTCAAGTAAAACTAACAGGTCAAGCAAATTCTTATCCTCTCTTGCTGACAACTTTATCTTCCAAAAGGTAGGGGAGAAAACAAGGGGATCTGCTACTTTGGATCTAATCCTTATAAACAGGGAGGAAATGGTTGAGGAGGTAAAGGTGGCTGGGACCCTAGGAGGCAGCGATCATGCTATTATAGAATTTTGCATAACTAGAGGAGGAAGTCATGTGAAGACTCAAACTTCAAGGTTAGATTTTAGAAAGGCAGATTTTAAGAGACTCAGAAAGAGAATAGGAGGGATCCAATGGCTGGATGTCCTTAAGGACAAAAATGTCCAGGAAGGATGGGAAATTTTTAAAAATGAGATTCTCAAAGCACAATCGTTAACAATCCCGAAAAGTAGGAAGAATGGGAAGCATTTAAGGAAACCAGGATGGATGAACACAGAACTTAAACACATGCTAAAAAGAAAGAAAGAAATGCTTATTAAATGGAAAGAGGGAGGCATATCTAAAGAAGATTATAATGCAGTCTGCAGATCCTGTAGGGCACGTATCAGGTTAGCTAAAGCTGACAATGAATTAAGGCTTGCAAGAGATGTCAAAAGCAATAAAAAAGGATTTTGGGGGTATGTCAAAAGTAAAAGAAAAGTCAAAGATGCTATAGGATTTTTACAGGATGAAAATGGAGAAATGGTAAGAGAGGATGTTGAGAAGGCCGAACTTTTTAATTCCTATTTTGCATCTGTTTTCTCTCAGAAAGAAAATGTAACATCAACTGATCTTCACTGTCCTTTTAAAGGAATAGAGGAATCCAAGTTATCAGTAAACAGAAAGATTGTGAGGGAATATTTAGCTAACATAAATGAGTTCAAGTCTCCAGGTCCAGATGAATTACACCCCAGAGTACTGAAGGAGATTGTAGAAGAAATTTTAGAACCACTCTCCATAATCTTTGAAAATTCTTGGAGAACAGGAGAAGTCCCAGAAGACTGGAGAAGAGCAAATGTTGTTCCTATCTTCAAAAAGGGGAAGAAGGTGGACCCAGGGAACTATAGGCCGGTGAGTCTGACTTCTATACCAGGAAAGATCTTTGAACAAATTATTAAACAACATGTATGTAAGTACATGGATAAGAATGAAGTGATTAACCAGAGTCAGCATGGGTTTGTAACTAACAAGTCATGTCAGACTAACTTAATTTCCTTCTATGACAGAATCACTGACTGGGTGGATCAGGGAAATGCTGTAGATATAGTATATCTTGACTTCAGCAAAGCATTTGACAAAGTATCTCACATCATCCTTATTGAAAAAATGACCAAGTATGCAATGGACCAGGCAACTGTTAGGTGGATTCATAACTGGCTTAGTGATCGGACTCAAAGGGTGGTTGTAAATGGCTTCACATCCAGCTGGATGAATGTCTCAAGTGGGGTACCACAGGGCTCCGTCCTGGGACCTGTATTGTTCAACATCTTTATCAATGATTTAGATGAAGGAATTGAGGGTAAACTGATTAAATTTGCTGATGACACAAAGCTAGGAGGGATAGCTAATACTAGAGAAGAGAGAGAGAGGATTCAAAAAGACCTAAATAAACTGGAGCAGTGGGCAGCAACCAATAGAATGGTTTTTAACAGGGAAAAATGCAAAGTACTACATCTGGGCAATAAAAATGAAAAAAGCATATACAGAATGGGAGGAATAGAGCTAAGCAACAGTACATGTGAAAAAGACTTAGGTATACTAATAGATCATAGACTGAACATGAGTCAACAGTGTGATGCAGCAGCAAAAAAGGCAAATACAATTCTGGGATGTATTAACAGAAGCATACAGTCTAGATCACGTGAAGTCATTATCGGTCTTTACTCCTCTTTGGTCAGACCTCATCTGGAATACTGTGTACAGTTTTGGGCACCACATTTTAAAAAAGACATAGACAAACTGGAGCAAGTTCAGAGAAGAGCGACCAGAATGGTGACTGGTCTGCAAACCATGTCCTATGAGGAACGGTTGCAGGATTTGGGAATGTTTAGCTTGCAAAAAAGAAGACTGAGAGGAGACTTAATAGCTGTCTACAAATATGTCAAGGGCTGTCACATTGTAGAAGGATCATCTTTATTCTCATTTGCACAAGGAAAGACTAGAAGCAATGGGATGAAACTAAATGGGAGGAGACACAGATTAGATATTAGAAAAAACTTTTTGACAGTTAGGGTGATTAATGAGTGGAACAGGCTGCCACGAGAGGTGGTGAGTTCCCCTTCAATGGACGTCTTCAAACAGAGGCTGGACAGACATCTGTCTGAGATGATCTAGTGAATCCTGCTTTGAGCAGGGGGTTGGACCAGATGACCCAGGAGGTCCCTTCCAACTCTACCATTCTATGATTCTATGATTCTATGATATGGCAAGGTACTGTTCTTTAAACGGGCACAACCTGGGGTAGAGGGCCAACCCCCAGGAAAAAGATCACCAGGCCCATCGAACTGGCGCGACAGATATGTGGGAGGACGTCCAGTCTTGCCTGTGGTACTGGATGGCATTCCCATGAGTGCCCTACTGGACACCGGGTCACAGGTCACCACCATCCCGTACATGCTCTTTAAGCAGTACTGGAATGACTCGGATATTACCCGCTACCCTGACGACGACTTGAGTATCATCGCCAGCAATGGCCAGCCCGTGCCACAGATCGGATTTAAAGAGGTGACCATCAAAATCGGTAGAGTCGAACTGGCAGCACAGGGACTGATCATTGTAGATATTGACAAACATGAGAGTCACCCAAAAATAACTCTAGGAACTAATGTAATTGAAAATTGTCTTGCAGAGGTGATTTTCCTTCTACAGCAGGTTGCCAAGAACGCCAGCTCCGGCGAGCAGCGGGTGCTCCAGAAAGAGATCCGGGCACTGATGCGACGGCAACAGGTGGAACTCTCCGGCGGTGAGATTGGTAGCGTAAGAATGTGTGACCCTTTTCCTATTGCCATGCCCCCAAAAAGTGAAATGATGATTTGGTGCCGGGCAGCTATTGGTCTGAGAGGTAGAGATTACCAGGCAATGGTAGAACCAGTTTACTCAGACAGTAGGCCCACCATCTTGACAGCACGGGGGGTGGTTAATGTACGCCATGGGAGGGTGCCCGTTCGCATAATCAATATCGGGAAGAGGGAAGTGTACCTGCCCCGGTATGCCACGCTAGCCAAATTATATACCATTAGCCAAAATGCTATACAATCTGTGGAACCCTTGCCTCCATCTCACCCGGAGGAAGGTAACGGCTCTAAGAAAGTAATGGAGGATTGGTGTCAGCAACTACACTTGGGAACTGACTCCACTCCCTCCCACCAGAAACAGGGAGTCTACCGGGTGGTTCAAGAGTATGAGAGAGTGTTTAGTAAACACCCGTTAGTCTTCGGGCGAGTCAAGGGGGTAGAACACCGCATCCCCACGGGAGATCATCCTCCCATAAAAGAGAGGTATCGACCCGTACCCCCTGCACATTACCAACATGCCAAGGGGATGCTTAGAGACATGAAGGAGGCTGGGGTAATCCGGGATAGCTGTAGCCCCTGGGCAGCCCCACTGGTTTTAGTCAAAAAGAAAGACAACACTATGAGGATGTGTGTAGATTACCGGAAAATCAACCGTATCACACACAAGGATGCGTACCCTTTACCAAGGATAGAGGAGTGTTTGGCTGCTTTAAGATCTGCTAACTTCTTCTCTACCTTGGATCTCACTAGCGGGTACTGGCAGGTTCCTGTAGCAGAGGCGGACCGGGAGAAGACCGCATTCACCACCCCGATGGGACTTAGCGAGTTTACCTGTATGCCGTTTGGACTTTGTAACGCACCAGGAACCTTCCAACGATTAATGGAGTGCTGTCTGGGACACAAAAACTTCGAGACGGTCTTGTTGTACCTGGACGATGTCATCGTATATTCCAAGACTTATGAGGACCACCTGAAACATCTGGCGGAAGTGTTCGAAGCCCTGGCAAGTTACGGCCTGAAGGTGAAACCCTCTAAGTGTCACCTCCTGAAGCCAAAGGTGCAGTACCTGGGACACGTGGTGAGCGCTGATGGAGTGGCTCCCGACCCTGATAAGATCACCGCAATTAAGGAATGGCCAAGTCCCTCCAGTGTAAAGGAAGTGCGGCAGTTCCTTGGGTTGGTAGGCTATTACCGCAGATTCGTCCCCGGCTTCACCAAAAAGGCAGCTCCTATGCAGGACCTCCTGATAGGCCAGTCCCGGAAGGCCAAGAACCAGAAGCCGCCCTTCAAATGGGAGGAGCTGGAAGAAGAGTCCTTCCGCCAGCTGAAGATGGCCCTCACGGGGGATGAAATCCTGGCATACCCGGATTATAGCCAGCCCTTTATCCTCTACACCGACGCCAGTAACATCGGGCTAGGAGCCGTACTGTCCCAGATTCAGCAAGGGAAAGAACGAGTAATCGCCTATGCAAGCCGAAAACTGCGACCCACCGAAAGGAACCCCGAGAATTACAGCTCATTTAAGTTACAGTTCCTGGCCGTGGTATGGGCAGTCACCGCGCGCTTTAAGCATTACCTCGCTTCTTCCCGGTTCACCGTGTACACGGATAACAACCCGTTGACACACCTGGACACGGCAAGACTCGGTGCCCTGGAGCAGAGGTGGATGGCCCGTCTGTCCAACTACGAGTTCACAATCAAATACCGGGCAGGACGCTCCAATACCAACGCGGACGCCCTGTCCAGGATGCCCAACCTGCCGGACGGAGGAGAAGATCCGGAGGGACTGGAAGAAGTTGAACTCCCTGCGTTCCACCGTCATGGGACTATCCAGTATTCCCACCGGGTAAGGAGTAAGCAGGCTGCTACGTTGAACCCCTTACCCCACTACAACTGGGCGGAAACGCAAGACAGCGACCCTGCCGTCCGACTGGTGAAGGAGATGCTGACTCGGCCGGAGGCTCGCCTTGACCCAGACCCTCCGGAGGAAGCCAAACAACTATGGGCAGAGAAGAGTCGACTGTTCCTTTACAAAGGGAAGTTGTGCCGCAGAATGGTTAACTCCCGGACGCATGAATTACTCTGGCAAGTAGTGGTGCCACGAAGAGACGCAGCCATGGTGATGGAGGCATACCACGACGGAGCTGGACACTTCGGGTGGAAGAAGCTGGAGTTCCTGCTGCGCGAGCGGTTCCACTGGGTAGGCATGAGGGGAACCATCGAGAAGTGGTGCAGAGACTGTGGCCCGTGCAACCTGAGAAGGAAGGACCGTGCCAGCCAGAAGACTCCCCTGCAGTCCATCGTCACCCGGCAACCTTTGGAACTGGTAGCCTTGGATCATGTAAAACTGACCCCAAGCAGAAGTGGCTACGTCTACGCGTTAACCATCGTGGATCATTACTCCCGGTTCTTGGTTGTCGTCCCCGTCAAGGACTTAACGACTCAAACAGCAGCTAGAGCCTTCCAGCAGCACTTCTGCCGTCCACACGGGTACCCGGACCAAGTGCTGACGGACCAGGGACCTGCCTTTGAAGCGGAGGTCTTCCAGGAATTTTGCAATCTGTATGGCTGCCGGAAGATAAGGACGACACCCTACCATCCGCAAACTAATGGACTTTGTGAAAAAATGAACCAGGTGGTAATGGATCTTCTAAAAACGTTGCCCCTGGAAGAACGCAGTCTGTGGCCTGAGAAGTTGCCCGATCTGGTGGACCTATACAACCACATCCCGGTAGGTTCCACCAACTGTACCCCGGCTTACCTAATGAGGGCGAGACCTGGTAAGTTACCTGTTGACCTGGAAATGGGAGTCCTGACACCCGAGGACACTTCACCAGAAGCAGACTGGGACACAGAGAGGCAGCAACAGTACCGGAAAGTACAGGAGAGCGTGGAGCGAAGTCTCTGTCAGGCTAGGGAAAGACAAGAGAAAACTTACAACCAGTACGCTCCCGTCGTTCTCCTGGTACCCGGAGAGCAGGTCTTAAAGAGGAAAAGACGGCTCCAAAAGTTGGACGACCAGTGGGAGAAGGACCCGTACACCGTACTGCCCTCAAGCCACGAGAACCCGAAGGTCTGCACCATCAGTAAAGACGGAGGGGAAACCACAGCCATTGTATCCCGGGACCACCTGAAGAAGTGTCCCGAACAACTGAGGAACCCTGAAGAGGAACAAGAAGACCATCGACCCGTAGAGGAAAGGGAAGATATGGTTAGTACTGTGCTCGGGGACTTCCCTCGGTCTTGGACTCAAGTCAATGGTGCAGTTGTGGTGCCCGTACTCACCTTCCTCCAACCGTCATCCCAAGCACCTACGGAGCAACGGGTAGAGCTGGAAGAACAGCCGGTCCAGGAGGCAGAAGATCCCACACCCGCAGACCAGGAGGATCAATCCTCTGCTTGCAGTGAGCCTGCCATATCCCTAGTGAGTCAGGGAACTCGTAGACAGCTGCCCAGTTTACCCTTGACAGCTCCTACACCCTGTAGTTCGGGGCCAGACAGTCAGCTCCGTAGGTCCACTAGAGCCACTAGAGGCCAGTTACCCGCACGCTGGAGGATTTAAAGTGTATAAATTGTTTTATTTATGTTTACCTGTGTATTGTTGCTTGTGTATAATTTTGTGTTTCTAGTTATTTTTAGGAATCCTTGGTGGATCTACCGGGAATCCTTGTACAATTAGTTGGAGCGTAACCCAGGATGGACTAGAGACTGTTAAGGACTCGGGGTAGGACAGACCCCTACCTGGTTACGTCTCCCTGTTTTGGTGAAATGGACACCTTTGTTTCTTCAAAGACTGCACCCGGTTACGGACATGCCGTGACCACCTTTATGTGTTTCTTTATTGTATTGTTATTGTTATAACTTGTTATGTTTTTCTAAAATATGTTTAGTCCCGGAGTACTAAATTTCACTAGGGGAAAATGTGGCACCCCAGGGGTCTGGTTTCCACAGTAACAAGCAATGTTATGTCTGAGAGCAGGTGGGAGGTCTCTTGGCCAGGGATCCTGTGCATGCCACACCTCCTGCCCAGTCTTGGGAGGGGAAGAACTTCCCCTATATAAACCCGGGGCTGAAGCAGGGTTAGGCAGTCAAGGAGAGTAGAGACAAGAAACAGTCACAGGAAGAAACAGCAGAAGCTCAGTGGGAGCAATACTACTTCGAATCAGGGGCTGGCAGCTGCAGAGCTCGCCCTGACTGAGAAGATTTCTTACCGGACCCGGAGTCCGAGGCTGTGGGGACTAACTCCTACCCAGCAGCAGAATCCGTCAGGCAGGGGATTTCAGGTCCTCTGGCCAAGAAACCCGAAGGCACGGTCACACGCATGGGACCAGCACTGCCGTCGTGGAGCGGAAGCTACTAGAAGGCCCCGAGTCACCGGCCATACGGGTGAGCACCACACGGTACACTCAGGGACGTGGGCTACTTATACCGCCTCTAGCAAGGTAGCCAGAAGAGTACAGTTAGTTGGGAAGGCCTACAACTCCGCCTGGCCAGGGGAGATCCCATCTGCTCAAGGACTGACCAGGCCCCGATCGCTAGCAAGTACTCCGGGAGGGTCTATCTTTGTCACCAGTAAAGACCCTGAACTACACGCATCGTCTCTGAGTGGTTCCTGCTACCCCCATCATCCACGTCGGCTGCCCTGAGGCCATACCCCTCCCGTTGGGGGTTATACCATCCCCGCTGCACCATCCTCCCACCGGCCTCAGCGGTCTGCCCTGCAGCGGCAGCTCCAAAGCTGCATTCAACGGGTGGCGTAGTCATCCAACATAAACTGCTAACAGACTGCCACTGAGTTTGACACCCTGGGCACGGATCGGATCGCCGCCACTCGGAGACTACGACCCCCATCTGATCCGGCTCCGGGTATCCCCAAACAGCACTGGCCCAGGGGGCGCGTCATATACATTAACATAAAATCAACTAGATAATAAAAGAAAAGTGCTAAACCTGTGTCAGAGAAATAGCTCAGAGCTTAGCGCAAGGAAGCACTCCTTAGAAGAACTCCTTAGGAAAACAGATACAACTACAGCAAGCTGTACCTTCCAGGACTGACCAATGACCAAAATCCAAGCTCTGATTTAATAAGATCACGGTTACACCCACATACCTTCTATTGGTGAGCTCATATGAGGACTTGTCATAGGTGTGCTAGATCTTTTAGAAGTTTATGAGATCCCCAACTTTCAGGATATCTTCGCCCATGGAGGTCTCGGGCGGGAAATATCATGGTCATGTTTTCTATCATGATTTTAACTTTCTATAGAGATGAAACATGGCATGGATAGCATTATCCATCTAAACGATATTAAGTTGGGGGTGTTCGGCTGGCCTTACAATGATGTGAGTGAATGCGTTATGATCGTCCCTTTGCTACGATGTCGAAAATACATTTCCAATGAATATTGGATCGATGCAAACCCCAATATTCATCACTGACCACAGTCTTCAGAGTGTCTGAGACAAGTCCTTTGAAAAGAGGAAGCCCTTGCTTCGGAAATGTACTTATCCGCCTCTGAGTATGCAAATTCTAGACTTGTTGGCTGGTTCTCATCAGATTCTTTGTTGAATTTACCTGACCACGGCAGGAGGCCATACGTCAATAGAGGTTGAAGTGTCAGCTCTTTCTCACTTTTCTAGTTATAATCCTATATGTTCAATGTGAGGGTGATATGTCCCCTCTCCAGAGATGTCTTTTTGGATTTTACAATTTTTCTTTACGACAGGGTGCAAAATTACCCTCCCCACCCCCAACCAGGATCAAACTGGGGTGTCTGGGGCCCCAATAGGAATTGATTCTAGGGGCCCACACTACAGCTGTATATGAAAACCTGTTAGCCATTATCTCGATTATAGTGAAGAGTCGGCTGTAAAATACAGGAGGCTCCTGCACCTCTTACCGTGCGATACCATAACTGGGATGTACAATTACGGTAATTTGCAGTAAAGGACTTTGTTGGTGAAAACAAGTTATGACCATAGGATCCACAGGAGAGGTGATAACTCCATAGGATCCACAGGAGAGGTGATATCTTATTGGTCAGTGATTGATTGGTCTGACCATTTGAGACTGTACCGATTGGAAGAATGGAGAATTTTTATCCCTGACAGGGCACTTTTATTCCTATTGTAAAATGGAGCGGCAGATCGGGTGTGTCATCTTCTTTGCCAGAAAAAGCCAAGTGCAGTGCTCATATAAAATACATATAATACAGACTGTCTTTGATGTGAGCTCAGGAGCAGATGATGGGAGTGTTACAGATTCCCCTTTAAAAAGGACCTTTTGCTGACAGCCTCTTCACATGGAAGCTCTGTGCTTTGCTCCTGCTCTGCATCCTTTCATTTCCACCTATTAGCAGTGAAATATTGATTCCTTCACACCAAAGGCTGGGGGAAAGTACACAGAGAAGCTTTAAAGTGCACTCAGACATGACCAGAAGCAAGCATCAGAAGGAGCAGAGTCCAGATAGTGAGCCTTCCAACATGGCGCCTCCTCCCCCACACCAGCCAGAGTGAGAGATGCTGAGGCTGCTGCAGCAAAGCTGGGGAGATTTGCCAGACTGACCTTAGATTCTGACCCTTCAGATGATTTACAACCTGATCAGGTATGCTCACAGAGGAAGAGAGATACAGAGACTGTGCAGGGGAGGCAATGTGGCACCACTCTCACAGCAACAGTTAAACAGAGAAGTGCAGGAAATGCAGAGCACTAACAACACCTATGGAGAAGTCAATGATTCTGGGCAAGAGCCTACACGACAAGATGCTTTCTCTGCTGGAAAATCCTGTAGCTTCTCATTAGAAATTCTCAACAAACACATGGGAGGGCTTAGAGAGGACATTAATCTCATCAGACAAAACATGAAGAAAATAAACAGCCGAGTCAATGAGTTGGAGGAAAGAGTGAGTTCTGTTGTGGACCAAATGCCTACTATACATAAATATCTCAGGAGAGGTCTTCAGAATATCAATGCCCTTCTCAAGAAGGTTGATGACCTACAGAATAGGCATCGGCGAAATAACATACGTTTAGTCGGAGTTCATGAAAAAGCGGAGGGTCGTAATTCAGTTGATTTTTTTTTAATCCTGGCTGACTACAATGTTCGGCAAAGACACTCTCTCTCAATTTTTTGCAATTGAAAGAGCTCACAGAGTTCCTACACGTCCTTTGCCACCGGGTGCTCCACCAAGACCTGTACTCATCAAATTACAAAATTTTAAAGAGAGAGACCTTATCCTACGAAAGGCCAGGGACCACTCTTCACTTACCCTTGATGGAAGGAAAATATCTTTTTATCCTGACTTTTCAACAGAAGTTCAGAAGAAGAGGGTCAAGTTCTGGGATAGAAAAAGGAGGCTCTGTGAAAAGCAAATTTCCTATTCTATAATCTACCCTGCTCGGCTTAGGGTGGAATTCATATGTTTGACTCCCTTCCAGATGCTTTATCATGAATGGATGCCAAAAAGAGATCTCTGCGAAATGGAGCTGGATGAGAGACTTCTCCTTGAGGCGGTTTTCTCCAAGCACTTTTCATATACCATTATGAAAAAATGCCTATCCCTGAATCTATTCCGTTATTCTATTATGAGCGGGAAATGTTGAGCTATGATGAGTTATGTACCTGCCTTATTGTACATACAAAGTATTCTTATTTTGTGAGTGGAGCATCTGTGGAGAAAATCTTTTTTGACAGAAAACTTCATCCACTATACATTTACTTTCAATTATTTGGGTATTTTTCTTGTTTTTGGTTTCTCTTCATCCACTATAAGTTCATGCTCAAAACTTATAATTCTGCTCTCCATCCGGCTAAACAAGTCTAATTTACCACTCTCATCACATCTCTAGCCAACAATCCTAAACGACTCTTTGAAACCATCCACTCCCTCCTGAGCTCTAAAGTACAGACCCCCGTCACCAACCTAAGCGCTGAAGATCTGGCCACTTATTTCCTACAAAAAATCAATCATATCTGTCAAGACATTTTTACACAATCCCCTCAGAGTCTGGATTCCCTTCCCTCCCGCACCTCAAGTTCACTTTCCATCTTCGAGCTGGTCACAGAAGAAGAAGTGACCAGACTCCTCACTTCTTCTCGCCCTACAATCTGCAACAGTGACCCTATTCCCTCACAGCTCATTCAGTTCCTTTCCCCAGCTGTCACTGTGGAGGTTTCACCAATTTAAGATACACTAGGTAACTGCTCTCCTCCTAATTAAAGATGTCCGAGTGAATGCAAATCAACGAAATTTGCTAATATGGTTGAAAAACTTCACTCAGAGACTAAACCACGCAAAATGACATACTTTATTATGTAGACATGGGGTTATATAGTATTCTACTTCTAGGTGGGATTAGTAAAATTCATTGCTCCTTCTGATAACTTGGCACACTGCAATTTGCTCATCCATGTATCTCCTGGCCTCAGTAACACCTTAGGAATTCTGATGGGAGGGGTGAAGTCGTCTCTCAGCGCCATCTTTGCCAACTCGACATGAATCTCTCTGTTATCAGCCATGCACATACATATGTCATTCCCAGGAAATCATTTAGTTGTTCATGTCTACAATAAGGCTGTGTGCCCACGATGCGTTTTTTAAGCGTTTCCGCAGCGGCAATTCCGCTGCAGAAACGCTTAAAAAACGCTTGTTATAATGCCTGCCATGTTCCCCAATGATAATCCGCATGCTGCGGAAATTTCCGCTGCGTCTTATCATTGCGGAAAAAAACGCAGCATGACCAATTATTTTGCGGAAGCGCTGCGTTTTCGCCGCCATTGACTTTCATTGGAATGCATGGAATCCGCATCACTGGATCTGTACATGCGCATTCCATGCGTTTCAATGTGCGGATGGTACCCGGGTCTGGAGAAGAGGAGACTCTCCTCCGGACCCAGGTACCATAGTACCTGTAAAAAAAGAATAAAATAAAAAATAAATATTATACTTACCTTCTGATGGCCCCCGGTGTGCTTGTCTTGGCTTGCCGGCAGATCGCGGTGGACTCAAGGACCTGCGCTGACGTCATTTAGTCATGTGACGGCAGGTCCTTCAGTGTACCGCGAGCTGCCGGCAAGCTGAGACGCATCGGATAAAGACACCGGGGGCCATCAGAAGGTAAGTATGACATTTATTTTTTATTTTTTAACATTCTTTCGGACACACTATATAAATCCATGCCGTTTGCATGGATTTATAGTGTGACCAAGTTGTCAAGCACTTTCCAAGTCATGTTAAAATCGATTGGAATGCGCTTTTCAACGCGCATGCGGAAATGCATGTGAAGAAAGCTTCACATCCGCTTGTCCCTGGCAGGAAAAACGCATGTAAAATCCGCATGTACAATCCGCATGTAAAATCCACATGTACAATCCACATGTAAAATCCGCATGTACAATCCACATGTAAAATCCGCATGTACAATCCGCATACATTTTTTCTGCCAGGGAGATGCAGAAACGCTCAGGAAAAATCCGGAGCATTTCTGCATCATGGGCACATAGCCTGAGAACAGAAACTGTTATATATCATTAACTATTAACATAATCAATGTGCCTATACACATTTCCATCCATACATACACATAGATTATTCCATCATCTCTATATTAATTCACACTGATTAGGTAATCTATTAAAATAAACTAATTGATTTTCTATAATATATATATTTTACCTTGACATCACTACCCACCTAACTAAAATATTTGACCTCTCTCTTTCTTCAGGTATCTTTCCCTCCTCACTTAAACATGCCATCATAACCCTTTTACTGAAAAAGCCATCCCTGGACCAGAACTGCACTGCTAACAACAGACCGGTCTCTAATCTTCCCTTCATCTCTAAACACCAGGAACGCCTGGTCCATTCCCGCCTAATCCGCTATCTCTCAGATAACTCTCTTCTCGACCCTTTACAATCCGGTTTCCGCTCCTCACACTCTACTGAAACGGCCCTCACTAAAGTCTCTAATGATCTACTAACAGCTAAATCTAATGGTCACTACTCCCTGCTGTTTCTCCTGGATCTCTCTTTTGACACTGTAGATCATCAGCTCCTCCTCACTATGCTCCGCTGTATAGGCCTCAAGGACACCGCTCCCTCCTGGTTCTTCTCCTACCTCTGACCGCTCCTTCACGGTATCTTTTGCCGGCTCTTCTTCCTCTAATCTTCCTCTTACTATCGGGGTTCCACAAGGATCAGTCCTAGGTCCCCTCCTCTTCTCCTTGTATACTGCTCCTATTGGACAAACCATCAGCAGATTTGATTTCCAGCACCATCTCAATGCTGATGACACCCAACTATACACCTCTTCACCTGACAGCACCCCCACTCTAATACAAAATACCAGTGATTGTCTGTCTGCTGTCTCTAACATCATGTCTTCCCTCTCTCTGAAACTGAATCTCTCCAAAACTGAACTCCTTGTTTTTTCTCTCTCTACTAACCTACCTATACCTGACTTTTCAATTTTCTTGGGTTGCGCCACCATAACCCCCAAGCAGCAAGCTCGATGTCTTGGAGTCATATTTGACACACAACTTTCCTTTATCCCCCATATACAATCATGTAATGCAGGTGCGGGAATGCAACGCACAGAGACACAAGGCGAGAACAGTCTGAGATGAAAATAAACAATTTTTTGCAACAGGTATTCTGAACAAGGGATTAGTAACAAGGGTAATGAACAGTAATTCAATATATCAGCAAAAGCCAAAATCTCTCAAAATAAGACGCAGTCTCTCAAAGTAAGGTGAAGCCTCTCAAAGTAAGGGGAAGTCTCTTAAGTAAGGTGCAGTCTCTTTAGTAGGGTGAAGTCTCTTAAGTAAGGTGAAGTCTCTTAAGTAGGGTGATGCCCTCAGTCATGGGAGACACCACGTAAGTTCTTTAACTGTACATTTGGCCCTAGCGGGGGTCATCGGTTATTCACGCTAGGCCGTGAGTCTCTTCCGCATAAATTCAATTAGATCACGTTGTGCTCCTTTAGTCCCAACCGTTCCCCTCCCAACCTGAGTATCTAAACCCAATTGTCCCGGTACTGTGGGTGAACAGTGGAAGTGACGGCTCTGTTCACGTAAATGTGTCACCCTGCCTGGATGCCACAAGTGTAATAAAGCTGTGTCTGAGAGCAAGGGGGAGGTTCTCTGGTCAGGGGAACATTAGCATGCAATGCCTCCTGTCTCAGGCCAGTAGGGGGAGCAGGCTGCCCCTATAAAAGCTGGTACTGGGGACAGGGTTAGGGAGAACTGGATTGCCTGTCTCAGCTCTGAGACGTGTCCCAGAGTGGAGCAGGGACAGAAAGTTGATTGCACCTAAGAGGAAGTGTGGCAGTAGGAGAGAGCCACCAGCCAGAGACAAGAGGCGAAGAGAGCCTGTCTTGGCAGAGAAAAGACTTCATTTTACCACACTTTGGTGTCTGAGGCTGGAAGGATTCCACATCCCCCAGCACAGAACCAGTCCGCAAGGGACTGTACATTTCTTGGCCTAAGAAGCCTGGAGGCCCTGCCACAACCGAAGGGACCAGTGAAGCCGTACAAGGCTGGGAGCAGAAAGGAACCCACGTCGCAGGCCATACAGGCGAGAAAGCACGGAAAGCTCGGAAACGTGGGCTGTTACTCTATCAGGAGGAGATAGCCAGAAGGAGCGTAGAAAGCACGGTAGGCCTACACCCTCACCCTGACCAGGGCCAATTTCCCCGTTGCTCTCAGACATCCAGGTCCCCTCCTAGCTGGGACTGTTTGTGGGTCAGTTTACCTGTTCAAGTAAAGACCCTGGACTGCAACCTGTTGTCTGCGTGATCCTTGCTCCTCCAGCAATATCATCACTGGGACTCTCACTACCATCACTCCCACCATCCACTATACTGCCCTGGGGCCGCACTCTTGCCGTGGGGAGTCACACTACCATAGCTGCACATCTCATCAGCCCCAGCGGTCTGCATGCAGCGGCGGTTCCTAATAACCGCAAATCCACGGGTGGCGTAGTCGGACATAATCATTAACACATAACGGACTACCACTGGCCTGACCACCCTGAGCCACGGAACCGGGTTGCCACTACTACTCCCATCGTTTCCCCCTATTGCCCGGATCCGAGTGCCCCACGGCCCAGGGGGCGAGTCAGCTTTGGCGTAGTCGGCAGGATTTCGTGCCCGCAACCACCGGGTACTGCGTGCCTGAAAAAGACTGTTGTAAACTTACCTGTGGAGAAGTTTCCCGCCATCCGGAGCCGATTCCCGCCATCAGACGCCATCTTGGACCTTTTCCAGCCGTCTTCTGCCGTCTTTCCGGCATCCGCAGCTGTTTCCCGCCATCGGACGCCATCTTCAGGACGCCGCGCGGGAAGAAGAGGGGCGTGGACGTCAAAACCGCGCGAGATCCGAAGCTCCGCCCCACGCTCCGACGCTGCGCAAGGTCCTGGAAGGGAGAGAGAGCGACGCTGACGTCATCAGGACGCGACGCCAGGTCCTCATCCATAGCAGCAGCAGCGGAGCCGCGGCCTACAGAAGAGGATCGTCGGAAGGTAGGCCACGCTTGACTAGGGGGGAGGAAGATGTCGGACACAGAGGCCCACACTACCACCAACGCAGCTGCAGCAGCGGTGATGCCCTTTTCCCTGCCCTACATCCCTGGAGCGGCATGGCTGCCCAAGTACTCAGGGGAGCCCCATGCCCTAACTGACTTCAAGGAAAGACTGTATAGTTTGTTCCAAGTTTACCCCCTGACAGAGGAACAGAAGGTCAGCATATTAACAGGGCAGTTAACAGGCGCAGCCCAAAGGGAGGTAAAATCATAGCCCATTGAGGAGAAAGGGACTGTGAAGGGTATTCTGGCCCGGCTGCGGGGTACCTTTGATACACGTACCTCCGCTGAGATTAAAATGAGGTTCTATGGATGTAAGCAGCGGGCACAGGACAGCATCAGAGACTATGCCTTAAATTTACAGGAAGCCTTGAGGGCTATTCAACAAACTGACCCCGGCAGTGTGCAGGAAACCGATAAGCTGCTAACAGAACAATTCATAGAGGCTCTGCTGTCCAGCGCCCACAGGGCCCAGCTGCGCCTCATGTTCTTTCAGAATCCCGACCTGACCTTTGCCCAATTTAAGGACAGGGTCATAAGGGTGCTCCGTGAATCTACAACCAGTGGCGCTATAAACCCCCGGCGCCCTGCTATCACCTACCACCAGGAGGCGGCGCCCTCCTCTATGGACTCCGTGGAGGCTGATGCACAGGCCCTGAACCAAGCCCCGTCGAAAGGCCTGCACCACCAAGTCCAGGAGCTGACCAGGAGCGTCGTGGCGTTGACCAGGACCGTCCAGGCGTTGCAAGTGGACCCGTCAAGACCCATCGAGCTGGCTTCAAGTCCGGAGGATGTCCCGTGGCGTCGACAGAGGAGGATCCCGTCGTTCCGAGGGAGGCCCACAGACCGCTACGCAGAGGATGGACAGCCCATTTGCCGTCGATGCAACCAGCCCGGACACATTTCCAGGTACTGTAATTTAAACGGGTCCAACCTGGGGCAGAGGGCCAACCCCCAGGCATAAGATCACCAGGCCCTTACAATTGGCGTAATAAGTACGTTGGGGGGCGCCCGGTTTTACCCGTGGTGCTGGACGGTATCCCCATGAGCGCCTTGCTGGATACTGGGTCGCAAGTAACCACAATCCCTTATGTACTTTTTAAGCTGTATTGGATTGATGCTGATATCACACGGTATCCAGACAGTAACTTGAGCATCATCGCCAGTAATGGCTTACCCGTGCCGCAGATGGGGTTCAAGGAGATGACCATTAAAATTGGTAAAGTTGAACTGCCGGCACAGGGAGTGATTATTGTGGACATTGACCGTCATGAAAGTCACCCTAAAATAACTGTGGGTACTAACATAATTGAAAATTGTCTTTCAGAAGTAATTGTAATTCTACAACAGGTGGCGGTGAATGCTAGTTCCAGCCAACAGAGAGTCCTCAACAAGGAAATAAAAGCCCTGATGAGACGGCAGCAGGTAGAACTGTCTGGTGGTGAGATCGGTAGCGTAAGACTCAGTGATCCATTCCCCATTTCCATGCCTCCCAAAAGTGAAATGATGATCTGGTGTCGGACTGCAATCGGGTTGAGAGGTAGAGACTACCAAGCCATGGTAGAACCCGTGTACTCAGACAGCAGGCCCACCATTTTGACAGCCCGGGGGGTGGTTGATGTCCGTCATGGGAGGGTGCCCGTCCGCGTCCTCAACATTGGGGAGAGGGAAGTACACTTACCCAGGTACGCTACACTCGCCAAACTGTTTGTTGTCGAACACCAAGCTATCAGGGCCGTGGAACCCTTGCCTCCATCTCCTCAGGCGGAGGGTAATGGCTCCCAGAAACAAAAGGAGGACTGGTGCCAGAAACTCCATGTGGGTGCTGACTCCACTCCCCTGCACCAAAAACAAGGAGTCTACCGGGTGGTACAGGAGTACGAGAGAGTCTTTAGTAAGCACCCGCTAGACTTCGGCAGAGTAAAAGGGATAGAGCACCACATCCCCACAGGGAGCCACCCACCAATAAAAGAGAGGCACAGACCTGTACCCCCTGCACATTATCAGAACGCCAAGGGTATGCTAAGGGAGATGAAAGAAGCTGGGGTCATTAGAGACAGCTGTAGCCCCTGGGCAGCACCCTTGGTTCTGGTCAAAAAGAAAGACGGCACCATGAGAATGTGCGTGGACTATAGACAAATCAACCGTATCACCCACAAAGACGCATATCCGCTGCCTAGAATAGAAGAGTCTTTAGCCGCACTAAAATCTGCTAACTTCTTTTCTACTTTGGACCTTACTAGCGGGTACTGGCAGGTTCCTGTGGCAGAGGCTGACAAGGAGAAGACCGCCTTCACCACCCCGATGGGACTGAGCGAATTCAACTGTATGCCTTTCGGGCTCTGCAACGCACCAGGGACCTTCCAGCGGCTGATGGAATGCTGTCTAGGGCACCGAAACTTCGAGACGGTCCTCCTTTACCTGGACGACGTGATCGTCTATTCGAAGACCTACGAGGACCATCTCAAGCACCTGGCTGAGGTGTTCGAAGCCCTGGCAGGCTATGGCCTGAAGGTGAAACCATCGAAGTGTCACCTGCTGAAACCAAAGGTCCAGTACCTAGGGCACGTGGTAAGCGCGGAAGGAGTGGCCCCCGACCCTGACAAGGTCACGGCAATCAAGAGCTGGCCAAGCCCCTCGAACATCAAAGAGGTGAGACAGTTTCTCGGGTTGGTAGGTTACTACCGAAGGTTCATCCCCGGGTTCACCAAGATGGCAGCTCCTATGCAGGACCTCCTGATCGGACAGTCCAAGTCCAGAAGTCAAAAGCCATCCTTCAAGTGGGATAAACCGGAAGAGGAGTCCTTCCGCCAGCTAAAGATGGCCCTCACGGGGGATGAGATCCTGGCCTACCCCGATTATGGCCAGCCTTTCATTCTCCACACAGATGCCAGTAATGTGGGACTGGGAGCCGTACTGTCCCAAAACCAACAGGGCAGAGAACAGGTGATCGCATACGCCAGCCGGAAGCTGAGGCCCACCGAAAGGAACCCGGAGAATTACAGCTCCTTCAAGCTAGAATTCTTGGCGGTGGTGTGGGCCGTGACGGAACGCTTCAAGCATTACCTGGCCTCCGCAAAGTTCACCGTGTACACGGACAACAACCCGTTGACACACCTGGACAATGCTAGACTGGGTGCCCTGGAACAGCGGTGGATGGCCCGTCTCTCCAACTATGACTTCGTGATCAAGTACCGGGCAGGCAAAACCAACGCCAACGCAGACGCCCTATCAAGAATGCCTCACTTACCTGAAGGTGACGAAGACCCAGAAGAGCTGGAAGAGGTAGAACTCCCCGCGTTTCACCGGTATGGAGCCGCTCAACACTCTCACCGCGTGAAGGAGGAGGATCTAACAACTGTGATGATGAATCCCCTACCTCACCACAGCTGGGCCGAGACCCAAGATAGTGACCCTGCAGTCCGCCTGGTGAAAGGTCTACTGACCCGGGAAGACGCCCGCCTAGATCCAGATGCCCCAGAGGAAGCCAAGCAGCTATGGAAGGAGAAGAGCAAGCTGTTCCTCTACGAAGGCAAGTTGTGCAGAAGGATTGTCAACCACCGGACGCACGAGCTGACCTGGCAAGTCGTGGTCCCAAGGCGGGATGCAGCTATGGTCCTGGGAGCTTACCATGACAGAGCGGGACACTTTGGTTGGAAGAAACTGGAGTTCCTGCTAAGAGGAAGATTCTTTTGGGTCGGCATGAGAGGAGCTGTAGAAAAGTGGTGCAGAGACTGTGGCCCTTGTCACCTGAGGAGGAAGGACCGCACCAGCCAGAAGACACCCTTGAGGCCCATCGTCACCACGCAGCCTCTTGAGCTGGTAGCTCTGGACCACGTCAAATTGGCTCCAAGCCGGTCCGGATACATCTACGCCCTGACAATCGTGGACCACTATTCCCGTTTTCTAGTGGTGGTCCCGGTAAAGGACTTGACAGCCCAAACAGCGGCCAGAGCCTTCCAACAATACTTCTGCTGTCCTCACGGGTATCCGGAACAGGTCCTGACAGACCAGGGTCCAGCGTTCGAAGCTGAAATCTTCCAGGAGTTCTGCAACCTCTATGGCTGTAAGAAGACTCGGACAACTCCTTACCACCCCCAAACCAACGGGATGTGTGAGAAGATGAACAATATAGTCATTGATCTCCTGAAGACGTTGCCCCTGGAGGAACGCAGCCTGTGGCCAGAAAAACTGCCGGACCTGGTAGACATGTACAACAATATCCTGGTGAACGCTACAAACTGCACCCCGGCTTACCTGATGCGAGCTAGACCAGGTAAGCTGCCCGTAGACCTGGAGATGGGAGTCCTAATACCTGAGGACACCTCCCCGGATGCGGACTGGGATACGGAAAGGCAACTGCAGTACAAGAAGGTACAGGAGAGTGTGGAGAAGAGCCTGGCCCAAGTGAGAGAGAGGCAAGAAAGACTCTTCAATCAACACGCCCCTGCTAGTCCCCTAGAACCTGGTGAGCAAGTCCTAAAGCGGAAGAGAAGGCTACATAAGTTGGACGACCAGTGGGAAAGGGAACCCTACACCGTACTGCAGTCTGACCACGACAACCCAAAGGTGTGCGTAATCACCAAGGACGGAGGAGAAACCACTAGTGTCGTCTCCAGAGACCACCTCAAAAGGTGCCCCGAGCAACTCCGTAGTGCAGAAGAGGATCAGAGTGACCTTGAACCCGCAGAGGACAAGGAAGAAATGATTAGCACCGTTCTCGGAGAGTTGCCTCAGTCCTGGACTCGCATAAATGATGCCATAGTGGTACCCGTCCTGCATTTCCTGCAACCGGCACAGCAACAACCAACACCAGAGCCGGAAAGCGAAGAGGAGCAAGCGGTTCCAGAGGCAGAAGAGCCTGTTCCAGCAGCCCAGGAGAGTCAACCCTCTGCTGACAGGGAGCCTGCCATGCCTGCTATAAGCCAAAGAACCTGCAGACAGTTGCCTGCCCTACCTGTACAGCCAGCTGGTAGCTGTACCCCTAACGCTAGTGGGGAAAGCCAAGTTGGTCCACCACCAGACAGTGGGCTACGTAGGTCAACCAGGAGCACAAAAGGGCAGATACCCGCTCGCTGGAGAATATAGGGTGCACTAATTGTAAATAACCTTGTTGCCAAATGTTGAATTGTTTGCCAAGTTACATGCATGTTTGGTAATACTCTGTTTCAGTTTCTTGCAGCAACCGTAAGGACTCACAGGTTATGGACTTTTTATAACTGGGACCTTGTATGGACTGCGTTCGGAGCCTAACCCAGGAATGAACTAAGACTGTGAAGGACTTGGGGTAGGACAGACCCCCACCTGGTTAAGGCTCCCCGTTGTTTTGGTGATATGGACACCCGGTCACAGGCCACACTGTGACCTAAAGAACTCAATCTGTGCGTCGTCTGTCTATTAATGTATTATTGTTATGCATATTGTCTTTGTTTATTGTTTAGTCCCGGAGTACTAAATTTCACTAGGGGGGAATGTGTCACCCTGCCTGGATGCCACAAGTGTAATAAAGCTGTGTCTGAGAGCAAGGGGGAGGTTCTCTGGTCAGGGGAACATTAGCATGCAATGCCTCCTGTCTCAGGCCAGTAGGGGGAGCAGGCTGCCCCTATAAAAGCTGGTACTGGGGACAGGGTTAGGGAGAACTGGATTGCCTGTCTCAGCTCTGAGACGTGTCCCAGAGTGGAGCAGGGACAGAAAGTTGATTGCACCTAAGAGGAAGTGTGGCAGTAGGAGAGAGCCACCAGCCAGAGACAAGAGGCGAAGAGAGCCTGTCTTGGCAGAGAAAAGACTTCATTTTACCAGACTTTGGTGCCTGAGGCTGGAAGGATTCCACATCCCCCAGCAGAGAACCAGTCCGCAAGGGACTGTACATTCCTTGGCCTAAGAAGCCTGGAGGCCCTGCCACAACCGAAGGGACCAGTGAAGCCGTACAAGGCTGGGAGCAGAAAGGAACCCACGTCGCAGGCCATACAGGCGAGAAAGCACGGAAAGCTCGGAAACGTGGGCTGTTACCCTATCAGGAGGAGATAGCCAGAAGGAGCGTAGAAAGCACGGTAGGCCTACACCCTCACCCTGACCAGGGCCAATTTCCCCGTTGCTCTCAGACATCCAGGTCCCCTCCTAGCTGGGACTGTTTGTGGGTCAGTTTACCTGTTCAAGTAAAGACCCTGGACTGCAACCTGTTGTCTGCGTGATCCTTGCTCCTCCAGCAATATCATCACTGGGACTCTCACTACCATCACTCCCACCATCCACTATACTGCCCTGGGGCCGCACTCTTCCCGTGGGGAGTCACACTACCATAGCTGCACATCTCATCAGCCCCAGCGGTCTGCATGCAGCGGCGGTTCCTAATAACCGCAAATCCACGGGTGGCGTAGTCGGACATAATCATTAACACATAACGGACTACCACTGGCCTGACCACCCTGAGCCACGGAACCGGGTTGCCACTACTACTCCCATCGTTTCCCCCTATTGCCCGGATCCGAGTGCCCCACGGCCCAGGGGGCGAGTCATATGCAGCTCCTCCGCTTCCGCTGGCGTGACTTTCCTGTGGCAACCGTCTCTCAACTCCTCTCTGCTTGGCTGTTGGAGGCAGTCTCTCGAGCCTTGGATAGGGGGGTCCAGGCCTCGTCTGTCGGCGGGCGACGTCGGGTTCCGCAAACTCACTCAGCACCGCAATTAGGTTCCTAGTCTCCTCAGCAGGCACAGCACTCAGGTAACATCCGCGAGATATCCGGAGCTCTTTTACCGGTGCCCGGCTGTGGCACCTCACAGGCCTCTGGCTTAGGCCTGTCACGCAGGGTTTCTCAGGACGCAGGGAACACATCTGCTCCTTTCTGCTGCTTGGCGCCAAAGACCCCTCAGGTTTGGCGCGCTGGCCTCTAATTTTCCGGAACTCCTTCCTGGAAGTCACCTGATCAGGTCCAGCGTCTGAACTTGCTCTCCCTGCAACTTCCCTTGCATATCTTGGTTCCGCTTGACTGCGTCTGGCCAGTAGATGGCAGTCTCTTTCCATCCTTGAAACATCATGTAGAAGTTCTTTTACAAGCTCTCTTGACTGGGCTACAATCACTCACTCACTCATGTCAACTGCACCTTAAAAACATCTCCAGAACCCCACATTTTCTCACCTTTGATACTGCAAAAACTCTTACTGTCGCTCTTATTCACTCTCGTCTGGACTACTGCAACCCTCTTCTAATCGGTTTCCCTCTAAACAAACTCTCTCCTCTCCAATCCATTCTGAATGCAGCAGCCAGGGTCGTATTTCTATCAGGCCGCTTCACCAACGCCTCTAACCAGTGCCAGTCATTGCAGTGGTTACCCATTCACCACAGAATACAATACAAACTCATCTCTCTCACCCATAAAGCCCTCCACAGTTCTGCACCACCCTATATCTCATCCCTCATTTCTGTCTATCACCCCTCCCGTGCCCTCCGTTCTGCAACTGATCTAAAACTAACATCCTCCTAAATCCCAACCTCGCAGGGGGAGGGGATTTTACCACCTACCTCCACCCTTTCTGGGATAAATTCCATACTGGAAATATTTTTCAAAATGCACAATATACATCTCTACATTATCTGCTAGAGGAGGTAGGCATAGTGGACCTATGGAGAATACGGCACCCTGATGTCAGACAATATTCCTGTTACTTCGCCTCCCATCATACTTTGGCAAGAATAGACCAAGCTATTGGCTTTGAATCAATCATACCCTATATTAAATCGGTGAGGTATCTGCCAAGGAGTGTCTCTGACCACTCGCCTATACAGGTACAACTGCAGATGGGTGCTGTGAGGTCTCCGGGGGAATATACATGGCACATCAATCCTTTTTGGCTGCAACTAATTGGTCCTACTCTTAGCTCTAGAATCTTAGAATATTTTCGTTTTAATGATGGGTCGTCATCTACGAGATTTATATGGGATGCTATGAAAGCATATGTACGGGGAATATGCATAGGGGAGATCAATAAGATAAAATCCAAAGTAAAGGAGTTAACCCAAAAATTGCAACAGAATGTTTGCGAAAAGGAGGCACAAGTAGAATGAAATGGGAAAATGCACAGAAAATATTGCCTGATCATTTGCTATCATTAGCTTCTCAGAAACAACTGTTTGTTAAGCAAATATACTTTATAAAGCAAGGGTCTCAAACTCGGCTGGGTAGATGGGCCGCATTCTTTGCATGACAAAATGACATTTTTAGTGATATCATTTTTTTTTCTATACACCTTTTGAATTTGTCCTCATCTTGTATTAACCCCTTTACAGCCCATGACATACTAATACGCGTCTGTGCCCTGGGCTTTAAGAGCCTGACCCGTATTAGTACGTCATGGCGATCGTGCGCGCACACAGGCTGTGCGGGCGCGATCGCCGCCGGGTGTCAGCTGATTGTCACAGCTGACACCCGGTACTATGTGCAGGGAGCGGTCCCGCACTGCTCCCGGCAAATTAACCCCCGCAATGCTGCGATCGAAGTCGATCGCAGCATTGCAGTGGCAAGGGGAGGTGATCGCAATATTCACCTCCTCTTCCGGCCTCCAGCGCTGTCTGCCGCGGCTTCCCGGGTGTTGCCATGATGATGTCGTCATGACAACATCCGGGTCACCAGACAGCAGGAAGATTGTTTGGTCATGCGCAGTGCATGACCGAACAATCTGCTCACTGTGCAGCGCTGACTGCCTGCATGGCTCAGGGATGGTGCTCCATCCCTATGCTATGCAGGCGATCAGAATAAAAAAGTGAAAGTCCCAGAGTGGGACAAAGTAAAAAAGTGTAAAACCTCTCAGAAAGTGAGAAATAAATAAAAAAAAAATTGTAAAAATATTTAAAAAAAAATAAATAAATAATCCACCAAAAATTAAAATATAATGTACCCATCAATAAATATTATTATGAAAAACAAAATAAAACAATAAAAGTACACATATTTGGTATCGCCGCGTCCAGAACGACCTGACCTATAAAACTGTCCCACTAGTTAACCCCTTCATTGAACACGGTAAAAAAAAAAAAAAACGAAGCAAAAAACAATGCTTTATCATCATACCGCCAAACAAAAAATGGAATAACACGCAATCAAAAAAATGAATATAAATAAAAATGGTACCGCTGAAAACGTAATCTTGTCCCGCAAAAAACAAGCTGCCATACAGCTCCAGAATCCAAAAATTCAAAAAGTTATAGCTCTCAGAATAAAGCGATGCAAAAAAATAATTTTTTCTATGAAATGTCTATTATTGTGTAAAAGCGCCAAAACATAGAAAAGCGATATAAATGTGGTACCGCTGTAAATGTACTGACCCGAAGAATAAAACTACCTTATCAATTTTACCACACGCGGAATAGAATAAAATTAAAAAATTAAAAAAACAATTCCTGAATTGTAGGTTTCTGTTTATTGTGTCTCCCAAAAGCTGGAATAGAAAGCGATCAAAATATGTCACGTGCCTGAAAATGGCACCAATAAAAACGTCAACTTGTCCCGCAAAAAAAAATCCATCACATGACTCTGTCGGCCAAAATATGGAAAAATTATAGCTCTCAAAATATGGCGATGCAAAAACTAGATTTTACAAAATATGTGTCTTTTAGTGTGTGACAGCTGTCAATCATAAAAACCCGATATCATTCTGGTATCTCTGTAGTCGCACCGACCCGAAGAATAAGGTCGTCTAATCACTTATACCGCACGAGGAACGGCGTAAAAAATAAACACTAGGGCTGGGGTTGGGGTTAGGGTTGTGCTAATGTTAGGGTTGGGGTCAGGGTTGGGGGTAAGGGTTGTTTATTTTTTATAAAAAAAAAGAAAAAAGATGACAATATGGCAACTAGTGTTGAACACAAGTGCTCGCTACTTGAGTTTGCATCGGGTACTCGGGTATGCATTGAGTATCGCGGGTGCTCGAGTCTCCGCCCCATATGCTTCGCGGCCAAAATAACCTCGCGGGGATTGCCTGCCATGCTCGAGCGATCCCCGCATGTTTTTTTGGGGTGTCTAATAACCGTGAAACATGCGGGAGGGGACTCGAGCATTTCTCTTGAGCACCTGTGACACATGGTGCATACCTGAGTACCCGATGCAAACTCAAGTAGCGAGCACTTGCGCTCAAGACTAATGACAACTTATTCAATATGATGACCTAATGTCATCAAATTGTGTGTCGTACCTCTGGGTTCAAAATGTTCACTATACCCCTTGATAAAATCCTTGAGGGGTGTAGTTTCCAAAATGGGGTCACTTGTGGGGGGTTTCAACTATTTAGGCACATCAGGGGCTCTTCAAACGCGACATGGCGTCCGCTATCGATTCCAGCCAATTTTGCGTTCAAAAAGTCACACAGTGCTCCTTCCCTTCTGAACTCTGCCGTGCGCCCAAACACTGTATTTTCCCGACATATGGGGTATTGGCGTACTCAGGAGAAATTGCACAAAAGTTTTTGGGGTCCATTTTCTCCTCTTACCCTTGTGAAAATAAAAAAATTGGGGCTAAAACATCATTGTTGTGGAAAAAGGTTGATTTTTTTATATTCACGGCTCCATGTTATAAACTTCTGTAAAGGACTTGGGGGTTCAAGGTGCTCACCACACATCTAGATAAGTTCCCTGAGGGGTCTAGGTTCCAAAATGGTGTCACTTGTGGGGGGTTTCAACTGTTTAGGCACATTAGGGGCACATCTGCTAAATATTCAAGCAAATTTTACAATCAAAAAGTCAAGTGGTGCTCCTTCCCTTCCGAACCCTGCCGCTCGCCCAAACAGTGGTTTGCCCCCACATATGGGGTATCTGCTAACTCATGAGAAATTGCACAACAAACTGCATAGTGCAATTTCTTCTGTTACCCTTATGAAAATGCAAAAGTGGGGGCTGAAAATGATTTTTGTGGGAAAAATGTGAAAATTTTATTTTTACGGCTTAATGTTATAAACTTCTGTGAAGCACCTGGTGGTTCAAGGTGCTCACCACACATCTAGATAAGTTCCCCGAGGGGTCTAGTTTCCAAAATGGTGTCACTTGTGGGGGATTTCCACTGTTTAGGCACATCAGGGGCACATCCGCTAATTATTCAAGCAAATTTTACAATCAAAAAGTCTAATGGCGCTCCTTCCCTTCCGAACCCTGCCGCGCTCCCAAACAGTGGTTTTCCCCCACATATGGGGTATATGCTAACTCAGGAGAAATTGAACAACAAACTGCATAGTGCAATTTCTTCTGTTACCCTTATGAAAATGAAAAAGTGGGGGCTGAAAAACATTTTTGTGGGAAAAATGTGAAAATTTTATTTTTACGGCTCAATGTTATAAACTTATGTGAAGCACCTGGGGGTTCAAGGTGCTCACCACACATCTAGATAAGTTCCCTGAGGGGTATAGCTTCCAAATTGGGGTCACATGTGGGGGGTTTCCACTTTTTAGGCTCATCAGCGGCTCCCCAAATGCAATATGGCGTCGGCTAATTATTCAAGCAAATTTTACATTTAAAAATTCAAATGGCGCTCCTTCCCTTCCGAACCCTGCTGTGCGCCCAAACAGTGGTTTTCCCCCACATATGGGGTATCTGCTTACTCAGGAGAAATTCATCAACAAATTTTGGGGTCTATTTTTTCCTGTTACCCCTGCGAAAATAAAAAAAATTGGGTCTAAAGTAACATTTTTGTGAAAAAAGTTAAATGTTAATTTTTTTCTTCCACGTTCCAAAAATTCCTGTGAAGCACCTGAAGGGTTAATAAAGTTCTTGAAAGTAGTTTTGAGCACCTTGAGCGGTGC
The DNA here is from genome assembly GCF_046119375.1 of Phyllobates terribilis. Classification (NCBI taxonomy): domain Eukaryota; kingdom Metazoa; phylum Chordata; class Amphibia; order Anura; family Dendrobatidae; genus Phyllobates; species Phyllobates terribilis. The sequence goes on along the minus strand of NW_027362807.1, from coordinate 9,756,193 downwards.
AGTTTTTAGAATAGCATCACTTTTGGGTATTTTCTGTCATAAAGACCCCTCAAAGTGACTTTAAATATGATGTGGTCCCTAAAAAAATGGTTTTCTAAATTTTGTTGGAAAAATGAGAAATCGCTGGTCAAATTTTAACCCTTATAGCTCCCCAGTAAAAAAAAAATTTTGGTTCCAAAATTGTGCTGATGTAAAGTAGACATGTGGGAAATGTTATTTATTAACTATTTTGTGTGACATATATCTCTGATTTAAGGGCATAAAAATTCAAATTTTGAAAATTGCTAAATTTTTGCCAAATTTCCATTTTTTTCACAAATAAACGCAAGTGATATCGAAGAAATTTTACCACAATCATGAAGTACAATATGTCACGAAAAACAGTCTCAGAATCAGGGAGATCCGTTGAAGCGTTCCAGAGTAATTACCTCATAAAGTGACAGTGGTCAGAATTGTAAAAATTGGCCTGGTCATTAATGTGCAAACCACCTTGGGTTGTAAAGGGGTTAATGACTCATCCTGGTCCTCATCTTGTAGTAATGCCTCATCTAATGCCTCATCCTGGTCCTCATCTTGTAGTAATGTCTCATCCTGGTCCTCATCTTTTAGTAATGACCCATCCTGGTGCTCATCTTGTAGTAATGCACCATCCTGGTCCTCATCTTGTAGTAATGCCCCATCCTGGTCCTCAACTTGTAGTAATGCACCATCCTGGACCTCATCTTGTAGTAATGCCCCATCCAGGTCCCCATCTTGTCGTAATGTCCCCCATCCAGGTCCCCATCTTGTCGTAATGTCCCCCATCTAGGTCCCCATCTTGTTATAATGTCCCCATCTTGTAGGAATGTCCCCCATCCAGGTCCCCACATTGTAGAAATGTTCCTATCCAGGTCCCCACATTGTAGGAATGTTCCTATCCAGGTCCCCATATTGTAGATATGTCCCCATCCAGTTCCCCACATTGTAGGAATGTCCCTATCCAGGTCCCCACATTGTAGATATGTCCCCATTCAGGTCCCACATTGTAGGAATGTCCCCATTCAGGTCCCACATTGTAGATATGTCCCCATCCAGGTCCCCATATTGCAGGAATGTCCCCATTCAGGTCCCACATTGTAGGAATGTCCCCATCCAGGTCCCACATTGTAGGAATGTTCCTATCCAGGTTCCCATATTGTAGGAATGTCCCCATTCAGGTCCCTATATTGTAGGAATGTCCGCTGTTCCATTCTTCACATACATATATAAGAAAAAAAAGTCTCTTCTCACCTGTCCTCCGTTCCCTCTGTGTCCTTTCTGCATATGCGGGCGCAGGCACCATAGACCCCTTGACGATCGCGGCCTGGTCCAGGAGCTTCCGGCAGCTGCGCTTTAGTTCAGTGTATTGCTGCGCAGAGACCAATGCCTGCCACCGGCCTATCAGAGGCCAGCAGCTGACATCTACCCATGTTAGTGATGTCATGCACCGCTGCGCTGGGACGCGGATGTCCGCTGCTGGCCTCTGATAGGCCGGTGGCTGGCATTGGTATTGTATCATGCAGAGAGCCGGTCTCTGCGCAGCAATACACTGAACTAAAATGCAGCTGTCGGCAGCTCCTGGACCGGGCCGCGATCGGGGACTATGGTGCACACAGGCCGCATGAACCAGTCTGAAGGGCCACATGTGACCCGCGTGTTTGAGACCCCTGGTTTAGGATGAGTCTGTCTCTCATACTCTGCTGACCTCACCCCTCCTTGGATAAACCCCCTTTCCACTGCCCCCTTTACTTTTTCCCTGCCCCTCTTCAGGGACGCCTGGAGCTGGTGCTCACACACTATCACACAGGTCACCACTCAATAAAGGTAATATGAAGCAATTAAAGTAGTGAAAGAGGTTAAAACATAACCTTTAATGAATACGTAGGTAAAAAAGATATAAAACGTCACTAGGACCTAAAATCCAGTTAATGCCTGCCAATGGTAGTAAAACAAAGCTACCTATCATAAATATGTCAATATACATAGGAGGGCCTTCATTTTTAAATGATCGTGGCAAAAACGCCAATAAAGGAATGCATGGCTAGTAATTACCACAAGCCTACTCAGCATAAATATAAGCATAGGAGAAACAGAGTACGTGTGGGCATAAAAACAATATAGCTTTATTAGATATCAAATATAAAAATGGCCACGACAAGTGGCGACATAGAGTAATACTAGATTACAAAATTGCAGCACATAATCATATAAATACAAGATATATATTTTTTGAAAAAAGTTTCCTCAAAAAAAGAAAGGGAAGGCAAGCACAAAAGGATATAAGACACACCATGCAAGTGCACAGCTACATACAAGTGTATGGGTAAATATACAGTGTCCATATAAGTATCAAATGTCGCTTACCAAGCACCAAAATTGAATAAAAATAAGAGACAGGCCAAGGACCAGGAGAGACAGGGATACCAAGTGGCCCTAATTAGAGCCTCGACGCGCGTTTCGCCCCTAGAGAGGGCTTTCTCAAGAGGCATAGATTGGTAGAAGATCAGGACCTTTTTGAAGGCTGGTGAACAGGTCACGTGACCGCATCGTGGGCCACGTGACCGGAAGACCGGAAGTGATCAGCACCAAGCGGCGCATGCGCCGGACGCCAGGCATCGTCGGCGTGGGCAGCGTCCGTCACCCGGCAACGCACATAGCGGAAGCACCAGGTATGTGCCCCGGAAGTGCGCGGCAAGGAACAAGACGGCCGTGCCCAGGCAGAGAACGGCGTGCCTCCGGCGCATGCGCACCGCAAGCTGAGCACAAAAATAGAAATTGCCACTGACAAGAAGGAAAGCAAACCACGGAATATAAGTAGAGACCAAAGCATAAGGGGAGAGACATCATACATCATAAGTATAGTACAGCAGAATAGGACATAAAATGCTTCAATCAAATGCAAAAAGTTGTATTAGAACAGACAATGCTGTCACATATATAGCAGATGTCCAGATTCCGATGTGTGACATCAGTCCCATAAAATTCAACTTGGTCAACGCGTGGGTCGCAATTGGTTTTCTTTGATGGACTGTATCTTAACAAGAAAAAAATTAATTAAATAAAAAAGAGAAAAAAGAAAAAAGTAGTAAATAGGGTGGGAAACACACACCAAGTGATGTTAAAAACAACAATAATTAAAACCAAAAGAATCAAGGGCCACAATAATAATAAAATATAATAGTATAGCATCCGAGGCGGAGAACGGTCCATGGAAGGATTTATGTCACAGAAATGGGGCGAAGCTAAGTGTCTCATTGAGACCTAAGGGAGACATGGTTTTCAGACGTATAATCCATTTAGTCTCTTTTTGACCAAGGATCTTAGTCCAGTCACCACCACGAGAGCCAAGATGTAGGGCATCGATCCCACGCACCTTCAAAGATTTAGGGTCACAGTTATGTTTTTGTTGAAAGTGACGTGGGATAGTTTTTAATTCACGTAGATCGGCCACCGTCTTTGCGGCGCCAATGTCGCGCACGTGTTCCCGTATCCTCACCCGTAGCTCCCTCGTAGTAAGTCCAATATAAATTAAATTACAAGCACAAGTTGCGTAATAGATTACATTAGTTGAAGCACAGGATATAAAGTGACGAATTTGATAGTCACGGGAGCCATCGGATGAGGAGAAGGAAACAGAGCGCACGGCATTGGCGCAGGCCAGACAGTGGCCGCAGG
>NW_027362807.1:8130000-8430000 GCF_046119375.1 Phyllobates terribilis | reverse complement strand
AACATGCAGACAAGATGGCGGTATATTATCATACCTATAGCGGTGCATTGTATGGTATGGATGGTGTATATAAACATGCAGACAAGATGGCGGTATATTATCGTACCTATAGCGGTGCATGGTATGGTATGGATGGTGTATATAAACATGCAGACAAGATGGCGGTATATTATCGTACCTATAGCGGTGCATGATATGGTATGGATGGTGTATATAAACATGCAGACAAGATGGCGGTATATTATCGTACCTATAGCGGTGCATAGTATGGATGGTGTATATAAACATGCAGACAAGATGGCGGTATATTATCGTACCTATAGCGGTGCATGGTATGGCATGTATGGTGTATATAAACATGCAGACAAGATGGCGGTATATTATCGTACCTATAGCGGTGCACAGTATGGATGGTGTATATAAACATGCAGACAACATGGCGGTATATTATCGTACCTATAGCGGTGCATGGTATGGATGGTGTATATAAACATGCAGACAAGATGGCAGTATATTAACGTACCTATAGCGGTGCATAGTATGGATGGTGTATATGAACATGCAGACAAGATGGCGGTATATTATCATATCTATAGCGGTGCATGGTATGGTATGGATGGTGTATATAAACATGCAGACAAGATGGCGGTATATTATCGTACCTATAGCGGTGCATGGTATGGTATGGATGGTGTATATAAACATGCAGACAAGATGGCGGTATATTATCGTACCTATAGCGGTGCATGGTATGGATGGTGTATAAAAACATGCAGACAAGATGGCGGTATATTATCCTACCTATAGCGGTGCATGGTATGGTATGGATGGTGTATATAAACATGCAGACAAGATGGCAGTATATTATCGTACCTATAGCGGTGCATGGTATGGTATGGATGGTGTATATAAACATGTAGACAAGATGGCGGTATATTATCGTACCTATAGCGGTGCATGATATGGTATGGATGGTGTATATAAACATGCAGACAAGATGGCGGTATATTATCATACCTATAGCGGTGCATGGTATGGATGGTGTATATAAACATGCAGACAAGATGGCGGTATATTATCGTACCTATAGCGGTGTATGGTATGGATGGTGTATATAAACATGCAGACAAGATGGCGGTATATTATCGTACCTATAGCGGTGCATGGTATGGATGGTGTATATAAACATGCAGACAAGATGGCGGTATATTATCGTACCTATAGCGGTGCATGGTATGGCATGGATGGTTTATATAAACATGCAGACAAGATGGCGGTATATTATCGTACCTATAGCGGTGCATGGTATGGTATGGATGGTGTATATAAACATGCAGACAAGATGGCGGTATATTATCGTACCTATAGCAGTGCATGGTATGGTATGGATGGTGTATATAAACATGCAGAAAAGATGGCGGTATATTATCGTACCTATAGCGGTGCATAGTATGGATGGTGTATATGAACATGCAGACAAGATGGCGGTATATTATCATATCTATAGCGGTGCATGGTATGGTATGGATGGTGTATATAAACATGCAGACAAGATGGCGGTATATTATCGTACCTATAGCGGTGCATGGTATGGTATGGATGGTGTATATAAACATGCAGACAAGATGGCGGTATATTATCGTACCTATAGCGGTGCATGGTATGGTATGGATGGTGTATATAAACATGCAGACAAGATGGCGGTATATTATCGTACCTATAGCGGTGCATGGTATGGATGGTGTATATAAACATGCAGACAAGATGGCGGTATATTATCGTACCTATAGCGGTGCATGGTATGGTATGGATGGTGTATATAAACATGCAGACAAGATGGCAGTATATTATCGTACCTATAGCGGTGCATGGTATGGTATGGATGGTGTATATAAACATGCAGACAACATGGCGGTATATTATCGTACCTATAGCGGTGCATGGTATGGATGGTGTATATAAACATGCAGACAAAATGGCGGTATATTATCGTACCTATAGCGGTGCATGGTATGGATGGTGTATATAAACATGCAGACAAGATGGCGGTATATTATCGTACCTATAGCGGTGCATGGTATGGTATGGATGGTGTATATAAACATGCAGACAAGATGGCGGTATATTATCGTACCTATAGCGGTGCATGGTATGGATGGTGTATATAAACATGCAGACAAGATGGCGGTATATTATCGTACCTATAGCGGTGCATAGTATGGATGGTGTATATGAACATGCAGACAAGATGGCGGTATATTATCGTACCTATAGCGGTGCATGGTATGGATGGTGTATATGAACATGCAGACAAGATGGCGGTATATTATCGTACCTATAGCGGTGCATGGTATGGATGGTGTATATAAACATGCAGACAAGATGGCAGTATATTATCGTACCTATAGCGGTGCATGGTATGGTATGGATGGTGTATATAAACATGCAGACAAGATGGCGGTATATTATCGTACCTATAGTGGTGCATGGTATGGATGGTGTATATAAACATGCAGACAAGATGGCGGTATATTATCGTACCTATAGCGGTGCATGGTATGGTATGGATGGTGTATATAAACATGCAGACAACATGGCGGCATATTATCGTACCTATAGCGGTGCATGGTATGGATGGTGTATATAAACATGCAGACAAGATGGCGGTATATTATCGTACCTATAGCGGTGCATGGTATGGATGGTGTATATAAACATGCAGACAAGATGGCGGTATATTATCGTACCTATAGCGGTGCATGGTATGGATGGTGTATATAAACATGCAGACAACATGGCGGTATATTATCGTACCTATAGCGGTGCATGGTATGGATGGTGTATATAAACATGCAGACAACATGGCGGTATATTATAGTACCTATAGCGGTGCATGGTATGGATGGTGTATATAAACATGCAGACAAGATGGCGGTATATTATCATACCTATAGCGGTGCATGGTATGGATGATGTATATGAACATGCAGACAAGATGGCGGTATATTATCGTACCTATAGCGGTGCATGGTATGGTATGGATGGTGTATATAAACATGCAGACAAGATGGCGGTATATTATCGTACCTATAGCGGTGCATGGTATGGTATGGATGGTGTATATAAACATGCAGACAAGATGGCGGTATATTATCGTACCTATAGCGGTGCATGGTATGGTATGGATGGTGTATATAAACATGCAGACAAGATGGCGGTATATTATCGTACCTATAGCGGTGCATAGTATGGTATGGATGGTGTATATAAACATGCAGACAAGATGGCGGTATATTATCGTACCTATAGCGGTGCATGGTATGGTATGGATGGTGTATATAAACATGCAGACAAGATGGCGGTATATTATCGTACCTATAGCGGTGCATGGTATGGTATGGATGGTGTATATAAACATGCAGACAAGATGGCGGTATATTATCGTGCCTATAGCGGTGCATGGTATGGTATGGATGGTGTATATAAACATGCAGACAAGATGGCGGTATATTATCGTACCTATAGCGGGTGCATGATATGGATGGTGTATATAAACATGCAGACAAGATGGCGGTATATTATCGTACCTATAGCGGTGCATGATATGGATGGTGTATATAAACATGCAGACAAGATGGCGGTATATTATCGTACCTATAGCGGTGCATGGTATGGTATGGATGGTGTATATAAACATGCAGACGAGATGGCGGTATATTATCGTACCTATAGCGGTGCATGGTATGGTATGGATGGTGTATATAAACATGCAGACAAGATGGCGGTATATTATCGTACCTATAGCGGTGCATGGTATGGTATGGATCGTGTATATAAACATGCAGACAAGATGGCGGTATATTATCGTACCTATAGCGGTGCATGGTATGGTATGGATGGTGTATATAAACATGCAGACAAGATGGCGGTATATTATCGTACCTATAGCGGTGCATGGTATGGTATGGATGGTGTATATAAACATGCAGACAAGATGGCGGTATATTAACGTACCTATAGCGGTGCATAGTATGGATGGTGTATATGAACATGCAGACAAGATGGCGGTATATTATCGTACCTATAGCGGTGCATGGTATGGTATGGATGGTGTATATAAACATGCAGACAAGATGGCGGTATATTATCGTACCTATAGCGGTGCATGGTATGGTATGGATGGTGTATATAAACATGCAGACAAGATGGCGGTATATTATCATACCTATAGCGGTGCATGGTATGGATGGTTTATATGAACATGCAGAGAACATGGCGGTATATTATCGTACCTATAGCGGTGCATGGTATGGTATGGATGGTGTATATAAACATGCAGACAACATGGCGGTATATTATCGTACCTATTGCGGTGCATGGTATGGTATGGATGGTGTATATAAACATGCAGACAAGATGGCGGTATATTATCGTACCTATAGCGGTGCATGGTATGGATGGTGTATATAAACATGCAGACAAGATGGCAGTATATTATCGTACCTATAGCGGTGCATGGTATGGTATGGATGGTGTATATAAACATGCAGACAAGATGGCGGTATATTATCGTACCTATAGCGGTGCATGGTATGGATGGTGTATATAAACATGCAGACAAGATGGCAGTATATTATCGTACCTATAGCGGTGCATAGTATGGATGGTGTATATGAACATGCAGACAAGGTGGCGGTATATTATCGTACCTATAGCGGTGCATGGTATGGATGGTGTATATAAACATGCAGACAAGATGGCGGTATATTATCGTACCTATAGCGGTGCATGGTATGGATGGTGTATATAAACATGCAGACAAGATGGCGGTATATTAACGTACCTATAGCGGTGCATAGTACGGATGGTGTTTATGAACATGCAGACAAGATGGCGGTATATCATCGTACCTATAGCGGTGCATGGTATGGTATGGATGGTGTATATAAACATGCAGACAAGATGGCAGTATATTATCGTACCTATAGCGGTGCATGGTATGGATGGTGTATATAAACATGCAGACAAGATGGCGGTATATTATCGTACCTATAGCGGTGCATAGTATGGATGGTGTATATAAACATGCAGACAAGATGGCGGTATATTATCGTACCTATAGCGGTGCATAGTATGGATGGTGTATATAAACATGCAGACAAGATGGCGGTATATTATCGTACCTATAGCGGTGCATGGTATGGCATGTATGGTGTATATAAACATGCAGACAAGATGGCGGTATATTATCGTACCTATAGCGGTGCACAGTATGGATGGTGTATATAAACATGCAGACAACATGGCGGTATATTATCGTACCTATAGCGGTGCATGGTATGGATGGTGTATATAAACATGCAGACAAGATGGCAGTATATTAACGTACCTATAGCGGTGCATAGTATGGATGGTGTATATGAACATGCAGACAAGATGGCGGTATATTATCCTACCTATAGCGGTGCATGGTATGGTATGGATGGTGTATATAAACATGCAGACAAGATGGCAGTATATTATCGTACCTATAGCGGTGCATGGTATGGTATGGATGGTGTATATAAACATGCAGACAAGATGGCGGTATATTATCGTACCTATAGCGGTGCATGATATGGTATGGATGGTGTATATAAACATGCAGACAAGATGGCGGTATATTATCATACCTATAGCGGTGCATGGTATGGATGGTGTATATAAACATGCAGACAAGATGGCGGTATATTATCGTACCTATAGCGGTGTATGGTATGGATGGTGTATATAAACATGCAGACAAGATGGCGGTATATTATCGTACCTATAGCGGTGCATGGTATGGATGGTGTATATAAACATGCAGACAAGATGGCGGTATATTATCGTACCTATAGCGGTGCATGGTATGGCATGGATGGTTTATATAAACATGCAGACAAGATGGCGGTATATTATCGTACCTATAGCGGTGCATGGTATGGTATGGATGGTGTATATAAACATGCAGACAAGATGGCGGTATATTATCGTACCTATAGCAGTGCATGGTATGGTATGGATGGTGTATATAAACATGCAGAAAAGATGGCGGTATATTATCGTACCTATAGCGGTGCATAGTATGGATGGTGTATATAAACATGCAGACAAGATGGCGGTATATTATCGTACCTATAGCGGTGCATGGTATGGATGGTGTATATAAACATGCAGACAAGATGGCGGTATATTATCGTACCTATAGCGGTGCATAGTATGGTATGGATGGTGTATATAAACATGCAGACAAGATGGTGGTATATTATCGTACCTATAGCGGTGCATGGTATGGATGGTGTATATAAACATGCAGACAAAATGGCGGTATATTATCGTACCTATAGCGGTGCATGGTATGGATGGTGTATATAAACATGCAGACAAGATGGCGGTATATTATCGTACCTATAGCGGTGCATGGTATGGATGGTGTATATAAACATGCAGACAAGATGGCGGTATATTATCGTACCTATAGCGGTGCATAGTATGGATGGTGTATATGAACATGCAGACAAGATGGCGGTATATTATCGTACCTATAGCGGTGCATGGTATGGATGGTGTATATGAACATGCAGACAAGATGGCGGTATATTATCGTACCTATAGCGGTGCATGGTATGGTATGGATGGTGTATATAAACATGCAGACAAGATGGCGGTATATTATCGTACCTATAGTGGTGCATGGTATGGATGGTGTATATAAACATGCAGACAAGATGGCGGTATATTATCGTACCTATAGCGGTGCATGGTATGGTATGGATGGTGTATATAAACATGCAGACAACATGGCGGCATATTATCGTACCTATAGCGGTGCATGGTATGGATGGTGTATATAAACATGCAGACAAGATGGCGGTATATTATCGTACCTATAGCGGTGCATGGTATGGATGGTGTATATAAACATGCAGACAAGATGGCGGTATATTATCGTACCTATAGCGGTGCATGGTATGGATGGTGTATATAAACATGCAGACAAGATGGCAGTATATTATCGTACCTATAGCGGTGCATGGTATGGTATGGATGGTGTATATAAACATGCAGACAAGATGGCGGTATATTATCGTACCTATAGCGGTGCATGGTATGGATGGTGTATATAAACATGCAGACAAAATGGCGGTATATTATCGTACCTATAGCGGTGCATGGTATGGATGGTGTATATAAACATGCAGACAAGATGGCGGTATATTATCGTACCTATAGCGGTGCATGGTATGGTATGGATGGTGTATATAAACATGCAGACAAGATGGCGGTATATTATCGTACCTATAGCGGTGCATGGTATGGATGGTGTATATAAACATGCAGACAAGATGGCGGTATATTATCGTACCTATAGCGGTGCATAGTATGGATGGTGTATATGAACATGCAGACAAGATGGCGGTATATTATCGTACCTATAGCGGTGCATGGTATGGATGGTGTATATAAACATGCAGACAAGATGGCAGTATATTATCGTACCTATAGCGGTGCATGGTATGGTATGGATGGTGTATATAAACATGCAGACAAGATGGCGGTATATTATCGTACCTATAGTGGTGCATGGTATGGATGGTGTATATAAACATGCAGACAAGATGGCGGTATATTATCGTACCTATAGTGGTGCATGGTATGGATGGTGTATATAAACATGCAGACAAGATGGCGGTATATTATCGTACCTATAGCGGTGCATGGTATGGTATGGATGGTGTATATAAACATGCAGACAAGATGGCGGTATATTATCGTACCTATAGCGGTGCATGGTATGGATGGTGTATATAAACATGCAGACAAGATGGCGGTATATTATCGTACCTATAGCGGTGCATGGTATGGATGGTGTATATGAACATGCAGACAAGATGGCGGTATATTATCGTACCTATAGCGGTGCATGGTATGGATGGTGTATATAAACATGCAGACAAGATGGCAGTATATTATCGTACCTATAGCGGGGTATGGTATGGATGGTGTATATAAACATGCAGACAAGATGGCGGTATATTATCGTACCTATAGTGGTGCATGGTATGGATGGTGTATATAAACATGCAGACAAGATGGCGGTATATTATCGTACCTATAGCGGTGCATGGTATGGTATGGATGGTGTATATAAACATGCAGACAACATGGCGGCATATTATCGTACCTATAGCGGTGCATGGTATGGATGGTGTATATAAACATGCAGACAAGATGGCGGTATATTATCGTACCTATAGCGGTGCATGGTATGGATGGTGTATATAAACATGCAGACAAGATGGCGGTATATTATCGTACCTATAGCGGTGCATGGTATGGATGGTGTATATAAACTTGCAGACAAGATGGCGGTATATTATCGTACCTATAGCGGTGCATGGTATGGATGGTGTATATAAACATGCAGACAGCATGACGGTATATTATAGTACCTATAGCGGTGCATGGTATGGATGGTGTATATAAACATGCAGACAAGATGGCGGTATATTATCATACCTATAGCGGTGCATGGTATGGATGATGTATATGAACATGCAGACAAGATGGCGGTATATTATCGTACCTATAGCGGTGCATGGTATGGTATGGATGGTGTATATAAACATGCAGACAAGATGGCGGTATATTATCGTACCTATAGCGGTGCATGGTATGGTATGGATGGTGTATATAAACATGCAGACAAGATGGCGGTATATTATCGTACCTATAGCGGTGCATGGTATGGTATGGATGGTGTATATAAACATGCAGACAAGATGGCGGTATATTATCGTACCTATAGCGGTGCATAGTATGGTATGGATGGTTTATATAAACATGCAGACAAGATGGCGGTATATTATCGTACCTATAGCGGTGCATGGTATGGTATGGATGGTGTATATAAACATGCAGACAAGATGGCGGTATATTATCGTACCTATAGCGGTGCATGGTATGGTATGGATGGTGTATATAAACATGCAGACAAGATGGCGGTATATTATCGTACCTATAGCGGTACATGGTATGGTATGGATGGTGTATATAAACATGCAGACAAGATGGCGGTATATTATCGTACCTATAGCGGGTGCATGATATGGATGGTGTATATAAACATGCAGACAAGATGGCGGTATATTATCGTACCTATAGCGGTGCATGATATGGATGGTGTATATAAACATGCAGACAAGATGGCGGTATATTATCGTACCTATAGCGGTGCATGGTATGGTATGGATGGTGTATATAAACATGCAGACGAGATGGCGGTATATTATCGTACCTATAGCGGTGCATGGTATGGTATGGATGGTGTATATAAACATGCAGACAAGATGGCGGTATATTATCGTACCTATAGCGGTGCATGGTATGGTATGGATCGTGTATATAAACATGCAGACAAGATGGCGGTATATTATCGTACCTATAGCGGTGCATGGTATGGTATGGATGGTGTATATAAACATGCAGACAAGATGGCGGTATATTATCGTACCTATAGCGGTGCATGGTATGGTATGGATGGTGTATATAAACATGCAGACAAGATGGCGGTATATTAACGTACCTATAGCGGTGCATAGTATGGATGGTGTATATGAACATGCAGACAAGATGGCGGTATATTATCGTACCTATAGCGGTGCATGGTATGGTATGGATGGTGTATATAAACATGCAGACAAGATGGCGGTATATTATCGTACCTATAGCGGTGCATGGTATGGTATGGATGGTGTATATAAACATGCAGACAAGATGGCGGTATATTATCATACCTATAGCGGTGCATGGTATGGATGGTTTATATGAACATGCAGAGAACATGGCGGTATATTATCGTACCTATAGCGGTGCATGGTATGGTATGGATGGTGTATATAAACATGCAGACAACATGGCGGTATATTATCGTACCTATTGCGGTGCATGGTATGGTATGGATGGTGTATATAAACATGCAGACAAGATGGCGGTATATTATCGTACCTATAGCGGTGCATGGTATGGATGGTGTATATAAACATGCAGACAAGATGGCAGTATATTATCGTACCTATAGCGGTGCATGGTATGGTATGGATGGTGTATATAAACATGCAGACAAGATGGCGGTATATTATCGTACCTATAGCGGTGCATGGTATGGATGGTGTATATGAACATGCAGACAAGATGGCAGTATATTATCGTACCTATAGTGGTGCATGGTATGGATGGTGTATATAAACATGCAGACAAGATGGCAGTATATTATCGTACCTATAGCGGTGCATGGTATGGTATGGATGGTGTATATGAACATGCAGACAAGATGGCGGTATATTATCGTACCTATAGCGGTGCATGGTATGGATGGTGTATATAAACATGCAGACAAGATGGCAGTATATTATCGTACCTATAGCGGTGCATGGTATGGTATGGATGGTGTATATAAACATGCAGACAAGATGGCGGTATATTATCGTACCTATAGCGGTGCATGGTATGGATGGTGTATATAAACATGCAGACAAGATGGCAGTATATTATCGTACCTATAGCGGTGCATAGTATGGATGGTGTATATGAACATGCAGACAAGGTGGCGGTATATTATCATACCTATAGCGGTGCATGGTATGGATGGTGTATATAAACATGCAGACAAGATGGCGGTATATTATCGTACCTATAGCGGTGCATGGTATGGATGGTGTATATAAACATGCAGACAAGATGGCGGTATATTAACGTACCTATAGCGGTGCATAGTACGGATGGTGTTTATGAACATGCAGACAAGATGGCGGTATATCATCGTACCTATAGCGGTGCATGGTATGGTATGGATGGTGTATATAAACATGCAGACAAGATAGCAGTATATTATCGTACCTATAGCGGTGCATGGTATGGATGGTGTATATAAACATGCAGACAAGATGGCGGTATATTATCGTACCTATAGCGGTGCATAGTATGGATGGTGTATATAAACATGCAGACAAGATGGCGGTATATTATCGTACCTATAGCGGTGCATGGTATGGTATGGATGGTGTATATAAACATGCAGACAAGATGGCAGTATATTATCGTACCTATAGCGGTGCATGGTATGGTATGGATGGTGTATATAAACATGCAGACAAGATGGCGGTATATTATCGTACCTATAGCGGTGCATGGTATGGTATGGATGGTGTATATAAACATGCAGACAAGATGGCGGTATATTATCATACCTATAGCGGTGCATGGTATGGATGGTGTATATGAACATGCAGAGAACATGGCGGTATATTATCGTACCTATAGCGGTGCATGGTATGGTATGGATGGTGTATATAAACATGCAGACAACATGGCGGTATATTATCGTACCTATTGCGGTGCATGGTATGGTATGGATGGTGTATATAAACATGCAGACAAGATGGCGGTATATTATCGTACCTATAGCGGTGCATGGTATGGATGGTGTATATAAACATGCAGACAAGATGGCAGTATATTATCGTACCTATAGCGGTGCATGGTATGGTATGGATGGTGTATATAAACATGCAGACAAGATGGCGGTATATTATCGTACCTATAGCGGTGCATGGTATGGATGGTGTATATAAACATGCAGACAAGATGGCAGTATATTATCGTACCTATAGCGGTGCATAGTATGGATGGTGTATATAAACATGCAGACAAGATGGCGGTATATTATCGTACCTATAGCGGTGCATGGTATGGTATGGATGGTGTATATAAACATGCAGACAAGATGGCGGTATATTATCGTACCTATAGCGGTGCATAGTATGGATGGTGTATATAAACATGCAGACAAGATGGCAGTATATTATCGTACCTATAGCGGTGCATAGTATGGATGGTGTATATGAACATGCAGACAAGGTGGCGGTATATTATCGTACCTATAGCGGTGCATGGTATGGATGGTGTATATAAACATGCAGACAAGATGGCGGTATATTATCGTACCTATAGCGGTGCATGGTATGGATGGTGTATATAAACATGCAGACAAGATGGCGGTATATTAACGTACCTATAGCGGTGCATAGTACGGATGGTGTTTATGAACATGCAGACAAGATGGCGGTATATCATCGTACCTATAGCGGTGCATGGTATGGTATGGATGGTGTATATAAACATGCAGACAAGATGGCAGTATATTATCGTACCTATAGCGGTGCATGGTATGGATGGTGTATATAAACATGCAGACAAGATGGCGGTATATTATCGTACCTATAGCGGTGCATAGTATGGATGGTGTATATAAACATGCAGACAAGATGGCGGTATATTATCGTACCTATAGCGGTGCATGGTATGGTATGGATGGTGTATATAAACATGCAGACAAGATGGCAGTATATTATCGTACCTATAGCGGTGCATGGTATGGTATGGATGGTGTATATAAACATGCAGACAAGATGGCGGTATATTATCGTACCTATAGCGGTGCATGGTATGGATGGTGTATATAAACATGCAGACAAGATGGCGGTATATTATCGTACCTATAGCGGTGCATGGTATGGATGGTGTATATAAACTTGCAGACAAGATGGCGGTATATTATCGTACCTATAGCGGTGCATGGTATGGATGGTGTATATAAACATGCAGACAACATGGCGGTATATTATAGTACCTATAGCGGTGCATGGTATGGATGGTGTATATAAACATGCAGACAAGATGGCGGTATATTATCATACCTATAGCGGTGCATGGTATGGATGATGTATATGAACATGCAGACAAGATGGCGGTATATTATCGTACCTATAGCGGTGCATGGTATGGTATGGATGGTGTATATAAACATGCAGACAAGATGGCGGTATATTATCGTACCTATAGCGGTGCATGGTATGGTATGGATGGTGTATATAAACATGCAGACAAGATGGCGGTATATTATCGTACCTATAGCGGTGCATGGTATGGTATGGATGGTGTATATAAACATGCAGACAAGATGGCGGTATATTATCGTACCTATAGCGGTGCATAGTATGGTATGGATGGTGTATATAAACATGCAGACAAGATGGCGGTATATTATCGTACCTATAGCGGTGCATGGTATGGTATGGATGGTGTATATAAACATGCAGACAAGATGGCGGTATATTATCGTACCTATAGCGGTGCATGGTATGGTATGGATGGTGTATATAAACATGCAGACAAGATGGCGGTATATTATCGTGCCTATAGCGGTGCATGGTATGGTATGGATGGTGTATATAAACATGCAGACAAGATGGCGGTATATTATCGTGCCTATAGCGGTGCATGGTATGGTATGGATGGTGTATATAAACATGCAGACAAGATGGCGGTATATTATCGTACCTATAGCGGGTGCATGATATGGATGGTGTATATAAACATGCAGACAAGATGGCGGTATATTATCGTACCTATAGCGGTGCATGGTATGGTATGGATGGTGTATATAAACATGCAGACAAGATGGCGGTATATTATCGTGCCTATAGCGGTGCATGGTATGGTATGGATGGTGTATATAAACATGCAGACAAGATGGCGGTATATTATCGTGCCTATAGCGGTGCATGGTATGGTATGGATGGTGTATATAAACATGCAGACAAGATGGCGGTATATTATCGTACCTATAGCGGGTGCATGATATGGATGGTGTATATAAACATGCAGACAAGATGGCGGTATATTATCGTACCTATAGCGGTGCATAGTATGGTATGGATGGTGTATATAAACATGCAGACAAGATGGCGGTATATTATCGTACCTATAGCGGTGCATGGTATGGTATGGATGGTGTATATAAACATGCAGACAAGATGGCGGTATATTATCGTACCTATAGCGGTGCATGGTATGGTATGGATGGTGTATATAAACATGCAGACAAGATGGCGGTATATTATCGTGCCTATAGCGGTGCATGGTATGGTATGGATGGTGTATATAAACATGCAGACAAGATGGCGGTATATTATCGTGCCTATAGCGGTGCATGGTATGGTATGGATGGTGTATATAAACATGCAGACAAGATGGCGGTATATTATCGTACCTATAGCGGGTGCATGATATGGATGGTGTATATAAACATGCAGACAAGATGGCGGTATATTATCGTACCTATAGCGGTGCATGGTATGGTATGGATGGTGTATATAAACATGCAGACAAGATGGCGGTATATTATCGTGCCTATAGCGGTGCATGGTATGGTATGGATGGTGTATATAAACATGCAGACAAGATGGCTGTATATTATCGTACCTATAGCGGGTGCATGATATGGATGGTGTATATAAACATGCAGACAAGATGGCGGTATATTATCGTACCTATAGCGGTGCATGATATGGATGGTGTATATAAACATGCAGACGAGATGGCGGTATATTATCGTACCTATAGCGGTGCATGGTATGGTATGGATGGTGTATATAAACATGCAGACAAGATGGCGGTATATTATCGTACCTATAGCGGTGCATGGTATGGTATGGATCGTGTATATAAACATGCAGACAAGATGGCGGTATATTATCGTACCTATAGCGGTGCATGGTATGGTATGGATGGTGTATATAAACATGCAGACAAGATGGCGGTATATTATCGTACCTATAGCGGTGCATGGTATGGTATGGATGGTGTATATAAACATGCAGACAAGATGGCGGTATATTAACGTACCTATAGCGGTGCATAGTATGGATGGTGTATATGAACATGCAGACAAGATGGCGGTATATTATCGTACCTATAGCGGTGCATGGTATGGTATGGATGGTGTATATAAACATGCAGACAAGATGGCGGTATATTATCGTACCTATAGCGGTGCATGGTATGGTATGGATGGTGTATATAAACATGCAGACAAGATGGCGGTATATTATCATACCTATAGCGGTGCATGGTATGGATGGTGTATATGAACATGCAGAGAACATGGCGGTATATTATCGTACCTATAGCGGTGCATGGTATGGTATGGATGGTGTATATAAACATGCAGACAACATGGCGGTATATTATCGTACCTATTGCGGTGCATGGTATGGTATGGATGGTGTATATAAACATGCAGACAAGATGGCGGTATATTATCGTACCTATAGCGGTGCATGGTATGGATGGTGTATATAAACATGCAGACAAGATGGCAGTATATTATCGTACCTATAGCGGTGCATGGTATGGATGGTGTATATAAACATGCAGACAAGATGGCAGTATATTATCGTACCTATAGCGGTGCATAGTATGGATGGTGTATATGAACATGCAGACAAGGTGGCGGTATATTATCGTACCTATAGCGGTGCATGGTATGGATGGTGTATATAAACATGCAGACAAGATGGCGGTATATTATCGTACCTATAGCGGTGCATGGTATGGATGGTGTATATAAACATGCAGACAAGATGGCGGTATATTAACGTACCTATAGCGGTGCATAGTACGGATGGTGTTTATGAACATGCAGACAAGATGGCGGTATATCATCGTACCTATAGCGGTGCATGGTATGGATGGTGTATATGAACATGCAGACAAGATGGCGGTATATTATCATACCTATAGCGGTGCATGGTATGGATGGTGTATATGAACATGCAGAGAACATGGCGGTATATTATCGTACCTATAGCGGTGCATGGTATGGTATGGATGGTGTATATAAACATGCAGACAACATGGCGGTATATTATCGTACCTATTGCGGTGCATGGTATGGTATGGATGGTGTATATAAACATGCAGACAAGATGGCGGTATATTATCATACCTATAGCGGTGCATGGTATGGATGGTGTATATGAACATGCAGAGAACATGGCGGTATATTATCGTACCTATAGCGGTGCATGGTATGGTATGGATGGTGTATATAAACATGCAGACAACATGGCGGTATATTATCGTACCTATTGCGGTGCATGGTATGGTATGGATGGTGTATATAAACATGCAGACAAGATGGCGGTATATTATCGTACCTATAGCGGTGTATGGTATGGATGGTGTATATAAACATGCAGACAAGATGGCAGTATATTATCGTACCTATAGCGGTGCATGGTATGGTATGGATGGTGTATATAAACATGCAGACAAGATGGCGGTATATTATCGTACCTATAGCGGTGCATGGTATGGATGGTGTATATAAACATGCAGACAAGATGGCAGTATATTATCGTACCTATAGCGGTGCATAGTATGGATGGTGTATATGAACATGCAGACAAGGTGGCGGTATATTATCGTACCTATAGCGGTGCATGGTATGGATGGTGTATATAAACATGCAGACAAGATGGCGGTATATTATCGTACCTATAGCGGTGCATGGTATGGATGGTGTATATAAACATGCAGACAAGATGGCGGTATATTATCGTACCTATAGCGGTGCATAGTATGGATGGTGTATATAAACATGCAGACAAGATGGCGGTATATTATCGTACCTATAGCGGTGCATGGTATGGTATGGATGGTGTATATAAACATGCAGACAAGATGGCAGTATATTATCGTACCTATAGCGGTGCATGGTATGGTATGGATGGTGTATATAAACATGCAGACAAGATGGCGGTATATTATCGTACCTATAGCGGTGCATGGTATGGTATGGATGGTGTATATAAACATGCAGACAAGATGGCGGTATATTATCGTACCTATAGCGGTGCATGTTATGGATGGTGTATATAAACATGCAGACAAGATGGCGGTATATTATCGTACCTATAGCGGTGCATGGTATGGTATGGATGGTGTATATAAACATGCAGACAAGATGGCGGTATATTATCGTACCTATAGCGGTGCATGGTATGGTATGGATGGTGTATATAAACATGCAGACAAGATGGCGGTATATTATCGTACCTATAGCGGTGCATGGTATGGTATGGATGGTGTATATAAACATGCAGACAAGATGGCGGTATATTATCGTAACTATAGCGGGTGTATGATATGGATGGTGTATATCAACATGCAGACAAGATGGCGGTATATTATCGTACCTATAGCGGTGCATGGTATGGTATGGATGGTGTATATAAACATGCAGACAAGATGGTGGTATATTATCGTACCTATAGCGGTGCATAGTACGGATGGTGTCTATAAACATGCAGACAAGATGGCGGTATATTATCGTACCTATAGCGGTGCATGGTATGGTATGGATTGTGTATATAACCATGCAGACAAGATGGCGGTATATTATCGTACCAATAGCAGTGTATGGTATGTATGGATGGTGTATATAAACATGCAGACAAGATGGCGGTATATTATCGTACCTATAGCGGTGCATGGTATGGTATGGATGGTGTATATAAACATGCAGACAAGATGGCGGTATATTATCGTACCTATAGCGGTGCATGGTATGGTATGGATGGTGTATATAAACATGCAGACAAGATGGCGGTATATTATCGTACCTATAGCGGTGCATGGTATGGTATGGATGGTGTATATAAACATGCAGACAAGATGGCGGTATATTATCGTACCTATAGCAGTGTATGGTATGTATGGATGGTGTATATAAACATGCAGACAAGATGGCGGTATATTATCGTACCTATAGCGGTGCATGGTATGGATGGTGTATATAAACATGCAGACAAGATGGCGGAATATTATCGTACCTATAGAGGTGCATGGTATGGATGGTGTATATAAACATGCAGACAAGATGGCGGAATATTATCGTACCTATAGCGGTGCAGGGTATGGTATGGATGGTGTATATAAACATGCAGACAAGATGGCGGTATATTATCGTACCTATAGCGGTGCATGGTATGGTATGGATGGTGTATATAAACATGCAGATAAGATGGCGGTATATTATCTTACCTATAGCGGTGCATGGTATGGTATGGATGGTGTATATAAACATGCAGACAAGATGGCGGTATATTATCGTACCTATAGCGGTGCATGGTATGGTATGGATGGTGTATATAAACATGCAGACAAGATGGCGGTATATTATCGTACCTATAGCGGTGCATGGTATGGATGGTGTATATAAACATGCAGACAAGATGGCGGTATATTATCGTACCTATAGCGGTGCATGGTATGGTATGGATGGTGTATATAAACATGCAGACAAGATGGCGGTATATTATCGTACCTATAGCAGTGTATGGTATGTATGGATGGTGTATATAAACATGCAGACAAGATGGCGGTATATTATCGTACCTATAGCGGTGCATGGTATGGTATGGATGGTGTATATAAACATGCAGACAAGATGGCGGTATATTATCGTACCTATAGCGGTGCATGGTATGGTATGGATGGTGTATATAAACATGCAGACAAGATGGCGGTATATTATCATACCTATAGCAGTGCATGGTATGGTATGGATGGTGTATATAAACATGCAGACAAGATGGCGGTATATTATCGTATCTATAGCGGTGCATGGTATGGTATGGATGGTGTATATAAACATGCAGACAAGATGGCGGTATATTATCGTACCTATAGCGGTGCATGGTATGGTATGGATGGTGTATATAAACATGCAGACAAGATGGCGGTATATTATCGTACCTATAGCGGTGCATGGTATAGTATGGATGGTGTATATAATCATGCAGATAAGATGGCGGTATATTATCGTACCTATAGCGGTGCATGGTATGGTATGGATGGTGTATATAAACATGCAGACAAGATGGCGGTATATTATCATACCTATAGCAGTGCATGGTATGGTATGGATGGTGTATATAAACATGCAGACAAGATGGCGGTATATTATCGTATCTATAGCGGTGCATGGTATGGATGGTGTATATAAACATGCAGACAAGATGGCGGTATATTATCGTACCTATAGCGGTGCATGGTATGGTATGGATGGTGTATATAAACATGCAGACAAGATGGCGGTATATTATCGTACCTATAGCGGTGCATGGTATGGATGGTGTATATAAACATGCAGACAAGATGGCGGTATATTATCGTACCTATAGCGGTGCATGGTATGGTATGGATGGTGTATATAAACATGCAGACAAGATGGCGGTATATTATCGTACCTATAGCAGTGTATGGTATGTATGGATGGTGTATATAAACATGCAGATAAGATGGCGGTATATTATCGTACCTATAGCGGTGCATGGTATGGATGGTGTATATAAACATGCAGACAAGATGGCGGTATATTATCGTACCTATAGCGGTGCATAGTATGGATGGTGTATATGAACATGCAGACAAGATGGCGGTATATTATCGTACCTATAGCGGTGCATGGTATGGCTTGGATGGTGTATATATATATGCAGACAAAATGGTGGTATATTATCGTACCTATAGCAGTGTATGGTATGGATGGATGGTGTACATGTACATGCAGACAAGATGGCGGTATATTATACCTACAGCAGTGCATGGTATATATGCACATGCAGAGAATATGGTATATTAGTGTACCTATGGCGGTGTATGGTGTATATGGACATGCAGAGGACGCGGTGGTATATTCTACCTATAGCGGGTGCATGATATGGATGGTGTATATGTACATGCAGACAACATGGCGGTATATTATCGTACCTATAGCGGTGCATAGTATGGATGGTGTATATGAACATGCAGACAAGATGGCGGTATATTATTATACCTATAGCGGTGCATAGTATGGATGGTGTATATAAACATGCAGACAAGATGGTGGTATATTATCATACCTATAGCGGTGCATGGTATGGTATGGATGGTGTACATAAACATGCAGACAAGATGGCGGTATATTATCGTACCTATAGTGGTGAATGGTATGGATGGTGTATATAAACATGCAGACAAGATGGCGGTATATTATCGTACCTATAGCGGTGCATGGTATGGATGGTGTATATAAACATGCAGACAAGATGGCGGTATATTATCGTACCTATAGCGGTGCATAGTATGGATGGTGTATATAAACATGCAGACAAGATGGCGGTATATTATCGTACCTATAGCGGTGCATGGTATGGTATGGATGGTGTATATAAACATGCAGACAAGATGGCAGTATATTATCGTACCTATAGCGGTGCATGGTATGGTATGGATGGTGTATATAAACATGCAGACAAGATGGCGGTATATTATCGTACCTATAGCGGTGCATGGTATGGTATGGATGGTGTATATAAACATGCAGACAAGATGGCGGTATATTATCGTACCTATAGCGGTGCATGGTATGGATGGTGTATATAAACATGCAGACAAGATGGCGGTATATTATCGTACCTATAGCGGTGCATGGTATGGTATGGATGGTGTATATAAACATGCAGACAAGATGGCGGTATATTATCGTACCTATAGCGGTGCATGGTATGGTATGGATGGTGTATATAAACATGCAGACAAGATGGCGGTATATTATCGTACCTATAGCGGTGCATGGTATGGTATGGATGGTGTATATAAACATGCAGACAAGATGGCGGTATATTATCGTAACTATAGCGGGTGTATGATATGGATGGTGTATATCAACATGCAGACAAGATGGCGGTATATTATCGTACCTATAGCGGTGCATGGTATGGTATGGATGGTGTATATAAACATGCAGACAAGATGGTGGTATATTATCGTACCTATAGCGGTGCATAGTACGGATGGTGTCTATAAACATGCAGACAAGATGGCGGTATATTATCGTACCTATAGCGGTGCATGGTATGGTATGGATTGTGTATATAACCATGCAGACAAGATGGCGGTATATTATCGTACCAATAGCAGTGTATGGTATGTATGGATGGTGTATATAAACATGCAGACAAGATGGCGGTATATTATCGTACCTATAGCGGTGCATGGTATGGTATGGATGGTGTATATAAACATGCAGACAAGATGGCGGTATATTATCGTACCTATAGCGGTGCATGGTATGGTATGGATGGTGTATATAAACATGCAGACAAGATGGCGGTATATTATCGTACCTATAGCGGTGCATGGTATGGTATGGATGGTGTATATAAACATGCAGACAAGATGGCGGTATATTATCGTACCTATAGCAGTGTATGGTATGTATGGATGGTGTATATAAACATGCAGACAAGATGGCGGTATATTATCGTACCTATAGCGGTGCATGGTATGGATGGTGTATATAAACATGCAGACAAGATGGCGGAATATTATCGTACCTATAGAGGTGCATGGTATGGATGGTGTATATAAACATGCAGACAAGATGGCGGAATATTATCGTACCTATAGCGGTGCAGGGTATGGTATGGATGGTGTATATAAACATGCAGACAAGATGGCGGTATATTATCGTACCTATAGCGGTGCATGGTATGGTATGGATGGTGTATATAAACATGCAGATAAGATGGCGGTATATTATCTTACCTATAGCGGTGCATGGTATGGTATGGATGGTGTATATAAACATGCAGACAAGATGGCGGTATATTATCGTACCTATAGCGGTGCATGGTATGGTATGGATGGTGTATATAAACATGCAGACAAGATGGCGGTATATTATCGTACCTATAGCGGTGCATGGTATGGATGGTGTATATAAACATGCAGACAAGATGGCGGTATATTATCGTACCTATAGCGGTGCATGGTATGGTATGGATGGTGTATATAAACATGCAGACAAGATGGCGGTATATTATCGTACCTATAGCAGTGTATGGTATGTATGGATGGTGTATATAAACATGCAGACAAGATGGCGGTATATTATCGTACCTATAGCGGTGCATGGTATGGTATGGATGGTGTATATAAACATGCAGACAAGATGGCGGTATATTATCGTACCTATAGCGGTGCATGGTATGGTATGGATGGTGTATATAAACATGCAGACAAGATGGCGGTATATTATCATACCTATAGCGGTGCATGGTATGGATGGTGTATATAAACATGCAGACAAGATGGCGGTATATTATCGTACCTATAGCGGTGCATGGTATGGATGGTGTATATAAACATGCAGACAAGATGGCGGTATATTATCGTACCTATAGCGGTGCATGGTATGGTATGGATGGTGTATATAAACATGCAGACAAGATGGCGGTATATTATCGTACCTATAGCGGTGCATGGTATGGTATGGATGGTGTATATAAACATGCAGACAAGATGGCGGTATATTATCGTACCTATAGCGGTGCATGGTATGGTATGGATGGTGTATATAAACATGCAGACAAGATGGCGGTATATTATCGTACCTATAGCAGTGCATGGTATGGTATGGATGGTGTATATAAACATGCAGACAAGATGGCGGTATATTATCGTATCTATAGCGGTGCATGGTATGGTATGGATGGTGTATATAAACATGCAGACAAGATGGCGGTATATTATCGTACCTATAGCGGTGCATGGTATGGTATGGATGGTGTATATAAACATGCAGACAAGATGGCGGTATATTATCGTACCTATAGCGGTGCATGGTATAGTATGGATGGTGTATATAATCATGCAGATAAGATGGCGGTATATTATCGTACCTATAGCGGTGCATGGTATGGTATGGATGGTGTATATAAACATGCAGACAAGATGGCGGTATATTATCATACCTATAGCAGTGCATGGTATGGTATGGATGGTGTATATAAACATGCAGACAAGATGGCGGTATATTATCGTATCTATAGCGGTGCATGGTATGGATGGTGTATATAAACATGCAGACAAGATGGCGGTATATTATCGTACCTATAGCGGTGCATGGTATGGTATGGATGGTGTATATAAACATGCAGACAAGATGGCGGTATATTATCGTACCTATAGCGGTGCATGGTATGGATGGTGTATATAAACATGCAGACAAGATGGCGGTATATTATCGTACCTATAGCGGTGCATGGTATGGTATGGATGGTGTATATAAACATGCAGACAAGATGGCGGTATATTATCGTACCTATAGCAGTGTATGGTATGTATGGATGGTGTATATAAACATGCAGATAAGATGGCGGTATATTATCGTACCTATAGCGGTGCATGGTATGGATGGTGTATATAAACATGCAGACAAGATGGCGGTATATTATCATACCTATAGCGGTGCATAGTATGGATGGTGTATATGAACATGCAGACAAGATGGCGGTATATTATCGTACCTATAGCGGTGCATGGTATGGCTTGGATGGTGTATATATATATGCAGACAAAATGGTGGTATATTATCGTACCTATAGCAGTGTATGGTATGGATGGATGGTGTACATGTACATGCAGACAAGATGGCGGTATATTATACCTACAGCAGTGCATGGTATATATGCACATGCAGAGAATATGGTATATTAGTGTACCTATGGCGGTGTATGGTGTATATGGACATGCAGAGGACGCGGTGGTATATTCTACCTATAGCGGGTGCATGATATGGATGGTGTATATGTACATGCAGACAACATGGCGGTATATTATCGTACCTATAGCGGTGCATAGTATGGATGGTGTATATGAACATGCAGACAAGATGGCGGTATATTATTATACCTATAGCGGTGCATAGTATGGATGGTGTATATAAACATGCAGACAAGATGGTGGTATATTATCATACCTATAGCGGTGCATGGTATGGTATGGATGGTGTACATAAACATGCAGACAAGATGGCGGTATATTATCGTACCTATAGTGGTGAATGGTATGGATGGTGTATATAAACATGCAGACAAGATGGCGGTATATTATTATACCTATAGTGGTGCATAGTATGGATGGTGTATATAAACATGCAGACAAGATGGCGGTATATTATCATACCTATAGCGGTGCATGGTATGGTATGGATGGTGTATATAAACATGCAGACAACATGGCGGTATATTATCGTACATATAGAGGTGCATGGTATGGATGGTGTATATGACCATGCAGACAAGATGGCGGTATATTATCATATCTATAGCGGTGCATGGTATGGATGGTGTATATAAACAAGCAGAGAAGATGGCGGAATATTATTATACCTATAGCGGTGCATGGTATAGATGGTGTATATAAACATGCAGACAACATGGCGGTATATTATCGTACCTATAGCGGTGCATGGTATAGATGGTGTATATAAACATGCAGACAACATGGCGGTATATTATCGTACATATAGAGGTGCATGGTATGGTATGAATGGTGTATATAAACAAGCAGAGAAGATGGAGGTATATTATCGTACCTATAGCGGTGCATGGTATGGATGGTGTATATAAGCATGCAGACAACATGGCGGTGTATTATCGTACCTATAGTGGTGCATAGTATGGATGGTGTATATAAACATGCAGAGAACATGGCGGTATATTATCGTACCTATAGCGGTGCATAGTATGGATGGTGTATATGAACATGCAGACAACATGGCGGTATATTATCATACCTATAGCGGTGCATAGTATGGATGGTGTATATATCGTACCTATAGTGGTGCATGGTATGGTATGGTGGTGTATATGAACATGCAGACAACATGGTGGTATATTATTATACCTATAGCGGTGCATAGTATGGATGGTGTATATGAACATGCAGACAACATGGCGGTATATTATCGTACCTATAGCGGTGCATAGTATGGATGGTGTATATATCGTACCTATAGTGGTGCATGGTATGGTATGGATGGTGTATATGAACATGCAGACAACATGGCGATATATTATCGTACCTATAGCGGTGCATAGTATGGATGGTGTATATGAACATGCAGACAACATGGCGGTATATTATTATACCTATAGCGGTGCATAGTATGGATGGTGTATATGAACATGCAGACAAGATGGCGGTATATTATCGTACCTATAGTGGTGCATAGTATGGATGGTGTATATGAACATGCAGACAACATGATGGTATATTATCGTACCTATAGTGGTGCATAGTATGGATGGTGTATATGAACATGCAGAGAACATGGCGGTATATTATCGTACCTATAGCGGTGCATAGTATGGATGGTGTATATGAACATGCAGACAACATGGCAGTATATTATTATACCTATAGCGGTGCATGGCATGGATGGTGTATATAAACATGCTGACAACATGGCGGTATATTATTATACCTATAGCGGTGCATAGTATGGATGGTGTATATAACCATGCAGACAGCATGGCGGTATATTATCGTACCTATAGTGGTGCATAGTATGGATGGTGTATATGAACATGCAGACAACATGGCGGTATATTATTATACCTATAGCGGTGTATAGTATGGATGGTGTATATGAACATGCAGACAACATGGCGGTATATTATTATACCTATAGCGGTGCATAGTATGGATGGTGTATATAAACATGCAGACAACATGGCGGTATATTATTATACCTATAGCGGTGTATAGTATGGATGGTGTATATGAACATGCAGACAACATGGCGGTATATTATTATATCTATAGCGGTGCATAGTATGGATGGTGTATATGAACATGCAGACAACATGGCAGTATATTATCGTACCTATAGCGGTGCATAGTATGGATGGTGTATATAAACATGCAGACAACATGGCGGTATATTATTATACCTATAGCGGTGCATAGTATGGATTGTGTATATGAACATGCAGACAAGATGACGGTATATTATCGTACCTATAGCGGTGTATGGTATGGATGGTGTATATGAACATGCAGACAACATGGCGGTATATTATCGTACCTATAGCGGTGCATAGCATGGATGGTGTATATGAACATGCAGACAAGATGGCGGTATATTATCGTACCTATAGCGGTGCATAGTATGGATGGTGTATATGAACATGCAGACAACATGGCGGTATATTATCTTACCTATAGCGGTGCATAGTATGGATGGTGTATATGAACATGCAGACAACATGGCGGTATATTATCGTACCTATAGCGGTGCATGGTATGGATGGTCTATATAAACATGCAGACAACATGGCGGTATATTATCGTACCTATAGCGGTGCATGGTATGGATGGTGTATATGAACATGCAGACAAGATGGCGGTATATTATCGTACCTTTAGCGGTGCATAGTATGGATGGTGTATATGAACATGCAGACAACATGGCGGTATATTATCGTACCTATAGTGGTGCATAGTATGGATGGTATATATGAACATGCAGACAACATGGCGGTATATTATCGTACCTATAGTGGTGCATAGTATGGATGGTGTATATGAACATGCAGACAACATGGCGGTATATTATCGTACCTATAGCGGTGCATAGTATGGATGGTGTATATGAACATGCAGAGAACATGGCGGTATATTATCGTACCTATAGTGGTGCATAGTATGGATGGTGTATATGAACATGCAGATAACATGGCGGTATATTATCGTACCTATAGTGGTGCATAGTATGGATGGTGTATATAAACATGCAGACAACATGGCGGTATATTATCTTACCTATAGTGGTGCATAGTATGGATGGTGTATATGAACATGCAGACAACATGGCGGTATATTATCGTACCTATAGCGGTGCATAGTATGGATGGTGTATATGAACATGCAGACAACATGGCGGTATATTATCGTACCTATAGCGGTGCATAGTATGGATGGTGTATATGAACATGCAGACAACATGGCGGTATATTATCGTACCTATAGCGGTGCACAGTATGGATGGTGTATATGAACATGCAGACAACATGGCGGTATATTATCGTACCTATAGCGGTGCACAGCATGGATGGTGTATATAAACATGCAGACAACATGGCGGTATATTATCGTACCTATAGCGGTGCATAGTATGGATGGTGTATATGAACATGCAGACAACATGGTGGTATATTATCGTACCTATAGCGGTGCATAGTATGGATGGTGTATATGAACATGCAGACAACATGGCGGTATATTATTGTGGCACCCCAGGGGTCTGGTTTCCACAGTAATAGCCATATTACGTCTGTGAGCAGGTGGGAGGTCTCCTGGTCAGGAATCCTAAGCATACCACACCTCCTGCCCAGTCCTGGGAGGGGAAGAACTTCCCCTATATAAAGCTGGGGCTGAGGCAGGGTTAGTGAGTAGAGTGAGAGAACACAGACAGAGACACAGTCTGGTCTGTAGTGGAGCAGCTTTAGGGAAAGAAAGATCAGGAGCTCTGTGGGAGCTGTGCTAAAAGAGATCAGGGGCTGGAAGCTGTAGAGCTCGCCCTGATTGAAGAGTTCTGACCGGACCCGGAGTCCGAGGCTGTGGGGACGAATCCTTACCCAGCAGCAGAAACCGACCGGCAGGGGATTTCAGGTCCTCTGGCCAAGAAACCCGAAGGCACGGTCACACGCAAGGGACCAGCACCGCCGTCGTGGAGCGGAAGCTACCAGAAGGCCCCGAGTCACCGGCCATACGGGTGAGCACCACACGGTACACTCAGGGACGTGGGCTACTTTTACCCGCCTCTAGCAAGGTAGCCAGAAGAGTACGATTAGTTGGGGAGGCCTACAACTCCGCCTGGCCAGGGGAGATTCCATCTGCTCACGGACTGACCAGGCCCCGATCGCTAGCCAGTACTCCGGGAGGGTCTACCTTTGCCACCAGTAAAGACCCTGAACGACACCGCACCGTCTCTGAGTGTTTCATCATCCACGTCCGCTGCCCTGAGGCCATACCCCTCCCGTTGGGGGTTATACCATCCACGCTGCACAACCGTACCACCGGCCTCAGCGGTCTGCCCTGCAGCGGCGGTCTCATAACCGCATTCAACGGGTGGCGTAGTCGAGCAATATAACATCTTCTGACAAGCACTGCCACTTAGTTTGACTCCCTGGGCACGGACCGGGTCACCGCCACGAAACTACTACCCCTATCAGATCCGGCTCCGGGTAGGCCCCCGCGTGCGCAACGCTACTTGGCACAGGTCCAGGGGCGCGTCAACTTTTGGCGTAGTCGGCAGGATTTCGTGCCCGCAACCACCGGGTACTGCGTGCCTGAAAAAGACTGTTAAACTTACCTGTGCTGAAGATTCCCGCCATCCGACGCCATCTTTTGCCTTCTTCCCGCCATCCGTGGAGTTTTCCCGCCATCCGACGCCATCTTTTGCTTTCTTCCCGCCATCCGTGGAGTCTTCCCGCCATTGGACGCCATCTTGAGGACGCCGCGCGGGAAGAAGAGGGGCGTGGACTCCGAAAGCGCGCGAGAACTGAAGCCCCGCCTCACGTCCGGACGT
Source organism: Phyllobates terribilis (assembly GCF_046119375.1). Lineage (NCBI taxonomy): Eukaryota > Metazoa > Chordata > Amphibia > Anura > Dendrobatidae > Phyllobates > Phyllobates terribilis. The sequence continues at coordinate 8,401,646 of NW_027362807.1, read as the reverse complement.
TGCGTAAGGTCCTGGAAGGAGCCCAGCAGACGCCGACGTCACAGGAGCGCGACGGAAGGTCCTCAACCCTGACGATCCACTGCGGAGCCGCGGCCTACGGAAGAGGATCATCGCAAGGTAGGCCACGGTCCACTAGGGGGGAGGAGGATGTCGGATACGGAGGAGAGCTTCACTGCCACAGCCACCGCCAGCGCCACCGCTGCAGCGGTCATGCCTTTCACGATGCCCTATATCCCGGGGGCAGCCTGGCTACCCCAGTACTCAGGGGAGTCACATACCCTGAATGACTTTAGAGAAAAGCTGGATAGCCTCTTCCAGGTGTACCCCCTCACAGAAGAGCAAAAAGTGAGCATCCTGGTGGCCCAACTAACCGGGGCAGCCCAAAGGGAGGTAAAGTCCTAGCCACCTGGGAGGAGGACTGTAGCAGGGATATTAACCCGGCTGAAGGACACCTTTGATACCCGCACCTCAGCTGAGATTAAGCTTAGATTCTACGGGTGCAAACAGCGAGCACATGAGAATATAAGGGACTATGCACTAAACCTACAAGAGGCCCTGAGAGCCATTAAGCAGGCCGACCCTGACGGCGTGGGAAACGAGGACAGGCTGTTGACCGAACAATTTATAGAGGGACTATATTGCAATGCCCACCGAACCCAGTTGCGGGCAATGGCCTTACAGGATCCTCATCTGGACTTTGCACAGTTCAAGGACAGAGCCATTCGGGTGCTCCGAGAACCGGCACCGGGTGGCGTTGTGGCCCACAGGCGCCCTACTACCGCTTACCACCAGGAGGCGGCGCCCTTGTCGGCAGGGCCTGTGGGAGCTGATGCGCAGGCTTTGAACAATGACCCGGCTCCAGACCTGCACCATCAGGTCCAAGAGCTAGCTAAAAGCGTAGCTGCGCTATCCCGAACTGTGCAGTCTTTACAGGTTGCTGCTCCAGGGAAGATCCAGCTGGCATCCGGACCGGAGGACATCCCGTGGCGTCGACCAAGGAGGACCCCACCGGCCAGAGGAAGACCCAGCGACCGATACGAGGACGGACAACCCATCTGCCGCCGCTGCAATCAACCCGGACATATGGCAAGGTACTGTCCTTTAAACTGGCACAACCTGGGGTAGAGGGCCAACCCCTAGGAATAAGATCACCAGGCCCATCGAACTGGCGTGACAAATACGTGGGAGGACGTCCAGTCTTGCCTGTAGTACTGGATGGCATTCCTATGAGTGCCCTACTTGACACCGGGTCACAGGTCACCACCATCCCGTACGTGCTCTTTAAGCAGTACTGGAATGACTCGGATATAACCCGCTACCCTGACGACGACTTGAGTATCATCGCCAGCAATGGTCAACCCGTGCCACAGATCGGATTTAAAGAGATGACCATTAAAATCGGTAAAGTCAAACTGGCAGCACAGGGACTGATCATTGTAGACATTGACAAGCGCGAGAGTCACCCAAAGATAACTCTAGGAACTAATGTGATTGAAAATTGTCTTGCAGAGGTGATTCTCATTTTACAGCAGGTTGCCAAGAACGCCAGCTCCGGTCAGCAGCGAGTGCTACAAAAAGAGATCCGGGCACTGATGCGATGGCAACAAGTGGAACTCTCCGGTGGTGAGATTGGTAGCGTGAGAATGTGTGACCCTTTCCCTATTGCCATGACCCCGAAAAGTGAAATGATGATTTGGTGCCGGGCAGCTATTGGTCTGAGAGGTAGAGATTACCAGGCAATGGTAGAACCAGTCTACTCAGACTGTAGGCCCACCATTTTGACGGCACGGGGGGTGGTTGATGTACGCCATGGGAGGGTGCCCGTTCGCATAATAAATATCGGGAAGAGGGAAGTATACCTGCCCCGGTATGCTACGCTAGCCAAATTGTATACCATCAATCAAAATTCTGTACAGTCCGTGGAACCCTTGCCTCCATCTCATCCAGAGGAAGGTAACGGCTCTAAGAAAACAATAGAGGACTGGTGTCAGCAACTACATTTGGGTACTGACTCCACTCCCTCACACCAGAAACAGGGAGTCTATCGGGTGGTTCAAGAGTACGAGAGAGTGTTTAGTAAACACCAGTTAGACTTCGGGCGAGTAAAGGGGGTAGAACATCATATCCCCACGGGAGACCATCCTCCCATAAAGGAGAGATACCGACCCGTACCCCCTGCACACTACCAACACGCCAAGGGAATGCTTAGAGACATGAAGGAGGCTGGGGTAATCAGGGATAGCTGTAGCCCCTGGGCAGCTCCACTGGTCTTGGTTAAAAAAAAAGACAACACCATGAGAATGTGTGTAGATTACCGGAAAATCAACCGTATCACACACAAAGATGCGTACCCCTTACCAAGGATAGAGGAGTCTTTGGCTGCTTTAAAATCTGCTAACTTCTTCTCCACTTTGGATCTCACTAGCGGGTACTGGCAGGTTCCTGTAGCAGAGGTGGACCGGGAGAAGACCGCATTCACCACCCCGATGGGACTTAGCGAGTTTACCTGCATGCCGTTCGGACTCTGCAACGCACCAGGAACCTTCCAACGATTGATGGAATGCTGTCTGGGACACCGGAACTTTGAGACGGTCCTGCTGTACCTGGACGATGTTATAGTTTATTCCAAAACCTACGAGGACCACCTGAAACATCTGGCGGAAGTGTTTGAAGCCCTGGCAAACTACGGTCTGAAGGTGAAACCGTCGAAGTGTCACCTGCTAAAACCAAAAGTGCAGTACCTGGGACACGTGGTGAGTGCTGACGGAGTGGCTCCCGACCCTGATAAGATCACCGCGATTAAGGAATGGCCAAGACCCTCCAGCGTAAAGGAAGTGCGGCAGTTCCTCGGGTTGGTAGGCTACTACCGAAGATTCATTCCCGGTTTCACCAAGAAGGCAGCTCCTATGCAGGACCTCCTGATAGGCCAGTCCAGGAAGGCCAAGAACCAGAAGCCGCCCTTCAGATGGGAGAAGCTGGAAGAAGAGTCCTTCCGCCAGCTGAAGATGGCCCTCACGGGGGATGAAATCCTGGCGTACCCTGATTACAGCCAGCCCTTTATCCTCTACACCGACGCAAGTAACATCGGGCTAGGAGCCGTACTGTCCCAGATCCAGCAGGGGAAGGAACGGGTAATTGCTTATGCCAGCCGAAAACTGCGACCCACCGAAAGAAACCCTGAGAATTACAGCTCATTCAAGCTAGAATTCCTGGCAGTGGTGTGGGCAGTCACCGAACGCTTTAAGCACTACCTCGCCTCTTCCCGGTTCATCGTGTACACGGATAACAACCCGTTGACACACCTGGATACGGCAAGAATCGGTGCCCTGGAGCAGAGATGGATGGCCCGCCTGTCCAACTATGAGTTCACGATCAAATACCGGGCAGGACGCTCCAATACCAACGCGGATGCCTTGTCCAGAATGCCAAACCTACCGGACGTAGGGGAAGATCCAGGGGAACTGGAAGAAGTTGAACTCCCCGCGTTTCACCGTCATGGGACTACCCAGTATTCCCACCGTGTAAGGGGTAAGCAATCCACTACGTTCAACCCCTTACCTCATTACAACTGGGCGGAAACGCAGGACAGTGACCCCGCCGTCCGACGGGTGAAGGAGATGCTGACTCAGCCAGATGCCCGCCTTGACCCAGACGCTCCGGAAGAGACCAATCAACTGTGGGCTGAGAAGAGTCGACTGTTCCTTTACAAGGGGAAGTTGTGCCGCAGAATGGTTAACTCCCGGACGCATGAACTGATCTGGCAAGTAGTGGTGCCAAGAAGAGACGCGGCAATGGTACTGGAGGCATACCACGACGGAGCTGGGCACTTCGGATGGAAGAAGCTGGAGTTCCTGCTGCGCGGGCGGTTCCACTGGGTAGGCATGAGAGGAACCATCGAGAGGTGGTACAGAGACTGTGGCCCATGCAACCTAAGAAGGAAGGACCGTGCCAGCCAGAAGACTCCCCTGCAGTCCATCGTCACCAGGCAGCCGTTGGAACTGGTAGCCTTGGACCATGTAAAACTGACCCCCAGCAGAAGTGGCTACGTCTATGCGTTAACCATCGTGGATCACTACTCCCGGTTCTTGGTTGTAGTCCCCGTCAAGGACTTAACGGCTCAAACAGCAGCTAGAGCCTTCCAGCAGCACTTCTGCCGTCCACACGGATACCCAGAGCAGGTGCTGACGGACCAAGGACCTGCCTTTGAAGCGGAAGTCTTCCAGGAGTTCTGCACTCTGTATGGCTGCCGGAAGATAAGAACAACACCCTATCATCCGCAAACCAATGGACTCTGTGAGAAAATGAACCAGGTGGTGATAGACCTTCTGAAAACATTGCCCCTGGAAGAACGCAGTCTGTGGCCTGAGAAACTGCCTGATCTGGTGGACCTATACAACCACATCCCGGTAGGTTCTACCAACTGTACCCCGGCTTACCTGATGAGAGCAAGACCTGGTAAGCTGCCTGTTGATCTGGATATGGGAGTCCTGACACCCGAGGACACTTCACCAGAAGCAGACTGGGACACAGAGAGACAGCAGTAGTACCGGAAAGTACAGGAGAGCGTTGAGCGAAGTCTCTGTCAAGCTAGGGAAAGACAGGAGAAGACTTACAACCAGTATGCTCCCGCTGTTCCCTGGTACCTGGAGAGCAGGTCTTGAAGAGGAAGAGACGGCTCCACAAGTTGGACGACCAGTGGGAGAAGGACCCGTACACCGTACTGCCCTCAAGCCATGAGAACCCAAAAGTCTGCACAATCAGTAAGGACGGAGGAGAAACCACAACCATTGTCTCCCGAGATCACCTGAAGAAGTGTCCCGAGCAGCTACGAAACCCTGAAGAAGATCAAGAAAACCCTCAACCCGTAGAGGAAAGGGAGGAGATGGTTAGTACTGTACTCGGAGACTTCCCTCGGTCTTGGACTCAAGTAAATGGCGCCGTTGTGGTACCCGTCCTCACCTTCTTCCAGCCAGCATCCCAAGTGCCTACGGAAAAACAGGTAGAGCTGGAAGAGCAGCCGGTCCAGGAGGCAGAAGACCCCACAAAAGCAGACCAGGAGAAGCGATCCTCTGCTTATAGTGAGCCTGCCGTACCCCTAGTGAGCCAAAGAGCCCGTAGACAGCTGCCCAGTTTACCTTTGACAGCTCCTACATCTTGTAGCTCAGGACCAGTCAGTAAGCTCCGTAGGTCCACTAGAGCCACTAGAGGCCAGTTGCCCGTACGTTGGAGGATCTAAAGTGTTTAGACTGTTTTATTTGCATTTACCTGTTTATTGTTGCTTGTCAATAATTATGTATCTCTAGTTATTTCATAGGTGTCTTTAATGGATTATCCGGAATCCTTTGTATATATGTTTGGAGCGTAACCCAGGAAAGGACTAAGACTGTTAAAGACTCGGGGTAGGACAGACCCCTACCTGGTTACGGCTCCCTGTTCCTTGGTGAAATGGACACCCTTGTTTTCTTCAAAAACTGCACCCGGTTGCGGACACGCCGTGACCATCATAATGTGTTTTTCTTTGTTATGCTGTTTCTGTTTATAACTTGTTTTGTTTACAAAAATATGTTTAGTCCCGGAGTACTAAATTTCACTAGGGGGGAATGTGGCACCCCAGGGGTCTGGTTTCCACAGTAATAGCCATATTACGTCTGTGAGCAGGTGGGAGGTCTCCTGGTCAGGAATCCTAAGCATACCACACCTCCTGCCCAGTCCTGGGAGGGGAAGAACTTCCCCTATATAAAGCTGGGGCTGAGGCAGGGTTAGTGAGTAGAGTAGAGTGAGAGAACACAGACAGAGACACAGTCTGGTCTGTAGTGGAGCAGCTTTAGGGAAAGAAAGATCAGGAGCTCTGTGGGAGCTGTGCTAAAAGAGATCAGGGGCTGGAAGCTGTAGAGCTCGCCCTGATTGAAGAGTTCTGACCGGACCCGGAGTCCGAGGCTGTGGGGACGAATCCTTACCCAGCAGCAGAAACCGACCGGCAGGGGATTTCAGGTCCTCTGGCCAAGAAACCCGAAGGCACGGTCACACGCAAGGGACCAGCACCGCCGTCGTGGAGCGGAAGCTACCAGAAGGCCCCGAGTCACCGGCCATACGGGTGAGCACCACACGGTACGCTCAGGGACGTGGGCTACTTTTACCCGCCTCTAGCAAGGTAGCCAGAAGAGTACGATTAGTTGGGGAGGCCTACAACTCCGCCTGGCCAGGGGAGATTCCATCTGCTCACGGACTGACCAGGCCCCGATCGCTAGCCAGTACTCCGGGAGGGTCTACCTTTGCCACCAGTAAAGACCCTGAACGACACCGCACCGTCTCTGAGTGTTTCATCATCCACGTCCGCTGCCCTGAGGCCATACCCCTCCCGTTGGGGGTTATACCATCCACGCTGCACAACCGTACCACCGGCCTCAGCGGTCTGCCCTGCAGCGGCGGTCTCATAACCGCATTCAACGGGTGGCGTAGTCGAGCAATATAACATCTTCTGACAAGCACTGCCACTTAGTTTGACTCCCTGGGCACGGACCGGGTCACCGCCACGAAACTACTACCCCTATCAGATCCGGCTCCGGGTAGGCCCCCGCGTGCGCAACGCTACTTGGCACAGGTCCAGGGGCGCGTCATTATCGTACCTATAGTGGTGCATAGTATGGATGGTGTATATGAACATGCAGACAACATGGCGGTATATTATCGTACCTATAGTGGTGCATAGTATGGATGGTGTATATGAACATGCAGACAACATGGCGGTATATTATCGTACCTATAGCGGTGCATAGTATGGATGGTGTATATAAACATGCAGACAACATGGCGGTATATTATCATACCTATAGTGGTGCATGGTATGGATGGTGTATATAAACATGCAGACAACATGGCGGTATATTATCGTACCTATAGCGGTGCATGGTATGGATGGTGTATATGAACATGCAGACAACATGGCGGTATATTATCGTACCTATAGCGGTGCATGGTATGGATGGTGTATATGAACATGCAGACAACATGGCGGTATATTATTATACCTATAGCGGTGCATAGTATGGATTGTGTATATGAACATGCAGACAAGATGGCGGTATATTATCGTACCTATAGCGGTGTATGGTATGGATGGTGTATATGAACATGCAGACAACATGGCGGTATATTATCGTACCTATAGCGGTGCATGGTACTGGCTGTGCAGGGTTATGGACTGTTGCAGCTTCTCTACTGTGGCAGCACTGAGAGATAGGAGACAAATCGTCAGTGATGTGAATGGCTTCTAGAGACATAAGTGAAACATGACAGGACTCGGCTCTGCACAGATGCACAATATGATCTAGAGAGCAATTACAATGCCACCTTGGGCCATGGAGCCAGTGTCAGTCACTATCTTTGTCTTTCTTAGGCTTCTTCGTGCCGTCGTTGTATAGGTGCACTATAGGGGCATCAGTGACTGCCAGTCATACTGAGATAACACAGGAGGACATACAATACAAGAGGGCTGTATCCAGCACCAGATCGGAAGAAAATCATTGTAAAAACAACCATTTATTGAAAAGTTTTTAAAACTGCCGCACTTCAGACTCTGCGCTCTTAATCCTAGTATGGCGTAGTTCTCCAGCGCTAGGTCGTGGTTAAATAATGAAGGTATAGGATATGATGTAGACAGATCATTAGTTCTCTGAACTGAATATATAGACATTTGTTTCTCCAATCAATTATTTATTTCGTTAATATCCATTAAATCAGTTCCACCATGCATGCCATCTAGTTCTCTGATCTTTAATGTGAGGAGCCATGAAGCCTCTATGTTTTCTACTACGTGATCCATCGCCTCCTCTCTTGGGTGGAGGAACTTTCTCAGCCGCATTAACCCCGAGGCTTCTGACATCACCATTGTGCTGATGTGGAGAGGCACCGGATACCCTATACCTTCATTATTTCCCCCCCACCTAGCGCTGGAGAGCTAGAACATACTAGGAGAACACATGGTGTGAAGCGCGGCAGTCGTGCATGCCTCGGAGAAATGCTTTTTTTATTAGATGAATTCTTTGTAACATTTTTTTCAATAAATGGTTTTTACAATGATTTTCTTCGGCCCTGGTGCTGGGTGCACCCCTCTTGTAGCCATTTTGCCCTGCTGGGGGGAGTATGCACAATCAGCAGGGGAGCTGGATTAACCTCTTCTTTCCTCTCTAGTAGGACATACAATGTGGAGTCCATGGCTTCCCGCTCATCGGTACAAGCCGTGTCCGCTGCTCCACCAGATCCAGACCGCAGATAACATTCGCTCTATGGATCCAAGGCTGACCAGCCCAGATGCTGAACCATTAATGGCAGCAATTCCCTGTATACAGACATATCTTAGGGAACTGCTATTCATGCAATTCCCCAGTATAAGGTGCACCACTATTAAACCAATACCACAGCACTTACTCTTCTCTTTTCCATGAACAGAGTTAAAAAATCATCTATTTCTGTTTTTCCCTCAAGGAAATTTTGGGCAAAATTGTCAGAGTCCTCTTCAGCTTGGTGGGCAGCGACTTTTAACCTGGCCTGTAGTGCGCTGAGACCGCAGCTCTGCGAGGGGGGAAGGAGCAGGACGTTACACCTCATCCCATATGGCACAGGGACTCACCTATTTTACTAGCGGCAGTAGGTTTCCCCAGCAAATGGGGCTCATTTACAGATCGTCCATTGCAGCCAATCATAATGCAGCTTTCATTCCTCAAACTGTTCCTAAAAAATGAAAGCCAAGCTCTGGTTGGCTGCTGTGAAAGCATCTGGTCATGTACCATTCACATGCTATAACCTCACAGTACTAATCATCAGGATTAAATACAAGTCTGGACAATTGGACCTATCGTCTGTCTAGTAGAAAAGATCAGCTGATATAAAAATGTGTATTATATGGAAAACTGGGCGAGATGATGCTGAAAACATTGTATAGGACTATAGTGGCAATCTGGGAACATGTAGCGACTAGTGATGAGCGAGCGTGCTCGTTTAACCCTTTAAACGAGCACACTCGGGTACTCGCTGAGTAGTTTCGTCGTGTTCAGCATTTCCGTTGCAGCCGGGGCGGCTGCATGTATCGCGGCTGTTACACAGCTGTGACACATGCAGGGATTGCCTGTTTGTTAGCCAGTCTCTGCATGTGTCACAACTGTGTAACAGCCGCGACACATGCAGCTGCTGCGGCTGCAACCGATATGCACAGCACGCCGAAACTACTTGGCGAGTACCCGAGCGTGCTCGTTTAAAGGGTTAATCGAGCACGCTCGCTCATCACTAGTAGCGACATCATACATATAGTAATATTTCAATATTCAGCCAATTCTTGCATGGCCCCCTTACAGTGCACGCCGTCCATATCCCCCCCGCACTGTAAACCTTTCAGAACGTTCCCTTTGTTCTACTGAACAATAATGTCATTTGTGGCTTCAGCGGCTTTCTGCAGATTAGAAGTCCAGTTTCCACAGGACACATAAAGGGCTTTTATTACCCTTTAACTTATCAAAGAGATCTACTGACAGCACAGTTCTGCAATTAAAGGGAATGTGTCATCAGAAAATGACCAGGACTTTATGTTAAAGGTAACCTGTCAGCTCCCCCGAGATCACAAACCGTCACCATGTATTTATTTCTCACTTTATACCCGTCCTAACAAACCCCTTTTAGTGGCTTTCTGATTTCTGCATTTGGCGAAAATCTATTTTATAATTGTGGTGGCAATTTGCTAATTAGAGGGTGACTAGTGGTGGGGCGCGTTGCAATGCCCCCACAAATATTCACCTACTTATTATCACGGCCGCAGTTATAAAAATGTTAGAAATCAGTAAGCCACTATTAATGGGCTCTTTACACAGGGTACAAAAAGATGAATAAATCCATGGTGGCGCTTCGGGAGGCATGAGAAAGCTGACAGCTTCTCTTTACATGGTATTTTTAACTACTGAGTTTTTTTCCGATTTTCCATAACACAATCTAGATAAAAAAAAATGCAAACTGGCCATTAATCCTAATACTAGACTCAAACTTCTTATTCTGTTCACAAGGCTTTGCATCAGTCTCATGATCATCACAGACAGGATAATAATGAAAGGTAACAATAAATATAGAATAGAATCCACCATTCACAAGAGGTGATATCACTGTCCCGCAGGCGCCATCTCCTCTAGCCCCGTATCCGCCACATTACCTCGCTCAGCTCATGCTGTCTTTGCTGGTTTTCATTTGAGTCAGAAGCTCATACTGGAAGAGAAGAAAAACACAAGGAAATGAGGATGAATTCACGCGGGCCACATTTGCTGCAGCTTTTACGGCCAGATCAGAGCAGGTTTATAAGGTAAGTGGATGAGACTTTACAAATCTCATCCGCAAACTGTAAAGATTGCCCATATAGAAAAATGAGAACGCCAAAGATGTTCCAAATCCCGGCATGTCATTGTGGGGTGAAAATACAGCAGATTATCAATGTGAATTTCACCAACTTCAATATAGCAAGGGTGAGATCGTCAGAATTCCTTAGCACAATCCACAAATGAACCAAACCTGCCGTAAAGACTGCGCCTGCCATGTCAGCCCCATCCACAGTGGCTTACCTTATCTAATAATGCTTGTCGCTTTGACTCCAGAATTGGCTCAATTTGAAGATTCTTTTCTGGATTAAAAAAAAAAAATAAATTTCTATATTAATATACACATACAGAGGATGAAATAAGTATTGAACATGTCACCAATTGTCTAAGTAAATATATTACTAAAGGTGCTATTGACATGAAATTCTCACCAGATGTCGGTAACAACCCATCCAGTCCACACAGGCAAAGAAATCAAATCATAGATGTCCATGAATTATGTGTAATAATGAGAAATGACACAGGAAAAAGGTACTGAACACATGAAGAGAGAGAGAGGCAAAAAGCCATGGAAAGTCATGACACCAGCTGAAATCTATCAGTAATTAGAAACCCATCCTGCCACTTAGTGAAAAATAATATTAGGTGGTTCAACTGATGGCCTATAAAAAGGTATCTCGTTAGCAAGATGCCACACAAGAAACATCTCATGATGGGTAAAACCAGTGAGCGGTCTCAAGACCTCCGCAACCTAATTGTTGCAAAACATACTGACGGTATTGGTTACAGAAGAATTTCTAAATTACTGAAGGCTCCAGTGAGCACTGCTGGGGCCATAATCCAGAAATGTAAAGAACATAATTTCATAATAAACCGGCCCCGCAAGATTTCAAACAGAGGAGTGAAATTAATTATCAAAAGAGTTGTCCATGACCAAGGACCACCTGTGGAGAGTTACAGAAAGATCAAGAATCAGCAATTGTTTCAAAGAAAACTATAAGTGATGCACTCAACCTCCATGGTCTGTATGCACGCTTAGCACGCAAGACTCCATTGCTGAACAAAAAGCATGTTGACGCGTGTTTAACGTTTGCTCAACAATATTTAGACAAGCCTGTGAAATACTGGGAGAATATAGTCTGGTCAGATGAGACCAAAATTGAACTCTTTGGATGTCATAATACACACCATGTTTGGAGGCCAAAAGACACTGCATATCACCCCCAAAACACCATACTAACAGTGAAGTTTGGAGGTGGGAACATCATGGTGTTGGGCTGCTTTTCAGCATACGGCAATCTTCATATTAATGAAGGAAGGAGGAATGGATAAATGTACGAGACATTCTTGATAAAAATCGGCTGCAATCTACCAAGATGATGATGAAACAAGGGTGGACATTTCAGCAAGACAATGATCCCAAACACACAGCCAAGGAAACGCTCAATTGTTTTCAGAGAGAGATAATTAAAGCTGCTAAACTGGCCCACCCAATCACCTGACCTGAATCCAACAGAATATTTATAGAAGGAACTGAAGCTCAGAGTTCATAGAAGGAGCCCAAGGGATCTTCAGGATTTGTAGCGTGTTTGTGTGGAAGAATGGGACAAAATCACACCTGAGCAATGCATGCGACTAGTTTCTCCATACAGGATGAATCTTCAAGCTGTCATCACCAACAAAGGCTTGTGTACGAAGTATTAAATACATTTCAGTAAGCATAGTCAATACTTTTTCCCCGTGTAATTTCTCATTATTACACATAACTTAATTTATGGACATCTATTGTTTGATTTCTTTGCCTATGTGGATTGGATGGTCTGTTACTGATATCTGGGGAGAATTTCATGCCTATAGCACCTTTAGCAACATAGTTACTTAGAAAATTGGTGAAGTGTGAGTATTTCACCCGCTGTGTATATCCAGTGGGGAAAATAAGTATTTGATACACTGCCGATTTTGCAAGTTTTCCCACCTACAAAGAATGGAGAGGTCTGTATTTTTTTTTTTTTATCGTAGGTACACTTCAACTGTGAGAGACAGAAGAAGAATCCAGAAAATCACATTGTATGATTTTTACATAATTAATTAGCATTTTATTGATTGAAATAAGTATGTGATACAATAGAAAAACAGAACGTAATATTTGGTACAGAAACCTTTGTTTGCAATTACAGAGGTCAGAAGTTTCCTGTAGTTCTTGACCAAGTTTGCACACACCGCAGCAGGGACTTTGGCCCACTCCTCCATACAGATCTTCTCCAGATCTTTCAGGTTTCAGGGCTGTCGCTGGGCAACATTGGAGTTTCAGCTCCCTCTAAAGATTTTCTACTGGGTTCAGGTCTGGAGACTGGTTAGGCTACTCCAGGACCTTGAAATGCTTCTAACAGAGACACTCCTTAGTTTCCTTGGCTATGTGTTTTGGGTCATTGTCATGGTGGAAGACCCAGGCACGTCCCATCTTCAATGCTTTTACTGAGGGATAGAAGTTGTTGGACAAAATCTCGCGATACATGACCCCATCCATCCTCCTTTCAATATGGTGCAGTCATCCTGTCCCCTTTGCAGAAAAGCACCCCCAAAGTATGAAATTTTCCTCACCATGCTTCACGGTTGGGACAGTGTTCTCGGGGTTGTACTCATCCTCCTTCTTTCTCACGGCGAGTGGAGTTGATACCAAAAAGTTCTATTTTGGTCTCATCTGGCCACAAGACCTTCTCCCATGCCAGATGGTCATTTGCAAACTTGAAATGGGCCTGGACATGTGCTGTTGTTTGAGACTGTGGTCCCAGCTCTCTTCAGGTTATTGACCAGGTCTTCCTGTGTAGTGATGGGCTGATTCCTGACCTTTCTCAGAATCATGCTTACCCCACAAGGCGAGATCTTGCATGGAGCCTTACACCGAGGAGAATTGACAGTCATCTTGTGTTTCTTCCATTTTCTAATAATTGTGCCAACAGTTGACTTCTCACCAAGCTCCTTGTCTACTGCCTTGTAGCCCATGCCAGCCTTGTGCAGGTCTACAATTTTGTCCCTGGTGTCCTTAGACAGCTCTTTGATCTTGGCCATGGTGGAGAGGTTGGAGTGTGATTGATTGAGCATGTGGACAGGTGTCTTTTATACAGGTTTATATGGTGAAATTAATAAAAGGTAATGAGTGCAGAGTAGGAGGGCTTCTTAAAGAAACACTAACAGGTCTGTAAGAGCCAGAATTCTTGCTGGTTGGTAGGAAATCAAATACTAATTCCATGCAATAAAATGCAATTTAATGATTTGAAAATCAAACAATGTGGTTTTCTGGTTTTTATTTTTAGATTCTGTATCTCACAGTTGAAGTGGATATACGATAACAATTACAGACCTCTCTATTCTATGTAGGTGGGAAAACTTGCAAAATCGTCAGTGTATCAAATACTATTTTTACCACCATGTATATGTATGTGTGTGTATATACACTACCCACAAAAAGTTAGGAATATTTGGCTTTTGGGTGAAATTTCAGGATGAACCTAAAATGCCCTCTAACCTTTTCAGGTGAACTTAATGTGACCTTCTCTAAACTTTTGAATGCACATGTCCAACTGTTCAATGTTTCAGTACTTTTTGCACAACTTGCTGTTCTCTAACAAGGAGCTTAATGGCAAAATTCACATCAGGTGTTTGATCCATGTATCGCCCAATAAAATTTGGGGTTCAATTAGAATTGGTATTAAACAGCCCCTACTACTTGAATAACAGCATTAATCCTGTCATTGTCCCTCTGCATTCACAACACAGGCCTAATTTCATCTTCATGGATCACAAGGCTCCAGCTCATTGAGGTTGCATCATTAGGGAATGGCTGCTGGAGACAGGGGAACCTCAAATGGAGTGGCCTGCATTTTCTCCAGACCTGAATCCCATAGAAAACCTATGGGATCAGCTGAGTCGCTGTGTAGAGGCTCGTAACTCTGTACCCCAGAACCTCAATGACCTGAGAACCGCCCTTTCCAGGGCTGTGGTGTCAGTAAGCCAAACTTCCGACTCCCGACTCTGACTCCACAGCCCTGGTCACTACTGAGCGTGTACATAAAGTGCAGCACAGATTCATCTGAACTAAAAGCCGAGATCCTTAGATCAGGAACAGAACAGACATTTATAGGACATTTCAGAACTTTCACTAATTCTTCTGGAAACATTTACAGCACATCCTGTATTGTACTGCTGTACCCAATTTATTATATATTTTAGGAGTCGGAGTGGGTCCATTTTATACCGACTCCACCAAAATAGACACCGACTCAGACTTCACAGCCCTGCACCCTCCAAGAAGAGTGGGATGCCATGCCTCAGCAGACAATAACTCCACTTGTGAACAGCAGGAGAATTCATTGTCGAGCTGTAATTGATGCTGCTCAAGGCCACATGACAAGTTATTGAGACATTGACATTTTTTGTTGGGGTATACCCACCACTGTTGTTGGCATTTGTTTCAATAAATGGTTTGAGATGAGGAAATCACCGTTACATGCTTCTACTTAAACGCCCTACTTGTATTATAATATATTACTGTAGAGGGAACTTTTTACATTTTCCATACATTTCACCAGAAAGCCACATATCCCTAACTTTTTGTGGTCAGTGTAGATATACAGGTGCTTCTCACAAAATTAGAATATCATCAAAAAGTTAATTTATTTCAGTTCTTCAATACATAAAGTGAAACTCATATATTATATAGAGTCATCACAGACAGAGAGATCTATTTCAAGTGTTTATTTCTGTTAATGTTGATGATTATGGCTTACAGCCAATGAAAACACAAAAGTCATTATCTCAGTAAATTAGAATATTTTATAACAGCTTAAAAAATGATTTTAAAATCCGAAATGTTGGGCTACTGAAATGTATGTTCAGTAAATGCACTCAATACTTGTTCGGGCTCCTTTTGCATCAATTACTGCATCAATGTGGCGTGGCATGGAGGCGATCAGCCTGTGGCTGCTGAGGTATTATGGAAGCCCAGGTTGTTTTGATAGCAGCCTTCAGCTCGTCTGCATTGTTGGGTTTGGTGCCTCTTATCTTCCTCTTGACAATACCCCATAGATTCTCTATAATAGATTCTCTATGGGGTTAAGGTCAGGCGAGTTTGCTGCCAATCAAGCACAGTGATACTGTTGTGTGTAAACCAGGTATTGGTACTTTTGGCCGTTTGGACAGGGGCCAAGTCCTGCTGGAGAATGACATTTCCATCTCCATAAAGCTTGTGGGCAGAGGGAAGCATGAAGTGCTGTAAAATGTCCTGGTAGACGGCTGCGCTGACTTTGGTCTTGATAAAACACAGTGGACCTACACCAGCAGATGACATGGCTCTCCAAGCCATCACTGATTGTGGAAACTTCACACTAGACCTCCAGCAGCTTGGATTGTGGCCTCTGCACTCTTCCTCCAGACTCTGGGACCTTGATTCCCAAATTAAAATTGGAACTTTGGGACCTTGTGGATGGTGTCAGTGACTGCCTTCTGGACATCTGTCAAGTCAGCAGTCTTCCCCATGACTGTGGAGCCTACTGAAACAGATTAAGGAGCCTTTTTAAACACGTAGGAAGCCTTTGCAGGTGTTTTTTTCTTAATTATTCTAATTTACTGAGACAATGACTGTTGTGTTTTCATTGGCTGTAAGTCATAATCATCAACATTAGCAGAAACAACCACATGAAATAGCTCACTCTGTTTGTAATGACTCTATATAATATGAGTTTCACTTTTTGTATTGAAGGACTGAAATTAATAAACTTTTTGATGATATTCTAATTTTATGAGACGCACATATATATATATATATATATATATATATATATATATATATATATATATATATATACAGTACAGACCAAAAGTTTGGACACACCTTCTCATTTAAAGATTTTTCTGTATCTTCATGACTTTGAAAATTGTCCATTCACACTGAAGGCATCAAACTATGAATTAACACATGTGGAATTATATACTTAACAAAAAAGTGTGAAACAACTGAAAATATGTCTTATATTCTAGGTTCTTCAAAGTAGCCACCTTTTGCTTTGATGACTGCTTTGAACACTCTTGGCATTCGTCTCCTGCATGAAATGATCTCGATGGTCCAGATGGATGGAGTGGAGGATGGCTGGTTGATGGACACCCCATGCAAACACGGCTACAGCGCTAACAAGGAGGAGGTGGAGTAATGTTTTGGGCTGGAATCATGGGGAGAGGGATTGTCGGCCCTTTTAGGATCCCTGAAGGGGTAAAGATGAACTCCATAATGTATGTTGAGTTTCTCAAACAGCACTTCCTTCCATGGTTCAAGAAGAAGAACCGTGCTTTCCGCAGCAAGATCATTTTCATGCATGATAATGCCCCGTCTCATGCTGCACATAACACATCTGCATCTCTGGCTGCTATGGGCATAAAAGGGGACAAACTTATGGTGTGGTACCCATGCTCCCCTGACCTCAACCCCATTGAGAACCTCTGGAGCATCATCAAAAGGAGTGTCTATGATGGCGGGAGGCAGCTCACATCTAAGCAACAGCTCTGGGAGGGTATTCTGTCCTCATGCAAAACAATTGAAGCAGAAACCATCCAAAACCTGACAAATTCAATGGACGAGAGAGTTCAGAAGCTCCTTTCGAACATGCGGTCCTATGTGCAAATGTAACATCACCTAGAATAAAGTTTTGAGTTGAAAACTGTTTGATTTCAGTTTGTAATAACCTGCTAATGCTTATAATTTCAAAAATTACCATTTTTTTGTTCTTTATTAAAATGAAAAGGTTGAAAACTCTGCTGTGCATAATAATTTTTTGTTTTTTTTAAATATACTGTTATCATAGGCAGTTTGTACAAAAACCTTTCAATTGTGCTCTAATAGTTATTTGACTGGAAAATTACAATGACTGCAATTCATATAGGTAATTTGGGAAAATCTGAGAAAATATTATTTGCATAATAATTTGGAACACAGTGTATACAGACTACAAAGTATGGCAGTATCAGCGATCAAGCAGACAAGGGCTGGAGAGAGCAGGAGAGACGTTAGAAAGACGCTCGAGAGAGAGAGAGCAGGAGAGACGCTCGAGAGAGAGAGAGAGAGAGCAGGAGAGACGCTCAAGATCAGGAGAGACGCTCGAGAGAGAGAGAGAGAGAGAGCAGGAGAGACGCTCAAGATCAGGAGAGACGCTCGAGAGAGAGAGAGAGAGCAGGAGAGACGCTCAAGATCAGGAGAGACGCTCGAGAGAGTGAGAGCAGGAGAGACGCTCGAGAGAGAGAGCAGGAGAGACGCTCGAGAGAGAGCAGGAGAGACGCTCGAGAGAGAGCAGGAGAGACGCTCGAGAGAGAGAGAGCAGGAGAGACGCTCGAGAGAGAGAGAGCAGGAGAGACGCTCGAGAGAGAGAGAGCAGGAGAGACGCTCAAGATCAGGAGAGACGCTCGAGAGAGAGAGCAGGAGAGACGCTCGAGAGAGAGCAGGAGAGACGCTCGAGAGAGAGAGCAGGAGAGACGCTCGAGAGAGAGAGCAGGAGAGACGCTCGAGAGAGAGAGCAGGAGAGACGCTCGAGAGAGAGAGAGCAGGAGAGACGCTCGAGAGAGAGCAGGAGAGACGCTCGAGAGAGAGAGCAGGAGAGACGCTCGAGAGAGAGAGCAGGAGAGACGCTCAAGAGAGAGAGCAGGAGAGACGCTCGAGAGAAAGAGCAGGAGAGATGCTCGAGAGAGAGAGCAGGAGAGACGCTCGAGAGAGAGAGCAGGAGAGACGCTCGAGAGAGAGAGAGCAGGAGAGACGCTCGAGAGAGAGAGCAGGAGAGACGCTCGAGAGAGAGAGAGCAGGAGAGACGCTCGAGAGAGAGCAGGAGAGACGCTCGAGAGAGAGAGCAGGAGAGACGCTCGAGAGAGAGAGAGCAGGAGAGACGCTCGAGAGAAAGAGCAGGAGAGATGCTCGAGAGAGAGAGCAGGAGAGACGCTCGAGAGAGAGAGCAGGAGAGATGCTCGAGAGAGAGAGCAGGAGAGATGCTCGATAGAAAGCAGGAGCAACTGTCAATCACTTCATCACTATATGACTCAGTAATGATACCTATAGCATATTACTCAGGGTGACAACATGGCAGGTCACAGAGTTACTTTCATGATCTAGATTTGCTAAATTGGAGAAATATCATGATACAGAGCCCATGTCCATGACTTATGTCAGCTCCAAAGTGAAATATGTATTGAAAAAAATTAAAAAAAATTATATATATACACACACATATACATACACTGCTCAAAAAAATAAAGGGAACACTCAAATAACACATCCTAGATCTGAATGAATGAAATATTCTCATTGAATACTTTGTTCTGCACAAAGCTGAATGTGCAGACAACAAAATCACATAAAAATCATCAATGGAAATCAAATTTATTAACTAAAGGAGGCCTGGATTTGGAGTCACCCCCAAAATTAAGTTGGAAAAACACACTACAGGCTGATCCAACTTTGATGTAATGTCCTTAAAACAAGTCAAAATGAGGTTCTGTATTGTGTGCGGCCTCCACGTGCCTGTATGACCTCCCTACAACGCCTGGGCATGCTCCTGATGAGGTTGCGGATGGTCTCCTGTGCGATCTCCTCCCAGACCTGGACTAAAGCATCCGCCAACTTCTGGACAGTCTGTTGGTGGATGGAGCGAGACATGATGTCCCAGATGTGCTCAATCGGATTCAGGTCTGGGGAACGGGCGGGACAGTCCATAGCTTCAATGCCTTCATCTTGCAGGAACTGCTGACACACTCCAGCCACATGAGGTCTGGCATTGTCCTGCATTAGGAGGAACCCAGGGCAAACCTCACCAGCATATGGTCTCACAAGGGGTCTGAGGATCTCATCTCGGTACCTAATGGCAGTCAGGCTACCTCTGGCGAGCACATGGAGGGCTGTGCGGCCCTCCAAAGAAATGCCACTCCACACCATTACTGACCCACTGCCAAACCGGTCATGCTGAAGGATGTTGCAGGCAGCAGATCGCTCTCCGCGGCGTCTCCAGACTCTGTCATGTCTGTCACACGTGCTCAGTGTGAACCTGCTTTCATCTGTGAAGAGCACAGGTCGCCAGTGGCGACTTTGCCAATCCTGGTGTTCTGTGGCAAATGCCAAGCGTCCTGCACAATGTTGGGATGTGATCACAACCCCCATCTGTGGACGTCGGGCCTTCATACCACCCTCATGGAGTCGGTTTCTAACCGTTTGTACAGACACATCAACATTTGTGGCCTGCTGGAGGTCATTTTGCAGGGCTCTGTCAGTGCTCCCCCTGTTCCTCCTTGCACAAAGGCTGAGGTAGCTATCCTGCTGCTGGGTTGTTGCCCTCCTACGGCCCCCTCCACGTCTCCTGGTGTACTGGCCTGTCTCCTGGTAGCACCTCCAGCCTCTGGACACTATGCTGACAGACACAGCAAACCTTCTTGCCACAGCTCGCACTGATGTGCCATCCTGGATGAGCTGCACTATCTGAGCAACTTCTGTGGGTTGTAGAGTCCGTCTCATGCTACCACGAGTGTGAAAGCACAACCAACATTCAAAAGTGACCAAAACATCTGCCAGAAAGCATTGGTACTGAGATGTGGTCTGTGGTCCCCACCTGCAGAATCACTCCTTTGAGGGTGTCTTGATAATTGCCAATAATTTCCATCTATTGTCTATTCCATTTGCACAACAGCATGTGAAATTGATTGTCAATCAGTGTCGTTTCCTAAGTGGACAGTTTGATCTACTTGGAGTTATTTTCTGTTGTTTAAGTGTTCCCTTTATTTTTTTGAGCAGTGATACAGTACAGACCAAAAGGTGGACACACCTTCTCATTTAAAGATTTATCTGTATTTTCATGACTAAGAAAATTGTACATTCACACTGAAGGCATCAAAACTATGAATTAACACATGTGGAATTATATACTTAACAAAAAAGTGTGAAACAACTGAAAATATGTCTTATATTCTAGGTTCTTCAAAGTAGCCACCTTTTGCTTTGATGGCTGCTTTGCACACTCTTGGCATTCTCTTGTTGAGCTTCAAGAGGTAGTCACCGGAAATGGTTTTCACTTCACAGGTGTGCCCAGTCAGGTTTAATAAGTGGGATTTCTTGCCTTATAAATGGGGTTGGGACCATCGGTTGTGTTGTGCAGAAGTCTGGTGGATACACAGCTGATAGTCCTACTGAATACTGAATAGACTGTTAGAATTTGTATTATGGCAAGAAAAAAGCAGCTAAGTAAAGAAAAATGAGTGGCCATCATTACTTTAAGAAATGAAGGTCAGTCAATGCGAAAAATTGTGAAAACTTTGAAAGTGTCCCCAAGTGCAGTTGCAAAAACCATCAAGCGCTACAAAGAAACTGTCTCACATGAGGACTGCCCCAGGAAAGGAAGACCAAGAGTCACCTCTACTTCTAAGGATAAGTTTATCCGAGTCACCAGCCTCAGAAATTGCAGGTTAACAGCAGCTCAGATTAGAGACCAGGTCAATGCCACACAGAGTTCTAGCAGCAGAAACATCTCTTCAACAACTGTTAAGAGGAGACTTTGTGCAGCAGGCCTTCATGGTAAAATAGCTGCTAGGAAACCACTGCTAAGGACAGGCAACAAGCAGAAGAGACTTGTTTGGGCTAAAGAACACAAGGAATGGACATTAGACCAGTGGAAATCTGTGCTTTGGTCTGATGAGTCCAAATTTGAGATCTTTGGTTCCAACCACCGTGTCTTTGTGCGACGCAGAAAAGGTGAACGGATGGACTCTACATGCCTGGTTCACACAGTGAAGCATGGAGGAGGAGGAGTGATGGTGTGGGGGTGCTTTGCTGGTGACACTGTTGGGGATTTATTCAAAATTGAAGGCATACTGAACCAGCATGGCTACCACAGCATCTTGCAGCGGCATGCTATTCCATCCGGTTTGGGTTTAGTTGGACCATCATTTATTTTTCAAAAGGACAATGACCCCAAACACACCTCCAGGCTGTGTAAGGGCTATTTGACCAAGAAGGCGAGTGATGGGGTGCTACGCCAGATGATCTGGCCTCCACAGTCACCAGACCTGAACCCAATCGAGATGGTTTGGGGTGAGCTGGACCGCCGAGTGAAGGCAAAAGGGCCAACAAGTGCTAAGCATCTCCAGGAACTCCTTCAAGATTGTTGGAAGACTATTTCCGGTGACTACCTCTTGAAGCTCATCAAGAGAATGCCAAGAGTGTGCAAAGCAGTCATCAAAGCAAAAGGTGGCTACTTTGAAGAACCTAAAATATAAGACATATTTTCAGTTGTTTCACACTTTTTTGTTAAGTATATAATTCCACATGTGTTAATTCATAGTTTTGATGCCTTCAGTGTGAATGTACAATTTTCATAGTCATGAAAATACATAAAAAGTCTTTAAATGAGAAGGTGTGTCCAAACTTTTGGTCTGTACTGTACAAATGTGACAGCCCAGGGGTCTGGTTGCCACAGTGATAGAGATATTACGTCTGAGAGCAGGTGGGAGGTCTCTTGGTCAGGGATCCTATGCATGCCACACCTCCTGCCCAGTCCTGGGAGGGGAAGAACTTCCCCTATATAAACCTAGGGCTGAGGCAGGGTTAGTGAGTAGAGAAGAAGAAGAGACAGAGAAGAGAAGCAGATATAGGAAAAGAACATCAGGAGCTCTGTGGGAGCAGTGCTATAAGGAGTCAGGGGCTGGCAGCTGCAGAGCTCGCCCTGACTGAGAAGCTATCACCGGACCCGGAGTCCGAGGCTGTGGGGACTAATCTTTACCCAGCAGCAGAAACCGCCCGGCAGGGGATTTCAGGTCCTCTGGCCAAGAAACCCGAAGGCACGGTCACACGCGTGGGACCAGCACCGCCGTCGTGGAGCGGACGCCACTAGAAGGCCCCGAGTCACCGGCCATACGGGTGAGCACCACACGGTACACTCAGGGACGTGGGCTACTTATACCCGCCTCTAGCAAGGTAGCCAGAAGAGTACAGTCAGTTTGGGAGGCCTACAACTCCGCCTGGCCAGGGGAGATCCCATCTGCTCAAGGACTGACCAGGCCCCGATCGCTAGCCAGTACTCCGGGAGGGTCTATCTTTATCACCAGTAAAGACCCTGAACTACACCGCATCGTCTCTGAGTGATTCCTGCTACCCCCATCATCCACGTCGGCTGCCCTGAGGCCATACCCCTCCCGTTGGGGGTGATACTATCACGCTGCACAATCCTACCACCGGCCTCAGCGGTCTGCCCTGCAGCGGCAGCTCCTTCGCTGCATTCAACGGGTGGCGTAGTCGTCCAACATCTACCGCAATACAACGCCACTTAGTCTGACTCCCTGGGCACGGACCGGGTCACCGCCACGAGACTACAACCCTCAACAGATCCGGCTCCGGGTAAGCTCCTGCATGCGCAACGCTGTGCGACACAGGTCCAGGGGTGCGTCACATACACACACACACACACACACATATATATATACATACACGCACGCAGTAGGGAAAATAAGTATTTGATACACTGCCGATTTTGCAAGTTTTCCCACCTACAAAGAATGGAGAGGTCTGTCATTTTTATCATAGGTACACTTCACCTGTGAGAGACAGAATCTAAAATTAAAATCCCAAAAAAAATCACATTGTATGATTTTTAAATAATTAAATCGCATTTCATTGCATGAAATAAGTATTTGATCACCTACCAACCAGCAAGAAATCTGGCTCTCACAGACCTGTTAGTTTTTCTTTCAGAAGCCCTCCTACTCTGCACTCCTCACCTGTATTTATTGTACCTGTTTGAACTCGTTAACTGTATAAAAGACACCTGTCCACACACTCAATCAATCACACTCCAACCTATCCACCATGGTTAAGACCAAAGAGCTATCTAAGGACACCAGGGACAAAATTGTAGACCAGCTCCAGGCTGGGATGGGATACAGGACAATATGCAAGCAGCTTGGTGAGACGGCAACAACTGTTGGCACAATTATTAGAAAACGGAAGAAACACAAGATGACTGTCAATCTTCCTCGGTCTGGGGCTCCATGCAAGATCTCGACCCGTGGGATAAGGATGATTCTGAGAAAGGTCAGGAATCAGCCCAGAACTACACAGGAGGACCTGGTCAATGACCTGAAGAGAGCCGAGACTACAGTCTCAAACATTACCATTAGTAACACACTATGCCGTCATGGATTAAACTCCTGCAGGGCACGCAAGGTCCCCTGCTCACGCCAGCACATGTCCAGGCCCGTTTGAAGTTCGCCAATGACCATCTGGGTGATCCAGAGGAGGCATGGGAGAGGGTCATGTGGTCAGATGAGACCAAAATAGGACTTTTTAGTATTAACTCCACTTGCCGTGTTTGAAGAAAGAAGAAGGATGAGTACAACCCCAAGAACACCGTCCCAACTGAGAAGCATGCTGGGGGAAACCTTATACTTTGGTGGTGCTTTTCTGCAAAGGGGACAGGACAACTGCACCCAGCAACAGTCCCGAAACTTGAAAGATCTGGAGAAGATCTGTATAGAGGAGTGGTCCAAAATTCCTGCTGCAGTGTCTGCAAACTTGGTCAAGAACTACAGGAAACGTCTGACCTCTGTAATTGCAAACAAAGGTTTCTGTACCAAATATTAAGATCTGTTTTTCTATTGTATCAAATAATTAATTTGCATAATTGCATGAAATAAGTATGTAAAAATTATAAAATGTTATTTTCTGTTTTTTATTTTTAGATTCTGTCTCTCACAGGTGAAGTGTACCTACGATAAAAATTACAGCCCTCTCCATTCTTTGTAGGTGGGAAAACTTGCAAAATCGTCAGTGTATCCAATACTTATTTTCCCCACTGTATATACTTTGTTCCTAAAAAAGAAAAAACCCACCGGTCTTCTATGTGAACATAACAAAGACTATAACTAAAAATCTTATATATTAAAAAAAAAAACTAAAACAAGGTTGACCACATTTTCTTATGGTATTTTTATCTGAAACTTCCTTGGAAAATTCACTGGAAATATCAGAAATGTCTGAAGTGGGGACCTCAATGTAAGACCCCCACCCATTAGATGTAAGGTGGCTCCCAAACCTCAGGTGTCGATGCAGCACAGCCATCTGCAGCCACATTTTACGTAGAGCACACGCAGAACCGGGTCATTAACACATACATTAATCCTTTCATTTCATTCTCCTTTGCTGAAGATGTGTTTGACAAAGACCTCATCTACCAAAATAAAGAGGTGTATTCCCTATGAAGTAACAATACCGTGGCATCTCTTCTTCCCAGGTCCTCTGCGTTGTGCCAATCTTCTGGAAATGTGTGGATACATTGACAACTGGCCACTGCCAGGCCCCTGGTCGTAGTGATTATGCCTACTGTCCAAACTGATTAGACATGGACAAGGAGTAAGGTAACACCCCATTGTCAATTAGATGTAAGCCTATGTTCACACTAGGCGTTTTTTCACGACACATTACTTTCAATGGGTGAAATACACTGAAAGAAGTGACGTGCTCTATTCAGCAAAAAACAATGCAAATCACAAAATACTGATCATACAAAAACCAGGGTGTGAGCAGGAGATTTCTGAAATCTCATAGACTTTGCTTGTACTGTAAAACACAGCTGAAAATTTGCATTAAAAAAACGCTGAAAAAAACGCAATGTGTGAACATAGCCTTCAAAGGCACTGCACAGTGGTCTGAAACACAAATTCTGCACATTTGTGATTTTATAGGGTTTATAAGATTACTAAAACAGACGTGTCAGGAGACCACACAGATCCACTTTATAAAAAAAAACACCTCAGTCATTGAAAGGTTAAATGACAACATTCCTAAGTCCAGTGCTCAAAATCTCCCAAGTCTCCTTACATTATGTAGTAAAGGACAGGTGACATTGGGGCCTTGCTTGTCCACCAGGTGATGTCTTATCGGTGGAAAGACTGTGATGAGAGGTTTGTCTTGAGGAAATTGTGGCGGAAGTAAACTGCAATAAAAACAAAGTATTAGAGCAAGACGCGGGATACATGACTGCAGCCTACAGAAACGTGACAGGTCCGGGGAAAATACCCAACACCCTCATCTCATCTCAATGGAAAATCCATTTAGGTGGCACGTAGCGTAAGGCATAAAGGGACGTCAGCACCTTGACATATGATCGTAATGGTGTTATAAGAGATCTGATGAGTCCATCATGACAAATCTAGTGTGGAAAACATATGCAAATCCGGCTGGAAGTGCACTGGGGCGTATCCCTGCACTTAGACAGCTCCTTTCAAGTGCACGGACACGCCCCTCTGCACTCCCGCACCAATCTGCAGACACTCCATTTCCTTTTGACTGGCACATCGGAGCTCTGCAAAAAAAAAAAGGATAATTTTTCTGGGGAGGGACAATCGACGATACTGTTCTACCACTACTTCCATATAGCAACCTATAGTGTGACACATAAGCAGAAGGTATAAAAAATCTAATTTTTATTGTATTAATATTTTAAAACAGTATAGAATACATAAAATGAGGGGAAGGGAACGACAAAGAAAAGGTCACCTGGGTAGACAGCTATAGTACGTAATAAAGTCTCCACCAAAAATTGAATCATATGATACACAGGTGTAGGGGAACTATACCACAATTAATCATCTAAATATAACTTAAAGTGCAAAGTGCTAATATGTAAACAAGATAAGAGAATGATTACAAAATAGTGAAATCTATGGATATAGTATCACAAAAGTACAGAGTAGATATAGTATCACAAGAATACAGGGTGGATAGAGGATAATGAAGCTGTACTAACCCAAGAGACCTGAATCCAACGCGCGTTTCGCCTGGGCTTTGACGAGGATATAGAGAGGAAGAGAGTGGGGTAATATTTATATGGGGTGCAGCCAATAGGGGAGGCAGAGGTTAATTGATACAGGAGTGTAAAATAAGTAAGCTGACATGGCGCCATGTATGTAGCCGGACATCGCTCCCCCACGCTGAGCTGCAGATCATCAGAGCGCAGATCAGCTGGGGAAGCAGGAGGCCCGGCGTGCGTGTCAGGGTGAGACGCAGCACCAGAAATCACGTGGTCTGCGTCATAAGGGGGAGGGGTTATGCGTTCCACCGTGGAACGCGGAAGGGGAGTGGCGCGGTGCGCGTCATAAACAAGGAAGTGTGCGTTCCAACGATGGACCGCAGCGGTGAGAGACAGTGATAGAACAGAAAAAACAGAAAGGAGAAAGAAAGAGATAAGTGAATAGTGAAACAGTGTGGGAATAGGATACATATGTGTAAGTGATTATGTGTATGTGGTGATAAAAAATAGGAAAGTTAATGAGGGAAAGATGATAATGAATGTGTAATAAAAATGAAGAGGAAAATAGATAAAATTGAAAAAAATAAATAAGTGACAGGTGGTGATAAAAATCAGAAGAGATACATTGACAAGTAGGTAGTGAAAAAGAGTTGCCATATGACAAATAAAAAGTGATAAAGAGAGTGATGTGTCAAGTGGGATGAGTGCAGTGAAGACCAATGAATACAATGGATACTAATAAAAATATCATACTAAAACCCAAAAGATTAATATGGGAAGAATAAGGGAGATGTGATTACCATAACTTTAAAGTGACAGTAGGTATATATAGTCATGTAAAATACAAATGCACATACAGTAATCACATATGATGCAGACATCAGTTGAATGGTTTATAAATGTCACTGTCCAGATATATTAATTTGTTGATTGAAGATTTCTATCCAAAGGGGCCGGTCGGTAAAGTGATGACTTGATAGCATGCCTCCCAAAAGATGTGGCTGGAAGTGGATAAAGACCAAAAGAAACCAAGGACGAAAGAACTATGAGGGTGAACAGACAAAAACAAGTAAGTACACCAACAGAGAAGTTAAAAACAATAAATATAAAAATATATACAGGTAAATCTACACGGACGAGTGATGTCACATATATCTCATACAGATCACTTAAACTACTTAGAGGAAAGAAGCAAAACTGTTAGTTTCGTTGAGGCCATAGGGGGTTATCGTGTTCAATATGGTGATCCACCTCGCCTCTTTTTGCGCCAAAATTTTTTTCCAGTTCCCACCCCTAATCCCGGGGTAAACCCGATCTATGCCACTTACTTGAAGGCCAGACGTGTCACAATCATGAAATTGTTTAAAGTGTCGAGGGAGAGTTTTCAGCTGTTCTAGGTTGTCGACTTCTCTGGCTGATCTAATGTCCAAGACATGTTCCCTGGTACGTCTCCGTAATTCTCTTGAGGTGAGGCCAATATACATCTTGCCACAGGGGCATGTCGCACAGTAAATTACACCTGTGGTCGTGCAGCTGATGTTATGGGTAATTTTGAATTCTTTGGTGTGATCAGAATTAAAGAAAGCCTTGGTGGGCTTGATGTTGGTACATGCTACACAAGAACCGCATGGGCGGCAACCCCAGGGAGGGCCCCTAGTGGTGAAGATTCTTTTAGATTTGGGGGCTACAAGATGACTATGGACCAGGATGTCCCTGAGATTTCTAGATCGTCGGTATGTGATAGCCGGGTGAGGTGGGAGATATTTCTTGAGCGTTTGGTCAATGCGGAGGATAGACCAATGTTTATCTAGAGCCTGCCATATTTCGCCATTTCTGGCATTGTAGGTGGAAATAAATCTCACCGATTCATCCTGTTCATAAAGACATCAAAAACCCTCCAGGTAGGCCGATTATGTCAGGTGTGGGTAACTTTTGCGAACCTATATGCAAATTTATTGATCATCTATTATACCCACTAGTACAATCGCTTCCCTCATATATCAAAGATACCACTGATTTCCTTAAAAAAATGGATGGTGTGCATGTTGATGATGACGTCCTCATGGTTACTTGCGATGTGGAATCTCTCTACACCTCGATTAACCATGGGGACGGACTCAAAGCGGTTGACACTTTTCTCAGGATGTCTAATTATGACATACACCTGAGATCCTTAATCTTGCAACTATTGGAATTCGTCCTAAGTCACAATTTCTTTCTCTTCCAGGACTCCTTTTTCCTGCAGCTCCGGGGCACTGCTATGGGTGCAGCTTGTGCACCTTCATATGCTAATCTTTTCCTGGGGCTGTGGGAAAGGGAGTTCCTTATAACTAATCCACCACTTCTTTCCAGCAATATACTCTATTGGGGTAGATATATTGACGACATCTTCTTTTTATGGCAGGGTACTAGAGATGATGTCACGTCCTTCATCAACCTACTTAATGAGAATGATCAAAATATCAAACTGACTTTCACCACAGGAAGAGAAAGGATTGTGTACTTGGACGTTCTATTAGACATCGACTCCAATGGCTTCATTCAAACCGATGTCCACCGCAAACCTACTGCAGCCAACTCGCTGCTTCATGCACGGTCCTCCCACCCTGGGAACCTCATCAAAAGCATCCCTACTGGACAGTTTTTGAGGATGCGTCGCATATGCTCCAATGAGACTAAATTTGATAGACAAGCCCGAATTTTGGAAAATAGATTTCTTAATCGTGGGTATAATTACAGTACCATCCATCAGAGTTACCGTAGGGCAAAATACTCTAAGAGGAATGATCTTCTTTACTCCACGAGAGCCAAAAACCAGGATGAATCGGTGAGATTTATTTCCACCTACAATGCCAGAAATGGCGAAATATGGCAGGCTCTAGATAAACATTGGTCTATCCTCCGCATTGACCAAACACTCAAGAAATATCTCCCACCTCACCCGGCTATCACAAACCGACGATCTAGAAATCTCAGGGACATCCTGGTCCATAGTCATCTTGTAGCCCCCAAATCTAAAAGAATCTTCACCACTAGGGGCCCTCCCTGGGGTTGCCGCCCATGCGGTTCTTGTGTAGCATGTACCAACATCAAGCCCACCAAGGCTTTCTTTAATTCTGATCACACCAAAGAATTCAAAATTACCCATAACATCAGCTGCACGACCACAGGTGTAATTTACTGTGCGGCATGCCCCTGTGGCAAGTTGTATATTGGCCTCACCTCAAGAGAATTACGGAGACGTACCAGGGAACATGTCTTGGACATTAGATCAGCCAGAGAAGTCGACAACCTAGAACAGCTGAAAACTCTCCCTCGACACTTTAAACAATTTCATGATTGTGACACGTCTGGCCTTCAAGTAAGTGGCATAGATCGGGTTTACTCCGGGATTAGGGGTGGGAACTGGAAAAAAATTTTGGCGCAAAAAGAGGCGAGGTGGATCACCATATTGAACACGATAACCCCCTATGGCCTCAACGAAACTAACAGTTTTGCTTCTTTCCTCTAAGTAGTTTAAGTGATCTGTATGAGATATATGTGACATCACTCGTCCGTGTAGATTTACCTGTATATATTTTTATATTTATTGTTTTTAACTTCTCTGTTGGTGTACTTACTTGTTTTTGTCTGTTCACCCTCATAGTTCTTTCGTCCTTGGTTTCTTTTGGTCTTTATCCACTTCCAGCCACATCTTTTGGGAGGCATGCTATCAAGTCATCACTTTACCGACCGGCCCCTTTGGATAGAAATCTTCAATCAACAAATTAATATATCTGGACAGTGACATTTATAAACCATTCAACTGATGTCTGCATCATATGTGATTACTGTATGTGCATTTGTATTTTACATGACTATATATACCTACTGTCACTTTAAAGTTATGGTAATCACATCTCCCTTATTCTTCCCATATTAATCTTTTGGGTTTTAGTATGATATTTTTATTAGTATCCATTGTATTCATTGGTCTTCACTGCACTCATCCCACTTGACACATCACTCTCTTTATCACTTTTTATTTGTCATATGGCAACTCTTTTTCACTACCTACTTGTCAATGTATCTCTTCTGATTTTTATCACCACCTGTCACTTATTTATTTTTTTCAATTTTATCTATTTTCCTCTTCATTTTTATTACACATTCATTATCATCTTTCCCTCATTAACATTCCTATTTTTTATCACCACATACACATAATCACTTACACATATGTATCCTATTCCCACACTGTTTCACTATTCACTTATCTCTTTCTTTCTCCTTTCTGTTTTTTCTGTTCTATCACTGTCTCTCACCGCTGCGGTCCATCGTTGGAACGCACACTTCCTTGTTTATGACGCGCACCGCGCCACTCCCCTTCCGCGTTCCACGGTGGAACGCATAACCCCTCCCCCTTATGACGCAGACCACGTGATTTCTGGTGCTGCGTCTCACCCTGACACGCACGCCGGGCCTCCTGCTTCCCCAGCTGATCTGCGCTCTGATGATCTGCAGCTCAGCGTGGGGGAGCGATGTCCGGCTACATACATGGCGCCATGTCAGCTTACTTATTTTACACTCCTGTATCAATTAACCTCTGCCTCCCCTATTGGCTGCACCCCATATAAATATTACCCCACTCTCTTCCTCTCTATATCCTCGTCAAAGCCCAGGCGAAACGCGCGTTGGATTCAGGTCTCTTGGGTTAGTACAGCTTCATTATCCTCTATCCACCCTGTATTCTTGTGATACTATATCTACTCTGTACTTTTGTGATACTATATCCATAGATTTCACTATTTTGTAATCATTCTCTTATCTTGTTTACATATTAGCACTTTGCACTTTAAGTTATATTTAGATGATTAATTGTGGTATAGTTCCCCTACACCTGTGTATCATATGATTCAATTTTTGGTGGAGACTTTATTACGTACTATAGCTGTCTACCCAGGTGACCTTTTCTTTGTCGTTCCCTTCCCCTCATTTTATGTATTCTATACTGTTTTAAAATATTAATACAATAAAAATTAGATTTTTTATACCTTCTGCTTATGTGTCACACTATAGGTTGCTATTAATTATGCAGACACATGGGCATACTTTTCTGCTATGTGATCTAGGTTTTTGATTTGCACTACTTCCATATGTAAAAGGAAGCTGAGAGGACCCTATAAGCCTCCATATTGATTTAAAGTGATTTCTTATTAGTAGCAATTAAACAACTTGCATTAATACACATCATCTATAGTGACGTCATGAGCCGCCAAGCAACATCATTTAATGGCTCCAGTGCTACAAGACATGACTATGGATGACAAGTCATTGTAGGGTACCGATTACACGCGGTGGGGTCTATCAACAGCATGGGACAACGATATTCTAGAAGTACCTAATATGGTCTGCTTTCTTTAAGGGGTTGCCCACTACCTTGATATTGATCACTTACCCATTGGATAGGTCATTAATATGGAATCAGTGGGGGCCATCTTCACAAGTGAATAGGAGCATGCGGCTCCCTCTCTGGGGGGCTGTCAGAACCCCATCGATTTGATATTGATACCCAATGCTGATGTTATCAATATCAAAGTAGAGGACAATCCCTTTAATTCCCATTAGGTTCACATTTAATAACCCCAACAAATGCAACGTAATCTCTCAACTAAGACAATAGCACCCCGTGTCACTTACATATTGATGCTGATGGTGAAGTTCTTAAAGGTGATTGGCAGTCTGTACTCCACATCTTTCTGAATTTCAGTAATACTGGAAAGATAAAAAAAAGAAAACATTAATGATGACAATTCTACAAACTGCTGTGTCCCAAAAGAAAACACAACAGGTGGATATGTGTAAACCTAACCGATGCTCCAGTATTGTGGGTGCTGGAGCGTGCAGTCTCACAAGACACGATTTGTCTACCGTCTTGAATTGGAGGTGCCCCAGCCCCCAATAATGATCTAGGTCTGATTCGGCAGAACAGCATGAGGTCCGGCAAATCTGACCGCTTTATGGATACAACATGCTCCATATTACGACCACAAGAAAAAAGCCAAATAAAGAAGTGTGAGAACAGGACGGCGATGGGTGTACGGAGGATGGCAGAGAGATGACTGCAGAACGCAGCATAAAGCACTCAGACATTAATCATCCCTGACAAAACATAATACAAGTCCTGCTTCATGCTGGGTGCGCTTCTCAGGTAACCCTATACTGAAGGACTTGTACTGTTCATAGACCTAACATACAACACATTACATACAAGTTATCCCGCAGCAAGAGACACATGACATAAAATAATAACCATCCTAGACATCAAGTTCCCCTTTGAGAGGTCACAAGGTAATATCCGATGGCTCTAAAATGGAATCTGCCACCAGGTTTTGCTATCCCATCTGCATGATGTAAGGGCAGAAACCTGATTCCAGAAATGTGTCCCTTATTTCGCTGCAGTTTTGATAAATTTTAGTTTTATCTACTGCAGATCTAGCAGTGCTCTGAGTGCTGAGCTCCGTATAACCGGCTGCACCACTGATTGGCAGCTTTCTGTGTACACTGTGCATAGGCAGAAGGCTGCTAATCAGACCTTGTGAAAAATGAGAAAAGAGAAAGGGAGAAAAAGCGCGCCATGTACCACCTGAGGAAGATAGTTCACTATCGAAACGCTTTGTGGAAAGGGCTCATTAAATTTATTTTTTAGTCCTAAAATTTTTTTCACTTCTAGTGTTCATTCTTTTAGCGCCCTATAGACCGCTTTTTTATTTAATTTGGACCACTCCTGAAAAATGAGGGATACCTGGTTGCAGGTTTACTAGTCTTCTAGTCACAACCTCCTACTGATAAAACAAAGATTTTATCAAAACACCAGCAAGCAGCCCAGAAAGTGACACATCGCTGGAATCAGGGTCTCTGTCTCTACATCATGCTGCTCTGGGAATATATGGCAAAAACCTAGTGACAGATTCCCTTTAAGCTCTCATCTCTAGTGATCAGGACCCTAGAATTTTCTTCTGAGGTGGGTTTCCCTTTAGCTCTGCACCTACCTAGCGTCACTGCATGGCTGCGGAAATAAAAAAAAAAATAAATAAAAAAAAAAATCTTTCTGAATTCTGAAGAGAAGGAGCAGTTGTGGAGTGTCTATATAATAGATGTAGAGAAGTGGGATGACGGCGGCCTGTGCTGAGCATTGCCCGGCTGATCGGGTGATGACTGATGGGTCACATGAATGAGTTATTACAGCAGAAACCGCACCCGTCCTGATAACTATTCCTGCAAGGAACCGGCCGTCCCTAACCCTGCAGCTACATAATAGAGATGCAAAGAAACAAGGAGAAAGAAAGGAGGCAATGACCGGGATCACCAAGGAATAGCAAAAATATAGAATTTTATTAAAGACTAAACATACAAGACATGTTAAAAAAACAACTAAAAAGCAACAATTGCCCCAATGAATAACAAAACCATTGCAAGGTACTGATATGGTTAATCCTCACATATATATGCCCAACTAGTCACAGAAAATCTCAATATATGACTACAGACTGCCCACCACAATATAATAAAGAGCAAGGCAGCAGCAAAGTATCTATTCACAAAGGCATTAATATCCAAATAAGCCTATAAAAATAGTGCCCATTATATAACCCCACAATGAAACCTGCTGCTGACACAATCGCCCCAAATGTGAAACAATACAATTGGATTGCTAAAAGAGCAAGCTAACGCTGTTAGGTCGGGCAGTAGAGAAAAATGATGTAAATACACCTGAACCATCAGGCAACCTACAGAAATGTGCATGGAGGATGTTGTTTTTACATAAGAGTTATGTATACAGAAAAGCTATATGTCCTATACAGGAAAAGTGTGGGATGAGGAGCTTACAAGACCACTAAAGTAAGACATTCACAAGCTCCTTCTGTATACTCCCTGGTGCCGGGGGTCCGACCCCACTGATCTTACACTGAGAATGGATGGAACTCCTGTAATGTCACCCTTCTTTTCTACAATGTAATCAAGGCAGATTTATATGTCTGAACAAGACTTGTATCGACCCATAAAAGAAAAGAGCCGCAGCTCCACCATACTGAATCCCTGCACAGCGACGCTATCAGCCGTGCAGGGACACAACGCAGCTGCCGTCACTTATATAATGGCCGAATGTGCAGGGAAAAGCCACAACGGACCTCATTGTTCTGAAGGCTGCAGCGTATCCGAGCTATATGTGACACTACTCTGACATAGGGAAAGGGACAAAAACCCTTCAAATAGCAGGGAGTGACGTCTGATTAATATTTAGATTTGTATTGAACATAAAAGCACAATCTTAGGACCATTACATACATTACCAGACTACTTTATAGATGATCAATTGCCAG
Organism: Phyllobates terribilis; assembly: GCF_046119375.1. NCBI lineage: Eukaryota > Metazoa > Chordata > Amphibia > Anura > Dendrobatidae > Phyllobates > Phyllobates terribilis. The sequence continues at coordinate 8,367,113 of NW_027362807.1, read as the reverse complement.
CACAAGTTATATTACGCCCAAAATATCTCTGCAGCACCACCAAATTGCTGTATGAAGAATATGAGGAGTTATAGAAGTGTGCGCCCACATATTATCTGTACAGGTCCATATATCAGCCACTATTATGGGAAATATGTAATAAAATACACTATTATACATTATTAATGTTCTGTCCCTTTAAAATTCTGTCACCATGGTAACAACAGTCATACTCAGCCAATAGGATTGCTCGGTTTGAATTTGAAAAAAAAAAAAACCTCCTATGTGGTCAGTTTGTTCCATCTGATCTGAGTGTGAAGACAGAGACCTGCGATCAGCGAGAGATTCTAGGTATAAGACGTGATATAATATAATGGACGGAGCCACATCCCATCACACGCACTCAGCGACCACAACTGACAGGAATCAGCCCATTTACCAGAGGAGAAGTCATTATTCCCCAACACATGATACGCTGAGACACCAGTGGGGGGCGCCACACTCATCACATCTCCCATCTGGAAGGATCCAGCCATCACTTCTAATGGGGGTCACTGCCCTTTTTTGGTGATTGCTGGAGTTTCCCGCGGTCGGACCCCACTGATCTATCAGTCGTCACCGAGCCCAGGGATAAGGGGATGACTTGTTCCATCTGATAATTCCCCTTTAATGAAGCTCAGATACAGAACAGTAAATATCCTACACATTTCCCAATTTGCCCTTTCCCCAGCAGAGCCCCCGAATTATTTATAGCCAATGTTTCTAAGACCAAAGAAATATCAGCCAATCCCCAAACCCTCTGCTGACGCCTCCTGAGGTTTTATAGATTGTGGAGACATTTCTACAAGAGAAGATATCAGCGGACACCATGGGGATGGAGTATTCTGCCAGCGTTGGAGCAGGTAGTATCCATCACTCACTCACCGTTCTCTATACTCTTGTTACATGGCTTTCTGGGGCTTTCATTAAACAGACTAATCTGTGGGGACATTTTCTTTCCTTTAATGCATATACTTGGTGGTAAATATTTTTCTGAGTTTTATTGAAAATTGTGCACAGTTTGCCTCCTGTACCCTCTGTGCTGTACTGTCTATTGCTGGCTGCAGAACTAGTTAACTGAGAATCCATCAGTGAGCTCCTTCTGACAGTCTTAACATACATACGTCCTCTTTGTACGGTGAGGATTGCTCCTAATATCTGGTTGTGTTTTCTGCAGATTACATCAGTCCTGAGGAACAGCTGAGGAGACTGGCGTATTGTGTGAAGTTTCTCCCTTCTCCCCTCTACAAGAAGGAGGTCAGTGAGACGACTCAGGGCAACGCTACGGCCTCTTCTATAAGGTAGCTGTGTATTCGGATCTTCCTTGCAGCCTCCTAACTTCATCTCTTCTCTTCCAGCGCCTTATGCCGACCAACCCCATTGCCCAAAGAAGATGCATCGAAGAGTATAAAGCCAGGGAGAAAAGGAAGAGGGAAGAAAGGCGCAAGGAACTAAAAGAACGGCGCAAGTACCTGGATGAAGAGGAAGACGAGGAAGAAGAGAAGGAAGAAGAGGAGAAAGCAGCAAAGAAGATAAAGCTGGACATCATGGATTTAAGACAGAAGACACTAAAAGAACTGTGCGCCTACCTGGATGAAGAGGAAGAAGAGGAAGAAGAGAAAGAAGAGAAAGAAGAGAAAGCAAAGAAGATGAAACTCCACATCAAGATCCCTAGGGGGGAAGTGACGGCCAAAGGCCAGAAAAGAAGACAACCGATCCCAACAACAAGAAGGAAGAAGGAGAACCAGACCAACTTCCGCCAGTACATCAACCGGTATTTGAGAGGAAAGAGGAACATCATGTGGACCATCCTGCTGGAACCTCTCTGCCGATAACATCACATACGGCAATACCGGCTGGTAAGTATCAGACCACCAAATAACAGCAGGATAGTGTAATATAGTGGTAGTGTATCAGTATTAGTGTAATAAGAGTAATAATACTAGTGATAATAGTAAGAAATAAATAAAATAGTAATAAAATAACAGTAGTAATAGTAGTAGGTAGAATAGCAGTGTGATCCAGGGTCCTAGGACTGATCGCCTTTTCTCGGGGTCAAGAAGGAATTTTTCCCCTGTGACACAAATTGGCTGAAGGTGTCCAGGGGTTTTTGCCTTCTTCTGGATCAACACTGTAGTTATAGGGTAGTATTAGTAGTGATAGGAAAGAATAATAATAATGTAAAAATATAGCAGGTTATTAATAAGAATAAGAATATTAAATAGCTATATTTATAAAAATAAAAACATAAATTAAAATAACTCCAGTAGTACAATAAGTAATATATTAATTATACAACTAATAATAACATTATTAGGTTTGATCCAGGGTCCTAGGACTGGTCGCCTTTTCTCGGGGTCAAGAAGGAATTTTTCCCCAGTGACACAAATTGGCTGAAGGTGTCCTGGGGTTTTTGCCTTCTTCTGGATCAACACTCTAGGTATAGGGTAGTATTAGTAGTGATAGGAAAGTAGAATAATACTGTAATAAGATAGCAGGATGTTAATAATAGTAAGAATATAAAAATAATTATAGTGTTGTTTTGATTATTTTAAGTAGTTATAGAAAAGTTAGAATAGCAAAGTAATAAGATAGCAGGACATAAATAATATATAATCTATAAAAAGTACAAAAACCTAAATTAAAATACTAATTACTACAGTAGCAGTACAATTAGTTGTGTAATATTAATAAGAATTATTAATAACTAGTAATAACATTATTAGATTTGATCCAGGGTCCTAGGACTGATCGCCTTTTCTCGGGGTCAAGAAGGAATTTTTCCCCTGTGACACAAATTGGCTGAAGGTGTCCAGGGGTTTTTGCCTTCTTCTGGATAAACACTAAGTATAGGGATTTTAGTAATACCATTATCATAAACACAAGAGTAATAAAAAATTATAAAACTAATTAAAAAAATGAATTATAACAGGTACAATTGATTGCATTAGTACAGTAATAATAAACATTAAAAATGTTGGTCCCAGTTAGTAAGTTAGTGTAGTGTTAGTGTAGGGACCCATCTGAAGAGGTCGCCTTGACGTTGGCAGATGGGCTCGCACAATTTGCTCAAAGTGTGCGCTAAGAACCTCATATTTCTATGTACAGGAGATCTAGCAGTAATACCATTCAGGAGATAGGTATTTGTGTACACACATTTTGTTATATACTTTTGTGCCGCACACAGGGCAGGTATACAGGTACAGGACGCTCATATGTAGTGAGAGTGTTGCAGTAATATTATAACTGGGCCTTAAGGGTAAAATGTTGATAACTACAGGTCCTGGAAACACATCAGAAACTAGAACCTGTAAGTAACTGGTTCCCAGCTAGTGATTAATATGTAAAGGGCAGTCTGGTACCAGGACCCGCGTTATAGGACACATTATCATCAGGCAGGTGCAGTCAGGGCTCTTACAAGATCTGCGTCAGTCGTGTGGCGGTATAACACAGTCCCGCTCCTGCCTCAGGCGCCAGCAGTGGAGCCAACCCTGATCCTGGCAGCTTAACCCCTTATATGACACAGTCAGTGGCTTTCACAGCATTTAGGCACTTAAGACCGGAGAGGGAGGCGCGATCATGGTGCCGATGAGTTTCTATGGCAGCCGAGATCTAACAATGGACCCCATGACGGCCATCTTACTGCTCTTATTAGACCCTGGCTGAGGAGATGTCTATGAGGACACCGGTCAGAGTTATGTCGCCTGCTCTGCAGCTATTAGAAATATCTAGGGCTGATTAGTTTGCTATCTGTAAATCGGATCTAGCCCTGCCCCCCCCCAGCAGCACTGGGCTACCACTGGTGTGATCAGGGCTATTGGGCTCCTAGATTGGGCAGAGGAGCTCAGTCTTCAGCAGGAGCTGGCTGAGGAGAGCGGAGCGACTTGCATGGGGCTGCTGCACAAGAAGCAGCTCACAAGGTGGAGATTTATCCGGAGACGCGGTACCCGGGCTGTGATCTGCTTTGCAGGCTGCATAGTCGCTGCCTCCTAGGACCCGAACTTCACCCCTAACAGGCACAGCAGAGCTCGGACAGCTGCAAGTGCCGGAGAGTGGCTGATTAGTGACTGCTGTGTCTCCTGCACTCAGATAAGAGCGGTACAGAGCGGGGGCTCAGTAATGGTGAATACGGGAAGTGTCCACCCCTCACATGCCCTATATGTGGCCCTCAGAGGTAAAGTCTTCCCTGTACCCAGCGCCTCCTCCCACCTTCACTGCTGGCGTGCGCCATTGCTTAGAGGGGATGTCTGAAGATAACAAGTTACATACATAGTAACATAGTTTTTAAGGTTGAAGGAAGACTAAGTCCATCTAGTTCAACCCATAGCCTAACATGTTGATCCAGAGGAAGGCAAAAAAAAACCCTGTGGCAAATACTAAGCTCCACATTGGGGAAAAAAATTCCTTCCCGACTCCATACGACAATCAGACTAGTTCCCTGGATCAACGCCCTATCATGGAATCTAGTTTTTGTAACCTGTAATATTATACTTTTCAAGAAAGGCATCCATGCCCTTCTTAAATTTTAACAGTGAATCACTCATTACAACATCATGCAGCAGAGAGCTCCATAGTCTCACTGCTCTTACAGTAAAGAATCCCCGTCTGTGATTATGATTAAACCTTCTTTCCTCCAGACGTAGAAGATGCCCCCTTGTCCCCGTCTCAGGCCTCAGAGTAGAAAGATCAGTAGAAAGGTCTTTGTACTGTCCCCTCATATACTTGTACATAGTAATAAGATCACCCCTAAGCCTTCTTTTTTCCACAGTAAATAACCCCAAGTGTAATAACCTGTCTTGGTATTGCAGACCCCCCAGTCCTCTAATAACCTTGGTCGCTCTTCTCTGCACCCGCTCTAGTTCAGCTATGTCTTTCTTATACACTGGAGACCAGAACTGTACACAGTATTCTAAGTGTGGTCACACTAGTGACTTGTATAGAGGTAAAATTATCTTCTCCTCATGAGCATCTATGCCTCTTTTAACGCATCCCATTATTTTATTTGCCTTTGCAGCAGCTGCCTGACACTGGCCACTAAACATGAGCTTGTCGTCCACCAATACACCCAGGTCTTTTTCAGTGACAGATTTATCCAGTGTTTTACAATTAAGCATATAATTATACATTTTATTTCCTCTGCCCAAGTGCATTACCTTACATTTATCCCCATTAAAGCTCATTTGCCATTTATCAGCCCAAGCTTCTAGTTTACATAGATTCTCCTGTAATATAAAATTGTCCTCCTCTGTATTGATTACCCTGCAGAGTTTAGTGTCATCTGCAAATATTGAAATATTACTCTGTATGCCCCCTACAAGGTCATTAATAAATATGTTAAAAAGAAAGGGGCCCAATACTGACCCCTGTGGTACCCCACTGTTAAATGAGACCCAGTCTGAGTGTTTTCCATTAATAACCACCCTTTGTTTCCTATCACTGAACCAATTCTTAACCCACATACATATATTTTCCCCTATCCCCATTGTTCTCATTTTATGTATCAACCTTTTGTGTGGAACCGTATCAAACGCTTTTGAAAAGTCCATATACACAACATCCACTGCATTTCCTTGGTCCAGTCCAGAGCTTGCCTCCTCATAAAAACTGATCAGATTAGTCTGACAGGAACGGTCCCTCGTAAACCCATGTTGATATTGGGTCATGAGGTTATTCTTCTTCAGATACTCTATTATAGCATCTCTTAGGAAACCCTCCAGGATTTTACCCACAGTAGAGGTTAAGCTTACCGGCCTATAATTTCCAAGTTCGGTTTTTGTCCCCTTTTTGAATATTGGCACCACATTTGCTATACGCCAGTCCTGTGGTACAGACTCTGTTATTATGGAATCTTTAAAGATTAAAAATAATGGTCTATCTATGACGTTACTTAATTCCTGCAGTACTCGCGGGTGTATCCCATCCGGGCCTGGGGATTTGTCAACTTTAGTTATCACTTATCCACAGGCTCAGTGATCACTTACTGATCGTGGGGTCTGACCACTGCGAACCATCGTCTGATCGGGAAGGAACGGAAAGTGAGGGAACAACTGCAGCTCCATTCATTCTCTATGGGGCTCTGGAAATAGCCGAGCTCAGCGCTTGGATGCCACATAGGGAATGAATGGAGCAGATCCTGGAGTAATAACATGTCCTCCTCAGCTTTCTGTCTGTGTAAGTGGCTCAGCCCTCGTCTCCCCTTCTGTTCCCGACTTCTGTTTTGTTCCCTGTGGACTTTCTCTCAGTCCTCTGCAGCCATTATGTGTGTAGACAACTTCAAAAAGAAAAAGTAGCAGAACATCAGTCATCTAATAATCCACGATATTCAGGGGGGAAAACAAAACGGTGATGTTCTTACACAGTCGCCTCCTCCTGAGCTGATGAAGATGTCGGTGGCAGCACATTGCGGTTTGTGTTCTCTGCCTGAATATCGCGGATTATGTGACGTCCCGCAGCTTCTCATCATCCATGTTGGGTTGTTGGACGACGTGTGGACGCTCGGCTTGTTGGATTCTTGTGTTACTACCAGCACTGACTTTATATTGTGACTCCTGTGCCGATTCCCATTTCTAATTGCAGCGTGTTATACCAGCACGTGACGGCTGCCACAATCACGTGATGGCTGCCACAATCACATGACGGCTGCTACAATCACGTGACGACTGTAGCGTCGGCATCCCTGCCTCCTGCTAGGCAGGGACGCCATTCCCCTCACCTCTCCACTCCGTGCCCGGCGTCTTCCTCCTGCTCTGCTGGCAGCGCATGCTGCTTCCCGGTCAATGTGTTTAGGGCGCGCGCGCGCTCCCTCTCTCTTAAGGGGGCCGCGCGCACCGTCCTAAGCAGTCCCCGGCCAATGGCCGGAGGACCTCACCATATATAAGGCACCTCCTCCAAAATGGAGGTGCCCGAGCTCTGTTGTTGCAAAGCCTTTCAACTCTGCTTCAGCCCTCAGGTCCCATTGCCTGATACCTGCCTGATATCTGCCTGATTTCTGTCTACCTGCTTGCAATCCTGTGGTCCGACAGTCTGCCTACCAGCACCTGCCAGTCTGTCTATGGATCAGTCCGCCTGCGGACCAGGAACTACCTGCCAGATACCTGCCTGCCTGTCCAGAGACTCTTACCCGTTCACCTGGGAGCGCTCACCTGGGAGGGCTCACCTGGGAGCGCTCACCTGCTACCCACCTGCTAGCCTACCTGGAGGCTTAGCCGTCACTTGCTGTGACCACCTGCCTGTCCAGAGACTCTCACCCGCTCACCTGGGAGCGCTCTCCTGCTACCTGCCTGCTAGCCTACCTGGAGGCTTAGCAGTCACTTGCTGTGACCACCTGCCTGTCCAGAGACTCTTACTCGCTCACCTGGGAGCGCTCACCTGCTACCTGCCTGCTAGCCTCCCTGGAGGCTTAGCCGTCACTTGCTGTGACCACCTGTCTGTCCAGAGACTCTTACTCGCTCACCTGCTACCTGCCTGCTAGCCTACCTGGAGGCTCTGCCGTCACTTGCCGTGACCCCCTGCCTGCCTAGAGACTCTTACCCTGTTGTCACTTGCCGTGACCACCCGCCTGTCAAGAGACTGACCCCGTCACTTGCCGTGACCACCCGCCTGTCAAGAGACTGTCCCCGTCACTTGCTGTGACCGGCCTGCCCTTCTACCCTGAGACTGTCCTTGTCATTTGCAGTGTCTACCTACCCACCTTCCCTGGGAGCCACCCGCTTCCTTACAAGGACTGCCCTTTGTATAGTAGCTCAGAGGTTCCACCTCCCACACCCGTTACAGTTTGCTCGGGCCATGGAACCCGGTGGCACCCAAGCTCCCTCGCTCTCGGACCTATGTCATGAACTTTCCCGTCAGAGGTCCCAACAGGAGTCCATCCTGAGTCACCTGCATAGTGTTAACTCTCGCCTGGACACACTGACTGTCTCATCAGGAGCTGCTTCCACTCGCACACTTACTACCCAGGCACCGCCGCTGCCCATCAATACCATAGCATCCCTTCCCGGTCCCCGTCTCTCCGCCCCGCCTCGTTTTGGCGGAGATCCCGGTCAGGCACGGGGCTTCACTAACCAGTGCACTCTGCACTTCGAACTTTTGGCACACCAGTTTTCCACCGAATGAGCCAAAGTAGCCTTCATTATGTCCCATCTCACGGGGGAGGCGCTGGCTTGGTTAAATCTTCTATGGGAGAGAGGAGATTCCCTGGTGTCCAACCTGCCAGCCTTTCTCATGGCTTTCCGGAAAGTCTACGACGAACCAGGATGGAAGACCTCATCCGCCTCATCTCTGCTACGCCTCCGTCAAGGAAGTCTCACCGTGGGCCAATATGCCATACGGTTCCGTACCCTTGCTTCGGAGCTTGCCTGGGATAACGACGCCCTGGTGTCCGTCTTCTGGGAGGGTCACCCGAGCCTATGCAGGTCGACCAGACCAAGATGGTCAAAACCCGTCAAGAATTGCGCCGTGCCGAGGGGAGCTGCTTCTACTGTGGCAGTAAGGAGCACCGGATCCGTTCCTGCCCGGAGAGGTCGGGAAACGCCTGTGTCTAGGATCGCTCAGAGAGGTCGTCCTAGACAAGAGTAAACCCTCTCCATCTCTGATGCTGTCGGTCTCTATCATCTGCGGGGAGAACAGTTTCTGTGAACTAGCTCAACTTGACTCTGGAGCTGCCGGAAATCTCATTTCTCTATCCCTGGTAGAGAAATACCACATTCCTACCAAACCCCTGGCTGTACCCTTATCTGTCGCCTCCGTGGATGGGGGTCTCTTACCACATCCCATTCAACTCATCACCGAATCCATAACTCTGCAGGTGGGAATGCTGCACTCTGAGAGCATCTTCTTCCATGTTCTGCCTGGACTCTCTCACGCCCTCTTGCAAGGCCTACCTTCGCTCCAGAAACATGCACCCGTGCTTGATTGGCAGACCGGAGAAGTCCTTCGCTGGGGACAGGACTGCCATAAGACTTGTTTAGTTCCCGTTCTTCCTGCTTGTCCTTCTCCTACCCCAGCCAATCTACCCGGCCTACAGGTTCCCTATTGGTCTTATGCGGATGTCTTTAATAAAAGAGAAGCAGAGACATTACCCCCTCATAGACCATACGACTGCCCAATCGACCTGATACCCGGCGCTACTCCTCCCCGTGGGCGTATTTACCCTTTGTCCGCTGCTGAGACCCGGTCCATGTCTGTCTGAATATATTGAGGAGAATCTGGCCCGGGGATTTATCCGGAAATCTACCTCCCCGGCGGGAGCAGGCTTCTCTTTCGTCAAAAAGAAAGACGGCTCACTCCGTCTAGACATTAGAAACGTATCGTCACATTTAATGTCGGAGGTGTAGATCACTTTAAGAGAACTTCCGTCCCGTCCTGTAATGAGCCATGTGAGCTCCTTGTCTGATCAGGATAACAGAGGGGTGGAATGTATTTGTACACCGGACAGATTAGTTGTTGGCTTCTCGGGTTTGGGCTTTGGACGCTGTAGGCCTCGTCTTTACAATGTACTGCCTCCTCTCTGTTTACAGCCTGGGAAGATACATGATAAGTTCAGGTAATATGATCTGTAGGAAAAAAATGGGTGAAGCCGGACTGCGGGACTAAGTTTAGATCAAGTGCGTCAGTAACCTTTATCTCACCAAACAGGTCACAGTCGTTCACGTTCATTTCAGATCTCACATGTACAAATACACATGAATGAGCACGGTCATGCACTGTGGACTTGTGGACTGAGGCCACGGCCCCACTATCAGTATTCGGTCAGTATTTTTTCTCAGGAGTGGGAGCCAAAACCAGGAGTGGGTGATAAATGCAGAATTGGTGACTTGTTTCTATTAGACCGTTTCTCTGATTGTTCCTCACCTGGTTTTGGCTCCCACTCCTGAGAAAAAATACTGGCCGAATACTGATAGATAGTGTGGCCAATCATCAGCGTCAGGCCACAGCCCCACTAACAAGTCCACCGGTGCTCATATAAAGCCTTTTCAAAAGGGCCGATACAAAGTGTACCAAGATGGTTGCTTATTGTCGGGAGCACGTCCTGTTTACATGGGCAGATGAGATGACTATAAACAATCCAATCAGGCGATGGATGAGTCTTTTTCTAAATAATACATTGTTCCTGGTTAATAATATTTTTTTAGGACTTGGACCTCCTAAAATTAGGACTTTAAAAATCCTAAATATTTTCACCGTGATAGTGATGCTCATAGTCAGTCTCCTCTCATATGCCACAGCAATTCCAACAGTAAAGCGTTGTCCCATACACAAGAGTACTTCAGCCGAGTGTCTCTGTGTTCTCTATAAGAGAACCGCAGTCCTACATCTTTGGTGATAAGTTATCTCCAGGAAAACAGAAGGATCAATAGTTCAAAATCGGACATGTCGGACACTTTAGAGGTATTCTCATCTCCAAAATCCTATCCCAATATGTAGTAGGTGTAATAATATTAGCAAATACCTACAATTATAAATGTAGGATAGTTCTTCTGATTAGCTATGTCACTTACCCCATGTGCAGGGCATTGCAGTAGCTTAGGTATTCATTGTTACGACCACTAAGCGTAACTATGTGTGGTCGTAACCATGGATGCCTAAGCTACTGCAATGCCTTGCACATGGGGTAAGCAACATTGCTAATCAGAAGGACTATACTACATTTCTAATTGGAGGTATTTGCTAATATTATTATTACACCTACTACATATTGGGATAGGATCTTGGAGATAGGAATACCCCTTTAACTTCCCCAACAATCAGTTGTCTGGGCCCCCATACACATTTGAGTTTCAGCTGAATCTGTCAATATCGGTGGGATAGGTCAACATTAGTGTAATATGTATGGTGGGCCTTCAGTTAGATATTTTGGTTCTAATACAGCTAAATATACCAGTAGAGTTTATACAATGGGCTCTGTGCTGCTTTATAATGGTCACCCCAGAGTTTGAAGCCCCCGTAGATCCCAGTATACCACACAATAGAACATTTGCTGCATTTTACAACAGTTTGGCTTTTGTAGATCCTTATTTCCATAAAGAACGGATGCAGCCAAATATCCCAGAATACTAAGAATTATTCAGGAATGGTTCCTTGAATAGTCAGGTATTTTCTTTTTTTCCTCGATGTCCTGGAAAGAGGTGAAGGCTCAGCAGGAGAAGCTCCGAGATGATCATTCCATCATAATGTGTCATTGTCGAGTCTTCAGATGTGGTCCTCTCCCCGCGTGGGGTTTTCCTTTTAGGAGGAAGCTTTAGATTTACCACGTCAGTGTTCTGCATTGTTACTTATTTTTATGTTATGTGAATGTTTTATACACGAGAACATTGACCACTGAGCCTTTATTATAGAATTCTCGGTAAAGCTACTAAATATAGCCTAATGATAATATACAATCACGTTTGTTGTACTTGCGGAATTTTATTCTAGTGGTTTCCTGCTTCCTGACTAATTGTGATTTAGATTAAATACTATCTCACCGCGGTCACTTGTGAGGTCCGAGTACTATCTACGTCTTATACGAGTGTTGATCATGTTAAGGAATATATCAGCTAGAAATTTCTGTAATTATTAAAACCAGACATTTATATTCTTTTTTATCAATAGGTTTTTAATTTCTGATTGTCAAGATTTTTCTAATTGTATTCTCTCTAAATGATCAGGCGGCAATATTACCTGAGCTGATAAGCCTTACAGTGGATATATGGACCACTTTAGACTGTGGATGTTCACTGGGTTATAGGCATGCATCCACTATACATTTACTTTCAATTATTTGGGTATTTTTCTTGTTTTTGGTTTCTCTTCATCCACTATAAGTTCATGCTCAAAACTTATAATTCTGCTCTCCATCCGGCTAAACAAGTCTACTTTACCACTCTCATCACATCTCTAGCCAACAATCCTAAACGACTCTTTGAAACCTTCCACTCTGTAACGGGTCTGAGAGGTGGAACCTCTGAGCTACTATTCAAAGGGGCAGTCCTTGTAAGGAAGCGGGTGGCTCCCAGGGAAAGCGGGCAGGCAGTCACGTCAAGTGACAGGGACAGTCTCTGGGTAGAAGGGCAGGAGGTCACGGCGAGTGACGGGGACAATCTCTTGACAGGCGGGTGGTCACGGCAAGTGACAGCAGGATAAGAGCCTCTAGACAGGCGGGTGGTCACGGCAAGTGACAGCAGGGTAAGAGTCTCTCGACAGGCAGGTGGTCACGGCAAGTGACAGCAGGATAAGAGTCTCTGGTCAGGCAGGTGGTCACGGCAAGTGACAGGAGGGTATGAGTCTCTGGACAGGCAGGTGGTCACAGCAAGTGACGGCTAAGCCTCCAGGTAGGCTAGCAGGCGGGTAGCAGGTGAGCGCTCCCAGGTGAGCGGGTAAGAGTCTCTGGACAGGCTGGCAGGCAGGCAGGTATCAGGCAGGTATCAGGCAGGTATCTGGCAGGTGCTTCCTGGTCCGCGGGCGGACTCATCCATAGACAGACTGGCAGGTGCTGGTAGGCAGACTGTCGGACCGCAGGATTGCAAGCAGGTAGACAGGTATCAGGCAGGTATCTGGCAGGTGCTTCCTGGTCCGCAGGCGGACTGATCCATAGACAGACTGGCAGATGCTGGTAGGCAGACTGTCGGACCGCAGGATTGCAAGCAGGTAGACAGCACTGGAAAACAAGCTGGCAACGGGACCTGAGGGCTGAAGCAGAGTTGAAAGGCTTTGCAACAACATTGCTCGGGCACCTCCATTTTGGAGGAGGTGCCTTATATATGGTGAGATCCTCCGGCCATTGGCCGGGGACTCCTTAGGATGGCGCACGCGGCCCCTTTAAGAGAGAGGGAGCGCGCGCGCGCCCTAGGCACAGTGACCGGGAAGCAGCGCGTGCTGCCAGCAGAGCGGGAGGAGGACGCCGGGCATGGAGCGGAGAGGTGAGGGGAACGGCGTCACTGCCTAGCAGGAGGCAGGGACACCGACGCTACAGTACCCCCCCCTTTAGGCCCCCCCTTTTTTAGGCCAGAGAGAAATTTATCAAGGATGAGAGGGGCATGGATGTTCTCCCGGGGCTTCCACGTTCTCTCCTCAGGACCAAACCCCTTCCAATCCACTAGAATAAAGGTCTTTCCTCTTACCCTTTTGGTGGCCAGAATGTTCTCTACCTCAAACTCGTTTTCAGAGGAAACCGGAGCAGGAGGCGTACCTGTAGACTTGGAAAAAGAGTTAAGTACAACGGGTTTGAGTAGAGATACATGGAAGGAGTTAGGGATCTGCAAGTTGGCCGGGAGTTTCAATTTATAGGCCACCGGGTTGATTTGTTTGATAACTTCCAGTGGGCCGATGAACCGAGGCCCTAACTTGTAGGAAGGAATCTTGAGCCGGACATATTTGGACGAGAGCCAGACTTTATCTCCAGGACGGAATTGTGGTGGATCCAGACGTCTTTTGTCAGCCTGTTTTTCATCCGCTCGGATGACTGAAGAAGTGCGGATCTGGTACTTTCCCAAATGGAGGAAAATTCGCTAACAAGAGATTCCGCAGCCGGATTGTTCACCGAGGTGGAGACGGGAGACGGGATCCGAGGATGCTGACCGTAGACTATAAAAAACGGGGATTTGGAGGAAGATTCGCTCTCGTGATTATTGTAGGAAAATTCGGCCCACGGTAAAAGATCCAACCAGTCGGAATGGTGAGCATTAACAAAGTGCCGGAGGTAACTGGTTAAAATTTGGGTGATCCGCTCTACTTGACCATTGGACTGTGGGTGATAAGCAGAAGAGAAGTCCAAGGTGACCCCCAGCAATTTACACATGGCTCGCCAGAAGCGAGAGGTGAACTGAACTCCTCGATCGGATACGATGTGGAGAGGAAGACCATGAAGACGGAAAATATGATGGATAAAGTCTTTAGCCAACTCAGATGCAGACGGAAGGCCCGGCAGGGGAATGAAGTGAGCCATCTTAGAAAAGCAGTCAGCGACCACCCAAATGACCGTACAACCGGCAGAGACAGGGAGGTCCGTTATAAAGTCCATGGCTATATGCTGCCATGGGGCAGCAGGTACAGGAAGAGGCAGGAGGCGGCCGGCTGGCAGGTGTCTAGGAACCTTGTTGCAGGCGCAGGACGCACAGGCTGAAACAAAGTCTATTACGTCCTTGTGCAGGGTAGGCCACCAGTAATGCCGGGTAATAAGCTGGAGGGTCTTTTTCTGACCAGAATGGCCAGCTAGCTTAGACGAATGTCCTCAGTGTAGGACCTTCTCACGATCAGGTACTGTTACGAACGTCGTACCGGGTGGAAGACGATTTAGATTCACGGGGGCCACCTGCATTACTTTGGCGGGGTCGATGATGTGCTTAGGCTCCTCCTCTAGATCAGAGCCCAAAAAGGATCGGGACAAAGCATCAGCTTTGATGTTTTTGTCTGCCGGGCGAAAATGAAGAATGAAATCAAAGCGGGAGAAGAACAAGGACCACCGGGCTTGGCGCGGGTTAAGTCTCTGGGCACTCTGGAGGTAAGCCAAGTTCTTGTGGTCCGTGTAAATTATTACCGGGTGAAGAGCCCCCTCGAGCAGGTAACGCCACTCCTCCAGTGCCAGCTTAATGGCTAATAATTCTCGGTCTCCTATAGAATAATTGCGCTCAGAAGAGGAGAAGAGTTTGGAGAAGAAGCCGCAGGTTACCATTCTTCCGGATGACGACTTTTGGGTGAGTACCACTCCGGCTCCGGAGGAGGAAGCGTCTACTTCTAGGAAGAATTACTTGTTGCCGTCCAGCACAGGGGCGGAGGAGAAAGCTTGTTTCAAGGAAAGGAAGGCCTCCTCTATTTCGGGCGGCCATTCTTTGGGATTAGCGCCATTACGGGTGAGCGCAGAGATAGGGGCAGTCCGGGAAGAGAAGTGCGGTATGAAGAGGCGGTAGTAGTTGGCGAAGCCCAGGAACCGCTGAATAGCCTTCAACCCCTCCGGTCGGGGCCACTTCTGGATGGCAGACATTTTCTCAGGATCCATTCGTAGGCCGGTCTGAGAGATTATGTAGCCCAGAAACGGAAGCGAGGTCTGCTCAAAGAGGCACTTCTCATATTTTGCGTAGAGGTGGTTCTGCCTGAGCCTGAGCAGGACCTGACGAACGTCCCTCCGGTGTGTGGGAAGATCCGGAGAGAAGACCAAGATGTCGTCCAGGTACACCACCACGCAGGAGTAGAGAAGGTCACGGAAGATGTCATTGACCAACTCTTGAAAGAGCATTACAGAGAACGAAGGGCATTACGAGGTATTCATAGTGGCCGTCCCGGGTGTTGAATGCCGTCTTCCATTTATCCCCCTGACGGATACGGACCAGGTTATACGCCCCACGGAGATCCAGCTTGGTGAAGATTCTAGCACCCCTCAGACGGTCAAATAATTCAGGAATGAGCGGAAGGGGGTATTTATTTTTCACCGTGATCTGGTTAAGGCCTCTATAGTCTATACAGGGACAGAGTGAGCCGTCTTTCTTTTTGACGGAGAAGAAGCCTGCTGCCGCCGGGGAGGTAGATTTCCAGATAAGTCCCCGGGCCAGATTCTCCTCGATATATTCAGACATGGACCGGGTTTCAGCAGCGGACAAAGGGTAAATACGCCCACGGGGAGGAGTAGCGCCGGATATCAGGTCGATTGGGCAATCGTATGGTCTATGAGGGGGTAATGTCTCTGCTTCTCTTTTGATAAAGACGTCCGCATAAGACCAATAGGGAACCGGTAGGCCGGGTAGATTGGCTGGGGTAGGAGAAGGACGGGCAGGACGAACGGGAACTAAACAAGTCTTATGGCAGTCCTGCCCCCAGCGAAGGACTTCTCCGGTCTGCCAATCAAGCACGGGTGCATGTCTCTGGAGCCAAGGTAGGCCTTGCAAGAGGGCGTGAGAGAGTCCAGGCAGAACATGGAAGAAGATGCTCTCAGAGTGCAGCATTCCCACCTGCAGAGTTATGGATTCGGTGATGAGTTGGATGGGATGCGGTAAGAGACCCCCATCCACGGAGGCGACAGATAAGGGTACAGCCAGAGGTTTGGTGGGAATGCGGTATTTCTCTACCAGGGATTGAGAAATGAGATTTCCAGCAGCTCTAGAATCAAGTTGAGCAAGTTCAAAGTAACGGTTCTCCCCGCAGATGATAGAGACCGACAGCATCAGAGAAGGAGAGGATTTATTCTTGTCTAGGACGACCTCTCTGAGCGATCCTAGACACATGCTTTTCCCGACCTCTCCGGGCAGGAACGGATCCGGTGCTCCTTTCTACCTCAGTAGAAACAGCTCCCCTCGGCATGGCGAGACTCTTGACAGGTTTTGACCATCTTGGTTTGGTCGACCTGCATGGGCTCTGGCGAGTGCGGCCGGGGAGTTACAGAGGAAGAGACGGGATTCAGAAAAGTAGGAGCAAGGCGTGGAAACCTCCTCTCACGGGTGACCTCTTTGGTGCGCTCCTGGAACCGGATGTCAATCCGGGTGGCAAGTGTCACTAAGTCATCGAGAGTGGTAGGAATGTCCCGACCGGCAAATTCATCTTTAATCCGGCCGGACAGGCCCTCCCAGAAGACGGAAACCAGTGCCTCATTATCCCAGGAAAGCTCGGAAGCAAGGGTACTTAACCGTATGGCATATTGGCCCACGGTGAGACTCCCTTGACGGAGGCGTAGCAGAGATGAGGCGGATGAGGTCTTTCTTCCAGGTTCATCGAAGACTTTCCGGAAGGCCGTGAGAAAGGCTGGCAGGTTGGATACCAGGGGGTCTCCTCTCTCCCATAGAGGATTTAGCCAAGCCAGTGCCTCCCCAGTGAGATGGGACATGATGAAGGCCACCTGGCTTGGTCAGTGGTGAACTGGTATGCCAAAAGTTCAAAGTGCAGGGTGCACTGGTTAATGAAGCCTCGTGCCAGGCCGGGATCTCCACCAAAACGAGGGGGGGCGGAAAGGCGTGGACCAGGAAGGGATGCCATGGTGTTGATGGGCAGCGGCGCTGCCGGAGTAGTAGTTGTGCGGGTGGAAGCAGCTCCCGATGAGGCGGTCAGTGTGTCCAGGCGGGAGTTAACACTACGCAGGTGGCCCAAGATGGAGTCCTGTTGGGACCGCTGACGGGATAGTTCATGACATAGGTCCGAGAGCGAGGGAGCTTGGGTGCCACCGGGTTCCATGGCCCGAGCAAACTGTAACGGGTCTGGGAGGTGGAACCTCTGAGCTACTATACAAAGGGGCAGTCCTTTGTATCTGGCAGGTGCTTCCTGGTCCGCAGGCGGACTGATCCATAGACAGACTGGCAGATGCTGGTAGGCAGACTGTCGGACCGCAGGTAGACAGCACTGGAAAACAAGCTGGCAACGGGACCTGAGGGCTGAAGCAGAGTTGAAAGGCTTTGCAACAACATTGCTCGGGCACCTCCATTTTGGAGGAGGTGCCTTATATATGGTGAGATCCTCCGGCCATTGGCCGGAGACTCCTTAGGACGGCGCATGCGGCCCCTTTAAGAGAGAGGGAGCACGCGCGCGCCCTAAGCACAGTGACCCGGAAGCAGCGCGCGCTGCCAGCAGAGCGGGAGGAGGACGCCGGGCACGGAGCGGAGAGGTGAGGGGAACGGCGTCCCTGCCTAGCAGGAGGCAGGGACGCCGACGCTACACACTCCCTCCTGAGCTCTAAAGTACAGACCCCCGTCATCAACCTAAGCGCTGACGATCTGGCCACTTATTTCCTACAAAAAATCAATCATATCTGTCAAGACATTTTTACACAATCCCCTGAGAGTCTGGATTCCCTTCCCTCCCGCACCTCAAGTTCACTTTCCATCTTCGAGCTGGTCATAGAAGAAGAAGTGACCAGACTTCTTCCCGCCCTACAACCTGCAACAGTGACCCTATTCCCTCACAGCTCATTCAGTTCCTTTCCCCAGCTGTCACTGTGGAGGTTTCACCAATTTAAGATACACTAGGTAACTGCTCTCCTCCTAATTAAAGATGTCCGAGTGAATGCAAATCAACCAAATTTGCTAATATGGTTGAAAAACTTCACTCAGAGACTAAACCACGCAAAATGACATACTTTATTATGTAGACATGGGGTTATATAGTATTCTACTTCTAGGTGGGATTAGTGAAATTCATTGCTCCTTCTGATAACTTGGCACACTGCAATTTGCTCATCCATGTATCTCCTGGCCTCAGTAACACCTTAGGAATTCTGATGGGAGGGGTGAAGTCGTCTCTCAGCACCATCTTTGCCAACTCGACATAAATCTCTCTGTTATCAGCCATGCACATACATACGTCATTCCCAGGAAATCATTTAGTTGTTCATGTCTACAATAAGGCTTTGTGCCCACGATGCGTTTTTTAAGCGTTTCCGCAGGGGCAATTCCTCTGCAGAAACGCTTAAAAAACGCTTGGTAGAAGGCCTGCCATGTTCCCCAATGATAATCCGCATGTGCTGTGCACATGCTGCAGAAATTTCCGCTGCGTCTTATCATTGCGGAAAAAAACGCAGCACGATCAATTATTTTGCGGAAGCGCTGCGTTTTCGCCGCCATTGACTTGTATTGGAACGCATGGAATCCGCATCACTGGATCTGTACATGCGCATTCCATGCGTTTCAATGTGCGGATGGTACCCGGGTCTGGAGAAGAGGAGACTCTCCTCCGGACCCAGGTACCATAGTACCTGTAAAAAAAGAATAAAATAAAACATAAATATTATACTTACCTTCCGATGGCCCCCGGTGTGCTTGTCTTGGCTTGCCGGCAGATCGCGGTGGACTCAAGGACCTGCGCTGACGTCATTTAGTCATGTGACGGCAGGTCCTTCAGTGTACCGCGAACTGCCGGCAAGCTGAGACGCATCGGATAAAGACACCGGGGGCCATCAGAAGGTAAGTATGACATTTATTTTTTAACATTCTTTCGGACACACTTTATAAATCCATGCCGTTTGCATGGATTTATATAGTGTGACCAAGTTGTCAAGCACTTTCCAAGTGATGTTAAAATCGCTTGGAAAGCGCTTTTCAATGCGCATGCGGAAATGCATGTGAAGAAAGCTTCACATCCGCTTGTCCCTGGCAGGAAAAACGCATGTAAAATCCGCATGTAAAATCCACATGTAAAATCCGCATGTACAATCCACATGTAAATTTCTGCATCGTGGGCACATAGCGTGAGAACAGAAACTGTTATATATCATTAATTATTAACATAATCAATGTGCATATGTACATTTGCATACATACATACACATAGATTATTCCATCATCTCTATATTAATTCACACTGATTAGGTAATCTATTAAAATAAAATAATTGATTTTCTATAATATATATAATTTACCTTGACATCACTACCCACCTAACTAAAATATTTGACCTCTCTCTTTCTTCAGGTATCTTTTCCTCCTCACTTAAACATGCCATCATAACCCTTTTACTGAAAAAGCCATCCCTGGACCAGAACTGCACTGCTAACTACAGACCGGTCTCTAATCTTCCCTTCATCTCTAAACTCCAGGAACGCCTGGTCCATTCCCGCCTAATCCGCTATCTCTCAGATAATTCTCTTCTCGACCCTTTACAATCCGGTTTCTGCTCCTCACACTCTACTGAAACTGCCCTCACTAAAGTCTCTAATGATCTACTAACAGCTAAATCTAATGGTCACTACTCCCTGCTGTTTCTCCTGGATCTCTCTGCCTCTTTTGACACTGTAGATCATCAGCTCCTCCTCACTATGCTCCGCTGTATAGGCCTCAAGGACACCACTCCCTTCTGGTTCTTCTCCTACCTCTGACCGCTCGTTCACGGTATCTTTTGCCGGCTCTTCTTCCTCTAATCTTCCTCTTACTATCGGGGTTCCACAAGGATCAGTCCTAGGTCCCCTCCTCTTCTCCTTGTATACTGCTCCTATTGGACAAACCATCAGCAGATTTGATTTCCAGTACCATCTCAATGCTGATGACACCCAACTATACACCTCTTCACCTGACATCACCCCCACTCTAATACAAAATACCAGTGATTGTCTGTCTGCTGTCTCTAACATCATGTCTTCCATCTATCTGAAACTGAATCTCTCCAAAACTGAACTCCTTGTTTTTTCTCTCTCTACTAACCTACCTATACCTGACTTTTCAATTTTCTTGGGTTGCACCACCATAACCCCCAAGCAGCAAGCTCGATATCTTGGAGTCATATTTGACACACAACTTTCCTTTATCCCCCATATACAATCATGTAATGCAGGTGCGGGAATGCAACGCACAGAGACACAAGGCGAGAACAGTCTGAGATGAAAATAAACAATTTTATGCAACAGGTATTCTGAACAAGGGATTAGTAACAAGGGTAATGAACAGTAATTCAATATATCAGCAAAAGGCAAAATCTCTCAAAATAAGACGCAGTCTCTCAAAGTAAGGTGAAGCCTCTCAAAGTAAGGTGAAGTCTCTTAAGTAAGGTGAAGTCTCTTAAGTAAGGTGAAGTCTCTTAAGTAAGGCGAAGTCTCTTAAGTAGGGTGATGCCCTCAGTCATGGGAGACACCACGTAAGTTCTTTAACTGTACATTTGGCCCTAGCGGGGGTCACCGGTTATTCCCGCTAGGCCGTGAGTCACTTCTGCATAAATTCAATTAGATCATGTTGTGCTCCTTTAGTCCCAACCGTTCCCCTCCCAACAGTGAACAGTGTAAGTGACGGCCCTGTTCACGTATGCAGCTCCTCCGCTTCCGCTGGTGTGTCTTTCCTGGGGCAACCGTCTCTCAACTCATCTCTGCTTGGCTGTTGGAGGCAGTCTCTCGAGCCTTGGATAGGGGGGTCCAGGCCTCGTCTGTCGGCGGGTGACGTCGGGTTCCGCGAACTCACTCAGCACCGCAATCAGGTTCCTAGTCTCCTCAGCAGGCACAGCACTCAGGTAACATCCGCGAGATATCCGGAGCTCTTTTACCGGTGCCCGGCTATGGCACCTCACAGGCCTCTGGCTTAGGCCTGTCACGCGGGGTTTCTCAGGATGCAGGGAACACGTCTGCTCCTTTCTGCTGCTTAGCGCCAAAGACCCCTCAGGTTTGGCGCGCTGGCCTCTTATTTTCCGGAACTCCTTCCTGGAAGTCACCTGATCAGGTCCAGCGTCTGAACTTGCTCTCCCTGCAACTTCCCTTGCATATCTTGGTTCTGCTTGACTGTGTCTGGCCAGTAGATGGCAGTCTCTTTCCATCCTTGAAACATCATGTAGAAGTTGTTTTACAAGCTCTCTTGACTGGGCTACATTCCTCCCTCCTTTTTGCTCGCCAGTCCTCGGGCAAGTGGGCTTCTCGCAGAACTGATGCCTCCTTCCAGGCAGTGCAAGCTGTGCACGGACATCAGATGAAGCACTCAAGATAATTAGTGACTGCTACATCATATACTATTATGTGGAGTTGAAGTTTACAATGATGATTTCATTGATCAAGTATGTTTGAAAACATATACAAAATAATAATTCATAGGTATCTATCTAGCAGACCTGGGCTTATGTGTGACCACCTTTACTCTGCTGAAATGTTATTTTAGGAGTGTTGAAAAACACAGCGTACTACACAGGGGCGGACACAGACTGTAGTGGGCCCCTGTGCAAGAATTTTTTGGGGACCCCCCACCCTTCATAGGGGGCATGAAGGGCCCCCCCCGTGCATCTCTCATCCCCCCGTGCATCTCTGATTCCCCCCACTCCAAGTTAATTAATTGTATGTAAGAAAAATACAACTTGTTATACTTACTCCCAGGGCCAGCTCCTGGTTTTTGTGGGCCCTGGGCGACAGAGTTTCAGTGGGCCCCTTTAACACATACCATGATTCATGATGCACAGATACCGCAGAGAAATATATATATATAGTACAAGGCCAAGGATTTCACTTACTACATTACATGAGCGATATCTATTGTAAATTCTACAATAGCTCAGAAACCGGTGAATCGCTCCGCACAGAATACTGGCCCCCATATAATGCTCCATACAGAATATTGGCCCCCATATAACGCTCCATGCTGGCTGTTCCACCCTTATAATGCCCCATTACACAAGCGATATCTATTGTAAATTCTACAATAGCTCAGAAACCGGCAAATCCTCACAACGCACAGTGCAGACCGGACAGTATAGTCCTCCATACAGTATTATGGGCACCATATCATGCTCCATACAGGATACTGACCCCCTTATAATGCTCCATACAGGATACTGGTCCCTATATAACGCTCCATAGAGGATACTGGTCCCCATATAACACTGCATACAGAATACTAGCCCCCATATAACGCTCCCTACCGAATACTGTCCCCCATATATCACTCCATACAGAATACTGACCCCCATATAACGCTCCATACAGAATATTGGCCCCCATATAACGCTCCATGCAGGCTGTTCCCCCCTTATAATGCCCCATTACAAAAGCGATATGTATTGTAAATTCTACAATAGCTCAGAAACCGGCGAATCCTCACAGCGCTCAGTGCAGACCGGACAGTATAATCCTCCATACAGTAATATGGGCACCATATAATGCTCCATACAGGATACTGACCCCCTTATAATGTTCCATACAGGATACTGGTCCCCATATAATGCTCCATACAGGATACTGGTCCCCATATAACTCTCCATACAGAATATTGGCCCCCATGTAACGCTCCATGCAGGCTGTTCCCCCCTTATAATGCCCCATGCAGGATAACACCCCCCTTTTAATGCGCTATGCAGGATGTCACATCTACCCCCATAAAATGCCCCATGCAGGATGTCACCTCTTCCCCCCATATAATGCCCCTTGCAGGATGTCACTTCCCCCCTTTTCAATGCCACATGCAGCATGTCAGACCACCCCCTCCCTTATAATGCCCCATGCAGGAGGTCACCCCCCCTCCTTATAATGCCCCATGCAGTATGTCACACACCAACCCTCTATATAATGCCCCATGCAGGATGTCAATTCCCCCCTCCCCCTCTTATAATGCCCCATGCAGGATGTCACACCATCTCCCTTATAATGCCCCATGCAGAATGTCACACCCCCCCTCCCTTATAATGCTCCATGTAGGATGCCACTTCCCCCCTTCCCCTCTTATAATGCCCCATGCAGGATGTCACTTCCCCCCTTCCCCTCTCATAATGCCCCATGCAGGATGTCACTTCCCCTCTTATAATGCCCCATGCAGGATGTCACATCCCCCCCACCCCCATATAATGCCCCCATGCAGGATGTCAATTCCCCCCTTCCCCATATAATGCCCCATTCAAGATGCCAATCCCCCCCCCTATATAATGCCCCATGCAGGATGTCACACCACCCCCCCATATAATGCCCCATGCAGGATGTCACACCCACTCTCCCCCCACCATTAAATACCCCATGCCCCCATACATAAAAAAAAAAAATCAAATACTCACCTCACTTCTTACCTGCTGCTGATCCGGACTCCAGCGTTGCGCGCATCTTCCCGCTCTATGATGTGACAGCTCAGGAGAGAGCGCGCGGTGTAAAGACGTCACCGCGCCCTCTGACCTGAGACGTCACAGTCAGAGGACGCGGCAGAGGGGTAAGTATTGTGCCGGCGCCGTCACATGACCGGAGATGTCCCTGCGCTCAGCATGGGGCCCATGCTGAGCGCAGGCACATCTCCGGTCATGTGACGGCAGGGGGTCCTGCGGGGGGGGGGCCCATGAGGAGACGCACAAGAGGGGGGCTCCGAGGAGGCCCCGACCGGCCGGGCCCCATGCTGGAGTCAGGGCAGTCATGTCATGATGGCGGTCCTGCTGGAGGCTGGAGGGGCCCCCTCTCCCTCGGGGGGTCCCTGTTCAATGAACCGGCTGCACGGCTGGTAGGTCCGCCCCTGGTACTACATCTCTAATAAGGTATATCTGCTTTAAAAATAGTAATACATAAGAATAATATGTACTATGTCTGACCACTACAAACACTCATCTGAACTGGTCCAAGTGCTGTCAGCTTTTTTCTTGGGCAACACTTAGACAATACGGTTGTGTGAATATAGGCTTATGATGCATCTGGTAATAAACATGATAAGGATGGGCCGCTACTCATGGGCCACTGCTGTGTGCTTGTCCCCCAGGCTAAAATGTGCCAGCCAGCCCCTGCTGCACCGGGTGCCAGAAAACCTAGATACACCTTTGGAATAGGTATCTTGCAAAGTAAGGATGGGGTTTGGTGTTTTTAAGTGATTTTATTGACTCTGTGCATTTATATTTTGTATCAATAATATGATATGGTTATATATATCTTCTGGATATCAGGAGGGCTTATCCCTGTGCATTGACTCTCTCCTTCTCCTTCGATGTCCTGTATAGGCCAAAAAAAACTACGCGTTTCGAGGACTCACAGTTCCTCTTCGTCAGCTTCTCGCTGGTAGTCAAACTGGTAACCTAATAAAGTCCAAATGTCCCCCACAAAGATAATACAACCAAAGAAATGGAGGAAGATCCAATACTATCAAGACGGTGGAAAAGGACATATGGAGGTGCAATAGAACTAAGATAGAATTCCAATAAGAATAGACTGTGTGTGAAAAAAATAATAATAAAAAAGACTTTGTTCAAACTTTCACAATTAGTTAAAAATGAATAAAAATTATATACTTATATTTCTGATGGCTATAAAAAACAGTCTGTTAATCAGGATAGTATAAATTCGGCACTTAGTACCATCAAGAGATAAAAAGGAAAAAATGAAGGAGAAAAATAAAAACATTATATTGTATCTCCAATAGGGGTATCAATGTATAGAAACAAATACATATATAAAATAGGTGGATTCAAAGGAATATATCCAAAAGACATATTATATTGATAAAATATAAGGAGGTTCATAAAAGTGCAATGTAAATGTTCAATTGGTACTGGGATAAAAAATACATACAGTATATACCGCTGCGAGTTGAAGGCATACAGCTGACTCTCGTGATTAAGGCCCTTCAGAGCCAAGCTATTTAATGTGAAGATCCATTTGGATTCCATCCGCGACATTAATCTCAGGTAATCACCTCCCCTCCATTTTCTGGGGACTAATCGGATCCCACAAAACTTAGTGTCCTTATAAGATTGGTTGTGGAACTTCCGGTAGTGCCGGGACAGTGGATGCCCTTCAAAACCTTCATTCATGTTGATAAAGTGTTCCTTCAGCCTTTTGATAACTTGCGCTTTGTACAGACATCTCCTCCTGCCAAGGTATAAAAAGGGCGTGGCTTGGGGTGTGGATAGGGGCGTGGCCAGACTACGCGTGCCGCATGGTTTCGCCCTCTTTCTAGTCCTCATAGGTTGGCGGTATGCTTGTACTGAGGAGATCTGGGATATCAGTGATTAGGTCCCATATTGTGCACTGTAAGGTCTGGAAAAGCTCCTTCTATCCGTCTCTGTAGCACCAGAGGAAGAACAGAGGGGAAAAGACAGGATTTTCTACATGTCGCGTTATGTAGATGTTCTGCAGATTTATCACAACCGTCCACAAGAAGAAACTGCCATCACAGAGCCGCCTTTAGCTGTTGGAAAAGTTTAAACTTAGTTTTGAATAGTTGCTATAGGCAACAGGGACCGTTTCTATTTACGCTGGGACGCATGATGCTGGTGCTGGGTGATGTCATGTGACGGAATGTTGTGGGTGATGATGTCACAGAGGGCGTTGTGATGTCACCCTTGGGGTATATAAGGGGGCTCCATCCACCTGGAGCTCATTTCTCATTGGCCATATCTTGGTGCTGAGATACCCCCTGGAGACAATGAGGATCGCCATATTGTTTCTGTGCTGTACCCTGTTCTACCCTGTGAATTACCATAGGCTGCCGGTGAGTACCTGTCTATTATTACATATGGAGGACGTTTAGAATCAGCTGCGGCAGGGGAAGGGGATGGGGAGGGGGGTCCTGTAAGAATTTACCTGCGGGAATAAGAGGTTATGGCAGGGAAAGGAGCTTAGGAAGTGACAGTCAGAGGGGATATAAGTGTGGGGTGACCCCTCTGACTCCCACATTCCTGCCTTGTCCTTGTAGTGATTAATGACTTTGGTGTTGTCCCTTATATATCACTTTGCAGTCACCAGTGATCGCTCCGCACTGTGATCCTAAACTACAGTCTCATTTACCTTTTTGCAAACGCCCAGAAGGGGAGGAGTGACATCACACCCATGTGTGCAGATCCCGCCCACTTTTACTGCAGTCGTAATGCGAGCTAGCTTTATTCTGTTTTCATGGAAATGTCAGCAGCTGCTCCCCCTAGTGTTTACAAGATGAAAACGTCAAAAGAGTTAAAATATTTTTTCAGATTTTATACCATTAAAACCTTTTTAAATATATATGTGTATTTACATATAAATATAAATACTTTACAATTTTACAATTGTAAAAAAATTGCTGACACTTTCCCTTTAAAAGATCTAAAGACGTTCTGCTTCATGTGCCATTGTGACCAATCACAGCACAGATTATATTTTTTAAACTTTTCTTGAAAAACTGAAGCTGCTCCGTGATTGGAAATCATGTGGAAGGGTTCTCTTTTAGACATTTAGTTAGGTCCAAAGTATCAGTGACATGATGGATAGAACTGTGCAATGATGTCACAGAGGGCTTTGTGATGTCACCCCTGGGTATATTAGAAGCCTCGGCCCATCTGCAGCTTGTATCTCATTGACCATACCTTGGTGCTGAGAGACCTCTGGAGATGATGAGTATCACCCTATCATTTCTGTGCTTAACGTTGCTCTACCCCCCACATTACAGTACACTGAGGGCGAGTATGTTCTCATCAATATGGAGGTCACAAGGATCAGCTAATGAGAATATCGCCTCTTGCAGGACTTCTCATACTGGACACGTGACCGTCCGTCATATGAAAGTCCAACTGTAAATAATATTCCATGGACCCTGGAGGTGAATCCCAAACTTCTTCCTGATCTTCTCAATGGGATATTTCTGAAAGTTGCTTGATAATGTATCCATCACTGTATAATAACAAGGGCTCTCTGTTTGACTGGATTGGCTATAAATATACAGGACTTTATTATGTTTTTTTTCTTTATTATAGGATGACCCACTACCCGTGGATCTCAGGAGAAGCACCTATCAAGCTTCCATCAATCTTCCTCTTTGGCTCTTCCGTGACGCAGTTTTTGTTGCGGTGATGACACTACTGACAATACTAGAGTATTTGGCCTTAAGTCTTGTCCTGAGCAAGTGGGCAATGTCTGAACCTGGTGAAACAATCAGAAAACTCCTGAGAACAAAACCATTCTGAAGGAACAAAGTGCTTGTAAGGAGCCGATTTGCATCCCTCAGATTCAGGAGCAAGACTCCAGGAGAACACCTGTCCTGCCCAATGGCAAATGTTCTACTCCATCCATGGCTCCTGCACCGCAGGATGCGAAAAAGGTTCCTAGCTGCAACTATAAAGTGGCGTTCAGTGATATTGTCTGGGTCAGAACGATCCCTCACAACAATATAGGAAGAAGAGCTCGAAGTTCCACGGAGCATAAAGAGAGGTTACTGATTCTTCAGAGAAACCAACAATCCAGAATTCCAGAGCCAAGAGCACCAGAACCTAGAACACCAGAACCTACCATGTCAGAACCTAGTATGTCAGAACCTAGAATGCCAGAGCCTGAAATGCCTACAACACCTCAACCCAAAATCAAGAGGAGAAGATGTTTCCTTAGATGTCTTAGAGGCGAGGAAGATTGAGAAGGCAACTGCTTGAACTTTCCCATTGCTCGTGTTTTCATCACAGGTTAGTCCTATACATGCTGTCTGATGGGCACCATCTTACTACATACAAGGCAGCATTGCACCTGAAATCAAATGGATATTTTGTCACACACTTGCACTTTAGCACCTTATCATATGGCGCATATATCTATGAACGCTTTGCTAAGTATCACTGTCTAGTATGTGCTTCTGATGAACCTATTTTAGGAAAACGTGTCGAGGTTTGGCATACTATGTACTTGAGTTTGGCGTACTATGTGCTTGTTGGTAAATTCTATTGCCATCTATAATCTACTAGATATTATAATGTCTCTGGTGGGATGCCCCATGCCGAATTGTTGATAACTGACTATGAGCATTGTCCTCTATTTCTTATCTACTATGGTTACAGGTTGATGTGAAGAGAGCTGTGCCATTGGTAGCGATTTTTCTACTGATTTGTCAGTTATATTTATGTTAGTTTAGCAAATTTCTGCTTGTAGGGTCTAATGTTTTAGCATAGTGTATGTTCTGTGAGCTAAATTGTCATACTTATGCACTAGATAGATTATAAATTGTGATGCTTATGTACTAGATAGATTATTAGTTTAATCGGTGATTTTTTAAATATTTTTTAACATCAGGAGACTCAAGAATCGCATCTTACAGAAGACAAGAAGCCTAAATGCCGAAGGGTGATGACCTGTTGATGGCCCACAGCTGGAGGGTCATTACCTCTTGATGACACAAAACTGGACAGAAGATAAAAACATTTGATGGCACACAGCCGGAGGGTGATGACCTATTGATGGCCATAGCCAGAGGGTCATTACCTGTTGATGGCACACAGCCGGACAGAGGATCATTACCTGTTGATGGTACACAGCCGGATGGTCATTACCTGTTCATGGCGCACTGCCGGATGGTCATTACGTCTTGATGGCACACAGCCGGAGGGTGAGGACCTATTGATGGCCATAGCCAGAGGGTCATTACCTGTTGATGGCGCACAGCCGGACAGAGGATCATTACCTGTTGATGGCACACAGCCGGATGGTCATTACCTGTTCATGGCACACTGCCGGATGGTCATTACCGGTTGATGGCACACAGCCGTAGGGTGATGACCTATTGATGGCCATAGCCAGAGGGTCATTACCTGTTGATGGCGCACTGCCGGATGGTCATTACCTGTTGATAGCACACAGCTGGAGGGTGATGACCAGTTGATGTCGCACTGCCGGATAGTCATTACCTGTTGATGGCACACTGCCGGACAGAGGATCATTACCTGTTGATGGCACACAGCCGGATGGTCATTACCTGTTGATGGCATACAGCCGGAGGGTGATGACCTATTGATGGCCATAGCCAGAGGGTCATTACCTGTTGATGGCATACAGCCGGAGGGTGATGACCTATTGATGGCCATAGCCAGAGGGTCATTACCTGTTGATGGCGCACTGCCGGATGGTCATTACCTGTTGATGGCACACAGCTGGAGGGTGATGACCAGTTGATGTCGCACTGCCGGATGGTCATTACCTGTTGATGGCACACAGCCGGACAGAGGATCATTACCTGTTGATGGCACACAGCCGGTCAGAGGATAAGATCTTTTGATTACATACACCGGGTCCCTCCCTGATAACAAGGAACCCTGGGGAATACTGGTCATCTTGATCCCCCACTGACTATATACTTGCTCCACCTCAGCCTACACCATCATGGAGGACACTTCCACCTGTGTCCACTGTAAGGTTGGACTTTCTTTTATAATTGCAGCAGATTAATAAACATCATAAAGCTGAAAAACTATCGAGTAATTTATTATAAATTATTATAAAGAAATATAAATTATAATATATAGCTATAGAGGGCACATAAGACAACTAACTATAGAAAGCATGGTATCGCCTGACATATACTGTATATTCTAGATGGCGCTATTACACTAAATACATCACAACCTCCAGGGTGATATTACCGTACAATGCGAGATCACTAATAATGGCCACAGATTATGAGTAAATGACCAGCTCCATAGTCCTGGAGTTATTATAAATGTCTCTAGTGTGAGGCAGGGACTGGACGAGTGTTGGAGGGAGGTATATTCCCCCAGGACGTCCTTTATGTATCCATGCTGTAGAATCTGCCGTATACTTCTGTTCTAGCAGTCAGACATTTCACTCTGCAAATCACAGGCTCAACATTGTGTAAAACTACCACCGTATATAAGAGCACTCAGAATAAAAACTAGCGGCATGACGTGCACTGCCCACGTCATGTGTACGGGATACAGGACCTGCAGAACCTGGTACGGCCATTATAGTTGATAGATTAATGATACCTGTGCAGATGAAGGGAAAAAAAATATGTGCAACAACAGGAGGAGAAAGTCTCAAAATGTAATTTGAAGAGTATAATAGAGAAATGGGAAACTTCTGGAGATGCAGATAAGTGGTACCAGGGCGAAACGTAAGTGTAGTCAGACAAGGGAAAAGTGCAAATGATCCAGCGTAAAGGTTTGTTTAGTAGAAAAAATATTAAAACTTAGCTTTTATTAGCCATATAAAACACTGCTCCACAAAGAATACAGCAAATGTGCAACTATCATAGCTTACAGACCTACGCGTTTCAACAAATCATGTCTTAATTATGGCCCCATTACTAGAATGACAAAAAGGTACAGTATATATATATATATCCACGTGCCTGTATGACCTCCCTACAACGCCTGGGCATGCTCCTGATGAGGTTGCGGATGGTCTCCTGTGGGATCTCCTCCCAGACCTGGACTAAAGCATCCGCCAACACCTGGACAGTCTGTGGTGCAACGTGACGGATGGAGCGAGACATGATGTCCCAGATGTGCTCAATCGGATTCAGGTCTGGGGAACGGGCGGGCCAGTCCATAGCTTCAATGCCTTCATCTTGCAGGAACTGCTGACACACTCCAGCCACATGAGGTCTGGCATTGTCCTGCATTAGGAGGAACCCAGGGCCAACCGCACCAGCATATGGTCTCACAAGGGGTCTGAGGATCTCATCTCGGTACCTAATGAAAGTCAGGCTACCTCTGGCGAGCACATGGAGGGCTGTGTGGCCCTCCAAAGAAATGCCACCCCACACCATTACTCACCCACTGCCAAACCGGTCATGCTGAAGAATGTCACTCTCCACGGCGACTCCAGACTCTGTCACGTCTGTCACATGTGCTCAGTGTGAACCTGCTTTCATCTGTGAAGAGCACAGGGCGCGAGTGGCGACTTTGCCAATCCTGGTGTTCTGTGGCAAATGCCAAGCATCCTGCATGGTGTTGGGCTGTGAGCACAACCCCTATCTGTGGACGTCGGGTCCTCATACCACCCTCATGGAGTCGGTATCTAACCATTTGTGCAGACACATGCACATTTGTGGCCTGCTGGAGGTTATTTTGCAGGGCTCTGGCAGTGCTCCTCCTGTTCCTCCTTGCACAAAGGCGGAGATAGCGATCCTGCTGCTGGGTTGTTGCCCTCCTACGGCCCCCTCCACATCTCCTGGTGTACGGGCCTGTCTCCTGGTAGTGCCTCCAGCCTCTGGACACATCCAACCTTCTCGCCACAGCTCGCATTGATGTGCCATCCTGGATGAGCTGCACTATCTGAGCAACTTCTGTGGGTTGTAGAGTCTGTCTCATGCTACCGCGAGTGTGAAAGCACAACCAACATTCAAAAGTGACCAAAACATCAGCCAGAAAGCATTGGTACTGAGATGTGGTCTGTGGTCCCCACCTGCAGAACCACTCCTTTATTGAGGGTGTCTTGATAATTGCCAATAATTTCCATCTATCGTCTATTCCATTTGCACATCAGCATGTGAAATTGATTGTCAATCAGTGTTGCTTTCTAAGTTTACAGCTTGATTTCACAGAAGTTTGATTTACTTGGAGTTATATTCTGTTGTTTTAAGTGTTCCCTTTGTTTTTGGAGCAGTGTATATAGATACAGTGAGTACGGAAAGTATTCAGACTCCTTTAAATTTTTCACTCTTTGTTTCATTGCAGCCATTTGATAAATTCTAAAAAGTTCATTTTTTTTCTCATTAAAGTACACTCTGCACCCCATCTTGACTGAAAAAAACAGCAATGTAGAATTTTTTTGCAAATTTGTTAAAAAAGAAAAACTGAAATATCACATGGTTATAAGTATTCAGATCCTTTGCTCAGACACTCATATTTAAGTCACATGCTGTCCATTTCCTTGTGATCCTCCTTGAGATGGTTCTACTCCTTCAATGGAGTCCAAATGTGTTTAATTAAACTGATAGGACTTGATTTGGAAAGGCACACACCTGTCTATATAAGACCCCACAGCTCACAGTTCATGTCAGACCAAATGAGAATCATGAGCTCAAAGGAACTGCCCAAGGAGCTCAGAGACCGAATTGTGGCAAGGCACAGATCTAGCCAAGGCTATAAAAGAATTTCTGCATTACTCAAGGTTCATAAGAGCACAGTGGCCTCCATAATCCTTAAATGGAAGAAGTTTGGGGCCACCAGAAGTCTTCCTAGACCTGGCCGTCCAGCCAAACTGAGCAATCGTGGGAGAAGAGCCTTGGTGAGAGAGGTAAAGAAGAACCCCAAGATCACTGTGGCTGAGCTCCAGAGATGCAGTAGGGAGATGGGAGAAAGCTCCACAAAGTCAACTATCAACCACCAGTTGGGCCTTTATGGCAGAGTGGCCAGACGGAAGCCTCTCCTCAGTGCAAGACATATGAAAGCCCGCATAGAGTTTGCTCAAAAACACATGAAGGACTCCTAGACTATGAGAAATAAGATTCTCTGGTCTGATGAGACAAAGATAGAACTTTTTGGTGATAATTCCAAGTGGTATGTGTGGAGAAAACCAGGCACTGCTCATCACCTGCCTAATTCAATCCCAACAGCGAAACATGGTGGTGGCAGTTGTTAGAACCCTCCTGTTAGTTTTTTTCTATTTTGTGGTCACGTGACCTTCTGTCTATTTATTCCAGCTCCGCCCTTAAGGCTTTGCTGGACTTCAGTGTTACTTTGACTCTTAATCTAGCCAGGTGCTTTGTACCTACTGTATCTCTCTAGTTTGTTTGGTCCTTGGACCACTAAGTACTTTTGTCTGTTTGTCTTCTTCTGCTACTACTTCTGCCAGGAGGTGTCCAATTTTGTCTCAGTCCTTAGTTCTTTTAGGGACCCCTCCCTTTAATCTATAGGTCTGCGTTCAGACTAGCCGCGGACGAAGGCGGGTCTGTTCACAAGGAACACGTTGCCCACTGCATCGTAGGGAATCAGCTTAGTCTTATTGTATGGACAGATTTCCTCTCTTTCCTTAGTTCTTGTAGCAGATCATAACAGCAGTATCATGCTATGGGTGTGTTTTTCAGCTGCAGGGACAGGACGACTGGTTGCAATTGAAGGAAACATGAATGCGGCCAAGTACAGAGATATCCTGGATGAAAACCTCTTCCAGAGTCCTCTGCACCTCAGACTTGGCCAAAGGTTCACCTTCCAACAAGACAATGACCCTAAGCACACAGCTAAAATAACAAAGGAGTGGCTTCAGAACCACTATGTGACCATTCTTGACTGGCCCAGCCAGAGCCCTGACCTAAACCCAATTGAGCATCTTTGGAGAGACCTGAAAATGGCTGTCCACCAACGTTTACCATTCATCCTGACGGAACTGGAGAGGATCTGCAAGGAAGAATGGCAGAGGATCCCAAAATGCAGGTGTGAAAAACTTGTTGCATCATTTCCAAGAAGACTCATGGCTGTACTAGCCCAAAAGGGTGCTTCTACTCAATACTGAGCAAAGGGTCTGAATACTTATGCCCGTGTGATATTTCAGTTTTTCTTTTTTATTAAATTTGCAAAAATTTCTACATTTCTGTTTTTTTTCAGACAAGATGGGGCGCAGAGTGGACTTTAATGAGAAAAAAATGAACTTTTTAGAATTTACCAAATGGCTGCAATGAAACAAAGAGTGAAAAATGTAAAGGGGTCTAAATACTTTCCGTACCCACTGTACATGCATGGAAATAAATGCAGAATTATATTTCTTAATACTGCAGTATCAGATCCTGTCTTGAATTTAACCCCTGTGGTATCCAATGTGAAAATCCACAGGGACTCCCGGTTCAGAAGTTTGCACTTATGATCCCCCCCTCGTGTGGATCTATATACCTTCTCTATCTCCATATATTTAAAGAATGAGGTGTCACCTTTATGAACTCTCGCAAAATGCCTCGATACTGCTGATGTATTTATGGCTTCCAAATGAATCGCATCAGAAAGATGTCTTCTGATACGGACTTTCAGCGCACCTGTGGTACAACCCACATAGTGGACCTTACACAAGGTGCATTCTATAAGGTATATAACCCCTGATGAATTACAATTGAGGAAATCATGAATTTTATATTCTCTATCATTACTTAAGGACATAAAACTATCTGTTTTAACCGCGTGTAGACACGCTTTGCACCGATTGGCTCCACATCTGAAGAAACCTTTTGTGCTGAGCCAATTTGGTTGTACAGTATTAGTCTCACTGGTGTATAAGCTAGGAGAAAGGATGGTTCCCAGAGCGGGCGCTTTCCTGGCTACAAAGCGGATGGCATTAGAAAGTAGGTTTTTTAGTTTCTTGTTCTGATATATAATAGGGTTATACTTTTTAATTCTAGATGTAATTTTATTATACTGAGGACTATAGGTGGTAGAAAACGTTACCCTAGTATCCAATGTGTTAATGTTATTTTTCTGTTTATTTCGGAGTATATCTTTCCGATTTATATTGGAGACAATTCTACTCGCTTTTCTTAAAGACCACTCGGGATAGCACCTATTGGATAGTCTGTTACAAATTTTTTCTGATTCCTTCTGAAAAGTGATGTTATCTGAACAATTTCGTATTGTTCGTATTAGCTCACCGTAAGGGATATTTCTCTTAATATGTGGCGGATGACAACATTTAGCTGATAGAATAGAATTTGAGGCTGTAGATTTTCTGTGGGGATTAATTTTGACCAATTCTTTCTCCTTGGTAGCCTCAAGTTCGAGATCCAAAAAAGTAATTTTGGATGAATGGTAGAACTAAGTGAATTTAAGATTAAAATGATTGCAGTTGATGTACTGTACAAATTGTACCACCTCCTCCTGTGTGCCCCCCACACCAGGAGGAGGTCATCAATAAATCTACCGTACCACACAATGTGTCCACTATATGTGTTATCATTATGGTAAATGAAAAGCTGCTCCCACCTACACATCACTATGTTCACTAGCGAAGGAGAAAATTTACTGCCCATGCTGACTCCTCTTTTCTGTAAAAAAAAAACTTTTATCAAAGCTAAAATAATTACGCTCTAAGAGGAACTGTACTGCTATGACCAGAAATTCTTTTATTTCTATAGTGTACGAACTGTATGTGTCAAGGTGGTAGGTTAAACATGCTAAAGCAATATGGTGTGGAATTGAGGGGGTATAATGCCACCACATCACAGGACAATCATCCAAAGTTTTTTGGCCATTCAAATTTATCAAAAATGGTCACTATGAATTTTGAATCCCTAATGTAACTCGGAGTTTCCTGAACCAGAGGCTGTAGGTAAAAATCCATCCAGGCACTTAATTTTTCACCATGGGAACCAATCCCCACCACTATGGGTCTTAACCCCTTTACAGCCGAGGGCGTACTAATACGTACAGTACAGACCAAAAGTTTGGACACACCTTCTCATTTAAAGATTTTTCTGTATTTTCATGACTATGAAAATTGTACATTCACACTGAAGGCATCAAAACTATGAATTAACACATGTGGAATTATATAGTTAACAAAAAAATGTGAAACAACTGAAAATATGTCTTATAATCTAGGTTCTTCAAAGTAGCCATCTCTTGCTTTGATGACTGCTTTGCACACTCTTGGCATTCTCATGATGAGCTTCGCTGTAATCGCACCGACCCAAAGAATAAAGTCTTCTAATCACTTATACTGCACAAGGAACGGTGTAAAAAATAAACTCTAGGGTTAGGGTTGTGCTAGGGTTGGGATTTTTTTCAAAAGCAAAAAAAAAAAAAGATGACGATATGGCGACTAGTGTTGAGCACAAGTGCTCGCTACTTGAGTTTGCATCGGGTGCTCGGGTATGCATTGAGTATCGCGGGTGCTCGAGTCTCTGCCCCATATGCTTCACAGTCAAAAAAAACGTGCGGGGATTGCCTGCCATGCACCAGCAATCCCCGCATGTTTGTTTTGGGTGTCTAATAACCGTGAAACATGTGGGCAGGACTCGAGCATGTCACTCGAGCATGTGCGATACATGGTGCATACCCGAGTACACGATGCAAACTCAAGTGGCGAGCACTTGTGCTCAAGACTAATGACAACTTATTCAATATGATGACCTAATGTTATCAAATTATGTGTTGTACCGGGTTCAAAATGTTCACTATACCCCTTGATAAAATCCTTGAGGGTTGTAGTTTCCAAAATGGGGTCATTAAAGAGACATTATGTATGTAGGCAGCTTGGTAGGAAAATAGAAAAAGAGGCAGTTCAGCAGCAAGAGGGACCTGTCCCAGACCAGAGAACCATAGACAGAAAAAATACCCAATAAAAATTAACTTTTAATAATTATCCTTAAAAGTGTACTCTATAGTACAAGTGAGAAAAAACTACACATATATCTCAAAAACAGGATACCATGCAAGGAGAATATAATATGAAATTAGCAATTAATTCAGACAAACTTACCCTGGATAGCACCTAATAAGATTGCTCGCCCTACCTAACAGCGGAGTGTTTTTCACCCTAAGGTTCAAATGGTGTCCCCGCTCCTCGGAGGCTGTCCCTCTCCTTTCTCTAGGTATCCCTACACAGTCAAAAGATGCCACACACATACATATAAATGGACCAATTGTAGACTATTCATGTCATAATTGACATGCTCAATATAAAAAATTACAACAATACCATATCAGTGGGGAGTGGGCAAAAATAGATATAGTTGCACAAATAGAAGGTTTTTGATTTACAGTAGCCCACTAATATAAATAGATAGAAATGTGTACCAGTCAGAGCGAGTCCGAAAAAAATATTAAGAATATTTTCATCCCCAATCAAACTAAGATTCAAGCGATGCCATAAATGATATCAATTAGTTGGCCTTTAGTACAATAACTAAATGTAGTCAATCCACAATACTAAATTTCCCAAAGCTGTAATAGCAATATTCCAGACATCAATATTATAAGATTCCTCAGACTGGTGTAAAGTCATCCGCAAATAAGGTTATAATTAATCCCTGCGTCCCAACCCACTGGAATAGGTAAAAATGTGTACTAGTCAGACCAAATAAGAAATAGTAATACATTTATCTTAATCTCTAGTCCATCTGAGATTCACACAGTTCCTTGAGTGGTGTCCATTTGATGTCCTTTTTGTAAATAACTGAATACAGTCAATCCACAATTCAGAACTCCCCAAAAAAGTAACAGCACTCCAGGCATCAATTTTCAAGGTCCCTCAGACTGGTGTAAAATCATCAGCAGTAAAGTTATTCCTTAGGATTAGTCCTTTCGTCCCTACGCGTTTCACCCCCTCCTCAATGTGGGGCTCATCAGGGGACAAGAAATATTAGTGGAGATGAGCCATAATAGATGCCCGCATAATAGCTCCTTGTATACCGGAGTCCAACCGCATGTTCAATGGTGGGATTCATCCCTATATATCTGTGGAATGCCATGTGCCACGAGATTAATTTCACCTGTGATCAATCCCAGCGTTGCCCTGACTACGGGACGCAAGCTTTAAGGAACTAGCGTACCACCGTGTTTAACGGTCCCAACGTAATACGTCATTTCCGATTGCGTAGCCCAGGGTATTAGCTAAGGGATCGTACGAAGAATGCGTACGTAAAGTACGTATCCTCCCGCTTTTTACGTCACTTCATGGAACCACCAGGTGGAACGCAGACTGGGTTTCACTATCTGCATGGAGGATACCGCTACTCTCAGTTCAATGGGAACATGCAAGAAACAATCACTACCACAAAACAATAGACCCGGAAAATCACAAGATGAGCTGAATATTCCACCATAATTAAAAAGATGTGCATCCATCCCCAAAGAAAAGGGGGGGTAATAGGTAGCATATTATCCACTTATGTGTGAGTAACTAAGCCAGTATTAAAGTCAACCAGTATGGTGAATACACACACCGGGACTATCTATAGATATATAAAAAAGGCTGATCATGATTTTTGTCCGTAAGGCTAATTGAAACAACAGTAAGGCTATACAAAGCTAGAAAAGTTTAACTGTTCATTAATACCCCCGGGATTCAGAGATTCGAGCCAGAAAATCCATCTGGACTCCCGCTGCAGAATTCTTTTATCCCAGTCCCCCTGTCGCACTGAGGGACTCACCACTTCAATAGAACGAAATGTAATAGAATTTAAATCACCTCCATGGTGTGTATTGACATGTTTCGCTAGAGTATCTCGCTTGTTTCGGATGTCACCTAAGTGTTCACCAATACGTACTTTAAATTGTCTTCTGGTTTTTCCCACATAGTCTTTTGGGCAAGTGCACGTACATACATAGACGACACCTATTGTTTTACAATTCGCAAAATGTTTGTTCCTATAGGTGCGTCCAGTTACATAGCACACAAATGTATCTGAGATGGAGACATAACGACAATAAGTGCACTGTCCACATCTAAAAGTACCAGTAGACCTCCTATCCAACCAGGTCCCCTCCTTCTTGGGGGGGCACAAAGTGACTATGTACTAAGTGATCTTTGACAGATCTGCCTCTCCTAAAGGTGACAGAGGGATAGTCAGCAATCCATTTGGAAACATCCGGATCTGTCCTCAAGATACCCCAATATTTTCTCAGGATTTTCATAATCCTAGGATGTTGATCATCATATGTTCCAATTAGCCTAGTAAGGGAGGTCTGTTCGGGCCTGGAGTGAGACACCAGTAATTTAGATCTATCCTGTTTAAAGGCATGATTAAATGCTCTATTGATCACCCTTGTTGGATAGTCCCGATCAGAAAAACGGTCCTTAAGGTCCCTAGCCTTATGAAAATAGTCAGAGGTAGAGGAGCAATTTCTCCTTAATCTTAAAAACTGGCCTTTAGGGATCCCTTGTTTCAAAGGAACCGGATGATAACTATCCCATTTTAATAGGCTATTTGCTGCTGATGGTTTTCTAAAGATAGATGATCTCAATGAGCCAGATTCATCAATTGATATTATAACATCCAAAAAGGCAATCTTTTTACCTCCTATCTCATAAGTAAATTTAAGGCCCAAATCATTTTCATTGAGGGGCTGTATGAACCGAATGAAGGACTCCTCATCTCCAGTCCAGAGGACGAGGATGTCGTCAATGTATCTGCCCCAAAATTGAATGTGGGGGCCCCCGACGACATCCCCGTCCCCAAAGACTATGTTGTCCTCCCACCAGCCAAGGAGCAAATTAGCATAAGTGGGGCCACAGGGGCTCCCCATCGCTGTGCCCCTGAGCTGGTGGTAGAATCTCCCATGAAAAAGAAAAAAATTATGCGTAAGAACATAATCAAGCAACCGAAGAATGAATTTGTTGTGTGGGATCAAGTGGTTTCCCCTTGTTTTCAAAAAGGACTCCACTGCCATTAGACCAGCCGTATGATGGATACTAGAATATAATGCCTCCACGTCTATGGAAACCAAAATAGTACCAGGATCAACTGTAATGTCATCCAATTTTGTTAATAAATCTGTTGTGTCTCTCAGATAGGATGGGAGAGCTGTAACAAAAGATCTAAGCATCTGATCAAGATAGATGCTCGAGTTTTGACTCTATGCATCCACACCTGAAACTATTGGCCTCCCTTTCAATGGTGGATAGCCCTTATGAATCTTAGGAAGGGCATAAAAAGTTGCAATCACAGGAAATTTTGGAAGCAGAAAATTCAGTTCACTCAATGAAATCAGATTATTTTGTCTAGCTTGTTGCAGAATGTCAGATAAGGTCCTCATAAAAGCAGATGTAGGGTCACCTTGTAATACCTGATATGTCATGGTATCTGAAAGAATACTCATACACATAGAAACATATTGATCACAATCTAGAAGCACTATGTTCCCTCCCTTATCGGAGGGTTTTATGATAAGGGAGGTGTCACCACTCAAATCCTGTAATGCTCTCCGTTCATCAAATGTAAGATTGGGGTTCACCCTATGTGTCCTTGGATTTATTCTCCTGATTTCCTCCGTGACTAACGACGAAAAAATATCTATACTACCAATATCTCCTACAGGTGGCATTTTACTACTTTTAGGTTTTAAATCCGAGAAAGGGCCCTCTCCCAATCCACGAGTGCCCTCGTTTTCAAGTTCAGCTAAGAGATGAACATCCTGGAGAACCTCCATTGAGATGCCCAATTGTAAACATTTATTTTTGTCATTGAGTGCAAAAAACTTTCTCCATCTCAACTTCCTCAAGAATAGGTGAATATCTTTAACCCACGAAAAAGGGTCAAAGCGAGTCGTTGGTACAAAGGACAGTCCTGTCCCTAAGACCCTTTGTTCAATCTCTGTAAGAGTGTGTGAGGACAAATTTATCACATTCCTATCATTACCTGCATGTAATCGATGTGGTATTATCTTATTGGCTAACGATTGTAATTCACCATTCTTTCCCGCAAATGGTAGCGTGCTTCCCTGTTCTCTAAAAAAGAGGGAGTTGAAGTAGAGGGTAATCCCATAGATGGTGATGTGGAGAAAGATGGACCCTGGCCTGAATAACCTCGATTTTGCCATCTTCTACCAAACCCTCTCCTTCCTTGCCCCCTAGATCTACTAGACAGTTTAGGGGTTTCCTTCGGAGTACGTTCAGTATCAGAGGACTCCAGATCAGAGGAGGAGATGTCCGTCGTTGGGCCACCCTTACTATTTAGGGCAGGATATGCTTGTTTTTCCCTAAAATCAGTCAAATCTCTAGTGAACCGTTTATGTTTTCTATCTTTCAGAACGAGTTGATATTTTTCTACTGACACCCTCAGTGCTTCTTCTCTTGTAGAGAAGTCCAATGCGGACTTGAAGTTAAGGGCCCTATCTATCTGCTCTTTAAGGGTGGCTGCAGACTTCTCAAAAGTGACCTTTTCTTCCTCTAGTAGGATTTGCATAAACCTCAAAGATGAGGCTGTAGATTCTTTCTCCCACTTAGATAAAAGTGAAACTGACCTGCTCCTATGTGCTGGTAGCAAGTTAATCCTTAGGCCACGTGGCACTATCCCTTGTTTTATATAATTGTCCAGTGATTGGACCTCCCACCATGACTTGATGTTTTCCTTATAGACTTCTAGTAAATCCGCAAAGACATTCTTAATACTGGGCTCTGTTGAAATATTGACCCCACACTCAGTCCCTGAAAAAACTTCCTTAGCCTCGTCCAACCATCTGTTAGTGTTTAAAGGTCCCGACAAAAATCCAACCATAATACTCTGAAGTAAAACCAGAAAAATATTCACCAAACTAAATTGGTAATAGGGTATATATATTTACCAGAGAACCATAGACAGAAAAAATACCCAATAAAAATTAACTTTTAATAATTATCCTTAAAAGTGTACTCTATAGTACAAGTGAGAAAAAACTACACATATATCTCAAAAACAGGATACCATGCAAGGAGAATATAATATGAAATTAGCAATTAATTCAGACAAACTTACCCTGGATAGCACCTAATAAGATTGCTCGCCCTACCTAACAGCGGAGTGTTTTTCACCCTAAGGTTCAGATGGTGTCCCCGCTCCTCGGAGGCTGTCCCTCTCCTTTCCCTAGGTATCCCTACACAGTCAAAAGATGCCACACACATACATATAAATGGACCAATTGTAGACTATTCATGTCATAATTGACATGCTCAATATAAAAAATTACAACAATACCATATCAGTGGGGAGTGGGCAAAAATAGATATAGTTGCACAAATAGAAGGTTTTTGATTTACAGTAGCCCACTAATATAAATAGATAGAAATGTGTACCAGTCAGAGCGAGTCTGAAAAAAATATTAAGAATATTTTCATCCCCAATCAAACTAAGATTCAAGCGATGCCATAAATGATATCAATTAGTTGGCCTTTAGTACAATAACTAAATGTAGTCAATCCACAATACTAAATTTCCCAAAGCTGTAATAGCAATATTCCAGACATCAATATTATAAGATTCCTCAGACTGGTGTAAAGTCATCCGCAAATAAGGTTATAATTAATCCCTTCGTCCCAACCCACTGGAATAGGTAGAAATGTGTACTAGTCAGACCAAATAAGAAATAGTAATAAACTTATCTTAATCTCTAGTCCATCTGAGATTCATACAGTGCCTTGAGTGGTGTCCATTTGATGTCCTTTTTGTACATAACTGAATATAGTCAATCCACAGTTCAGAACTCCCCAAAAAAGTAACAGCACTCAAGGCATCAATTTTCAAGGTCACTCAGACTGGTGTAAAATCATCAGCAGTAAAGTTATGGCTAAAGTTAGGTTGGCTGCAGGGCATGGAGATCCTGTGTTGGACCTCCAGGAGAGCCACTCCAGACAGGTTTTGCTTCTGAGGTCTGAGGCAGAAGTAGAAGTGGGTTTTGTATAAAACCAATAGGGAGTACCTAAATAGATGCATAACTATATACAATAGAGTCTGTCTACAGCCAGTCCGCAGGGACAAATATCTCTCTAAACCGGGAGGAAAACATGGTAATAAACAGAAACAATCAACAAGTCAACTCAAAGGTACAGCCTCCGGGGCCACTTAGTCCAGGTACCTCCACCTAGGGAAAGGCTCGTTCTTGCTCACGGAGCCAGACCGGTCCCCTACCGGCAGGTGCGCAGGGGCCTCAC
Source organism: Phyllobates terribilis (assembly GCF_046119375.1). Taxonomy (NCBI): domain Eukaryota; kingdom Metazoa; phylum Chordata; class Amphibia; order Anura; family Dendrobatidae; genus Phyllobates; species Phyllobates terribilis. The sequence continues at coordinate 8,324,488 of NW_027362807.1, read as the reverse complement.
CCTGGAATACTCTATGCACATCCAGGGCATACCACCCACGCTCCCCATGGTGGCGGGTGTACGACACCAAGTCACCCGGGTAGAGATTCCGGCCAGGGTCATCCCTCCTCAGTTGTGGCTCGAAGTCTCTGCGGTTCACAAATACGTCCTGAGCAAACTGGGGACTCCTGATGAAGCCCCACCCCGCCTCCTGGTGGAAGCGGACGACCAGCCCTTCCTCCCGGGGGGCTTGGATGGGCTGCCTCCTCCTGGCAGGCCTTGGACTTGGCGACCTTAGCGCACACCTCCAGGCGCTCGCAGCGTACCCGCCTCTCCCGCAGCTCCTTGTCCAGCTGGAGGAGCTCCTTGCGGCAGAAGTCCTTACGCCTCCGCGCTTCCGCCCGGGTCTCCTGGGGGAAGCCCATTAGGTCACCCCCTGGTTGTCCCAGACCATCTACTCCACCGCCGGGCAGGTAACCAGAGGCACTGGCAGCGGCGACAGCAGGGGTTGCTGCAGGTCCTTCGGTGACGCGGACCAGTCCTGGATGGGGCAGGTAGTGTCCCCACTAAGCACAGGCTCTTCTAGGCCGGGAGTCGGGAGGCATTGCAGGCCTCCGGCGGAGAACGATACGTGGGCCTCCAGCTCCGGAGCGAAAATCTGCTCCCAAACAATGGCGCCCGGGGACAGGGGTGCCGGCATTAGATCCACTAGGGCCTCCGTGCGTCTCTCACCCGGGACAGGGGTTTGTATCTTACCCAGTCCTGGGCTGCACGCGGCCTCTGAGGTTTTTTCCTCCTGGGTTGCTGCTCCGCTTTCTTGGCTTGCAGCACCTTGGCGGCAGGACCGGATCTTCTGCAGCACCTCCTCTCTCCATGTCTCCATGCTGCGGACACCGCACGCTGGGCATCTGCGACCCTCCGGGTCCGGACCTGTGACTCCACTCGGAGGAACTCGGCCTCCTCCGGTGTCAGGTGAATCCCCCGTATTCCGAGCGAGGCAGCAGTTGGTGGGGCGGCATCAGAGCATCTCTCCTGCGCTGCTTCCATCCTCGCTGCTGGGTGTGGAGTCTCTAGGATTGTTGTGGCCACACCTTGTTGTTGCTTACTCCTCCTTCTCTTGGGGCGGCTCCAGGGCGGCTGGCTGACAGGCACTCCTTGGGACGTCCCATACGTCTTGATGGACACTACCTCGTGGACAGTCTCTAATGCAAGGGGCGGTCCTAGCTGTTGGCGCCATGGGGGAAGCCAGACCCACGATGGGAGGTGCTGGGTGGTTGTCCTTTTTACACACAATGGCGTCCGTTCTTCTTGGGCGGGCACCATCTTGGGTGTTAAAGACAGTCTGTTGAAAAGGCGCGCAGTACCCGCTGGCAATGGGAATCACTTCTTCCGTTGCTGCGGGCACGCAATCCTGCCGACTACGCCAGTGATGTTTGACCCGCCACTAGCTGTTTCAGTAGCGGCTAGCCCTCCCTGGGAAAGGGGTGTACTCGGACGGCGGGCCCAGTTGGTAGAATGGGGATGCAGTCGCGGCCTCGTCCCGGTCCGTGCCCAGGGCGTACATATTAAAAATAGGGGCTAGTTGATGAGTGGCAATTATGAGTGGATAAACGACTACACCACCTGTGGTGTCTGGTGATGCGCTACCAGCGCTGCTGCAGTCCTCTGAGGCGGGATGTTGTGGCAGCCGACAGTAGTACTACTCCCCACAGGCGGAGCAGGGCCTCAGGGCCGAGGAAACAGGAGGATGAGGGGAGTCGTATTAGGTGCAGTGGTGCGGTGTGGTGTCCCGCTGCAATAATGGACCGGAAGCAATGGATGTAGTCTTCCAAGCTTTACTCACGTTGTTAGAGGTCAGTTGCAAGGCTTCTTCTTGCTCCTCACGGCGTGCTGCGGCCACCAGAGAAGGGGGTTCAGCACACCCCGGTAGTTCAGGTGCGTCTATCAGGACCCCCAGCACCAGCCTGTTATCTCCCTCTTGGGCCTCTCCTGTCCGTGTGCAGTGCGTGTTGCAAGGCTGGGTCTCCCTCTGGCTATACACAGAACAAGGGCACGGGTGGCGACTCCGCTCCGTCCGTTACCCGGTGGGAACCACTTAGCCTCCAGGCTTTTCCGACTGAGACGTGAACTAACAAAGTCAGATATCGGGGGCCAGTACCCCTCTTGCAGCAGGAGTCCCTCTGACTAGGCCAGAATGGAGAGTACAGGTGGCGTATGCCGCTCCGTCCGTATTCCCTGGGATCCTTTTGCCTGTGGAGCTCTCCTCTTCAGTTCCCCTCCAGGCCTTCTTAAGCAGGGACCTTGACCGTGTAGAGACCTCCGTTAACTCTATCCTGCTCCTCGTCTCAAGGCCAGAGCACGAGGACCGTGCATCTCCAGCACGCTTCAGGCTCCTACACAAGCCCACTGCCAGCTGTGAAGACCACAATCAAACAACCTTGAACTTAAGATGGCTGGCTATTAAATATGTATCTACAAGTGTAACCTAAAAGTGCGTCCTCCACCCTCACCCACTACATGGTTCCCCCTATCTTTAGTTCCCCCATCTCCATTATCCTGCTGGGGCAGCACCCTAGTGCATACTAGCCCCCATAGGACAGGAGTGTGTAGTGTTGAGTGATGAGGTGGGGTCCTGACAGATGCTCCATCCTAACCTGGGAGAGGAGATACCACACCTCTTTCACAAGATGCAGTACCCCCCTGTGGCGACCGAACCCTCAGGGGCGCCACACCCTCTTCCTCCGTTTTTTGTAATCGCTCCACCAGCACTAGATAATTTATTTTTGATAAAATACAATTGTTGCATTTCTCCCATTGAACTCATAGATGAATCTGAGTAATCATCAGAGATGGCAGCAAAAGAATTATCCGTAACATCATCATGCTCCTTAAAACTCCCTCTTCCAGATCTCTGAAAACGTTTGTGGGAGCGTTTTTTTAAGATGGATGGTAATTGTTTATTCCAACTATAAATCTTGTTCTGCGCATAGTCCTCACTGTCCCTTTTGAACTTGGATCTTTTTTATATCCATAATGGTGTTCTCCAACTTGGCCAAATTAGATTTCAGTTTGTCATTACAAATATTAAATTCTTTTAGTTGCACATATTTCCCCAAAGACGATTGTATATTTTTAATATCCAATTTAATTTAAATCAGTTCCAGTTCCTCATGTTTGATTATGAGGTGCATAAGATTCAGTGAACATTGACTAAGAATCGCATTCTGATCTTCTTGAAAACCGTCATTGTATATAGTGGTGGCGACTTTTTTTTAAACGCAGACCTCTAGGGATCATTTCCTTTTTTATATATGTGTCCAAGGTTGTGAGATCCCACCAAACTTTAAGTTCTCTGGTCATTTTGTTTTCCATCTGGAACATGAGATCTTTAAATTCATCCGGTTCTGTTGTCACCACTGACGGTTTATTATCAAAAATAGATGCTAGTTTGTTCAGTCTAGCCGAACAATCCTCTGTGTCACTGAAATTCATTATGTCAAATTGAGGGGATGTGAAAATCCACAGGGACTCCCGGTTCAGAAGTGTGCACTTGCAGTCAGACAAGCCAATGGCCTGGTAACAGGGGCCAAGCAGAGCCGGGTAAGTGGTAATACAAGTGGGCAGTGGAATGAGTTGAGGTTTTGGTAATCATGGTGTAACAGATCGGGCAGACTGACTGGGCAGGAGAGAATTTCATGTTTTCTTGATTATAGCATCATGCGGAGAATTCCTGCTCCTTAATATTAAAAGGGGTTGTCCGGGACTTTTTTTTTTTTTTTTACCATGAACCTAAGAACTAACAGGCAAGTATTTGCTAACTATGTGCCTGTTGTGCCAGGCGCCGATATTTGCTGGTTCAGAGTGGTCACGGACCACTCCTGACAGTGATTTTTCAGCTCCTGCTCTGATCTGTTGATGGGGTCTGACTGCCGGTGTCATGCTGATTGACAGCTGGCTCCCTGCTGCCTAACTGCAGGGAGCCGTCTGTCAATTAGCATAAAGTTGGTAGTCACGCCTCTTTGACAGAGCAGTCGGGAAGAGGAAGAGCTGTTCTGTTGACGTGAAGCAGCAGAATCGCTGTTAGGAGGGGTCCAGGAGCGATCTGAGCCACCACAGGGTAGAACAAGCACGTAATAAGCAATTACCTGCCTGATAGTTCTTAGGCCCATTGCATTTTTCTATCTCACCCTGTAGGAGTCACCTTCTCCTCAACCAAAAAGAGAAGGTGCATATCCACCGACATTGTGATGCGCCAGCTTCCAGATCCAATTGCAGATAAAATTATGATTTTATTGTTAATCCATTAAAAAGATATACACATTGCAAAAATAAAATAAATAAAGGTGGAGACCTCTGTGAAACCTTCACGTTTTGAACGCCAAACGTTCTTCGTCCTGCTATAGAAATACATGTAGGGAGTTACAATTTACATGCTCGACCGCGCCATCATATGGGCGTGTTGATCGTTCCTCACGCCCAATTTTCTAAGTAAAGAAATGATAGGGTGTGGGAATAACAGAATAAAAACAAGTGATCTAATCTGGAAAAGTAGGCAGTGTGTATAAAAAATATACAAAGATGATACAAACAATATGATATATACATTAACATAAAATCAAAAAGATAATAAAAGAAAAGTGCTAAACCTGTGTCAGAGAAATAGCTCAGAGCTTAGCGCAAGGAAGCACTCCTTAGAAGAACTCCTTAGGAAAACAGATACAACTACAGCAAGCTGTACCTTCCAGGACTGACCAATGACCAAAATCCAAGCTCTGATTTAATAAGATCACGGTTACACCCACATACCTTCTACTGGTGAGCTCATAAGAGGACTTGTCATAGGTGTGCTAGATCTTTTAGAAGTTTATGAGATCCCCAACTTTCAGGATATCTTCGCCCATGGAGGTCTCGGGAGGGAAATATCATGGTCATGTTTTCTATCATGATTTTACCTTTCTATAGAGATGAAACATGGCATGGATAGTGTAGCACCCCGAGGGCTCGGCTGCTACAGGGGTATTGCACCTCAGTCCAGAGGTGTGATATTCCACTCCCGGGTAAGGATGGAGTGTGGACCAGGGCTCAGTAAGCTGCATGCACCACACACACCCCATTTCCGAGGAACAGACCAACGGTGCTCCCACTAGACAGAGTGCAGGCACGACAGCTTCTGTTCCTGGCTGGAGTGGGGAGGGGAAAGTACACCCAGTGGTGTAGGAGCAGATAGGGGTAGGTCTCTGGGCATAGGTAGGAGCCCATTGGTTGCTAGTCACCTGGGCTCGGGTGTCAGAAGGAGGTATAAAAGGTGGGCACCATCTTAGAACAGAGTTCAGTCCGGTTCAGTTCAGAGAGGAGGAGAAGACAGGAGCTCAGCCAGAGAGGGCTGACAGGGAGCTGTGGCTCAGTCTGGGCCCAGCTCCAGAGGCAGGCCTGGAGTGGAGGCCAGAAACAGCAGAAAGAGAGAGGAGGAGGAACAGAAAGGAAAGTAAGAAAGGAACTGGAACAGAGGAGAAAGGAAGCAAGGAACACAGAGAAAGGCCCAGAGACACGAAGGCAGAAGGAACCCCATATGCCCAGAGGAGATACTGGGTGAAGGGTTGGCAGAATAGGGTACCGGAACCCAAATTGGTGGAGGCGACTAATCCTCAGCCAAAACCGGAGGTTGTGACCACATCTTGGTGCGACCCCTCACTACATCCACCAGAGAGGCATACCGCATAGGGTCAGGGAAACTGGGAGAGGTTTCGCCAACAGAAGGCCCGAGGAAGCTGGACAAAGGTGGGTCACTGGTGGGGACGGCCAGTAGAAAGGAAGAGAGGGGAGCTTTGAACCACGCTCTGGAATTGCCTGGGAGTTGACCGAGTCCCTCACCTGGTGGACGCAGCACGGCTTGGGCAGTCATCGCCTGCAGCATTGACCTGAATAACAACCGTGAGTAAAGCTTTGGAAACTGCAATTACAAGTCTCTGTGTTTCATCGCCGCACCAGCACCATCTGTACTGGGACACTCACACCATCACTACCACCATCTTCCACATTAGCTACCCTGAGGCAATACTCCTCCCGTGGGGAGTCATTCCATACTCGGCTGCGCAAACAACATCAGCCTCAGCGGTCTGCAGCGCAGCGGCGGTCCCCACTGACCGCAATCCACGGGTGGCGTAGTCGGACACTTATTCCAATACAAATAGACTGCCACTGGTTTGACCACCCTGAGCACGGACCGGGTCACCGCCACACGGAGACTACAACCCCCAGCGATCCGGCTCCGGGTATCCCCCTGCACAGCACAGGCCCAGGGGGCGCGTCAATAGCATTATCCATCTAAATGATATTAAGTTGGGGGTGTTCGGCTGGCCTTACAATGATGTGAGTGAATGCGTTATGATCGTCCCTTTGCTACGATGTCGAAAATACATCTCCCATGAATATTGGATCGATGCAAACCCCAATATTCATCACTGACCACAGTCTTCAGAGTGTCTGAGACAAGTCCTTTGAAAAGAGGAAGCCCATGCTTCGGAAATGTACTTATCCGCCTCTGAGTATGCAAATTCTAGACTTGTTGGCTGGTTCTCATCAGATTCTTTGTTGAATTTACCTGACCACGGCAGGAGGCCCTACATCAATAGAGGTTGAAGTGTCAGCTATTTCTCACTTTTCTAGTTATAATCCTATATGTTCAATGTGAGAGTGATATGTCCCCTCTCCGGAGATGTCTTTTTGGATTTTACAATTTTTCTTTACAACAGGGTGCAAAATTACCCTCCCCACCCCCAACCAGGATTAAACTGGGGTGTCTGGGGCCCCAATAGGAATTGATTCTAGGGGCCCACACTACAGCTGTATATGAAAACCTGTTAGCCATTATCCCGATTATAGTGGAGCGTCGGCTGTAAAATACAGGAGGCTCCTGCACCTCTTACTGTGCGATACCATAACTGGGATGTACAATTACGGTAATTTGCAGTAAAGGACTTTGTTGGTGAAAACAAGTTATGACCATAGGATCCACAGGAGAGGTGATAACTCCATAGGATCCACAGGAGAGGTGATAACTTATTGGTCAGTGATTGATTGGTCTGACCACTTGGGACTGTACCGATTGGAAGAATGGGGAATTTTTATCCCTGACAGGGCACTTTTATTCCTATTGTAAAATGGAGTGGCAGATCGGGTGTGTCATCTTCTTTGCCAGAAAAAGCCAAGTGCAGTGCTCATATAAAATACATATAATACTGACTGTCTTTTATGTGAGCTCAGGAGCAGATGATGGGAGTGTTACAGATTCCCCTTTAAAAAGGACCTTTTGCTGACAGCCTCTTCACATGGAAGCTCTGTGCTTTGCTCCTGCTCTGCATCCTTTCATTTCCACCTATTAGCAGTGAAATATTGATTCCTTCACACCAAAGGCTGGGGGAAAGTACACAGAGAAGCTTAAAGTGCACTCAGACATGACCAGAAGCAAGCATCAGAAGGAGCAGAGTCCAGATAGTGGGCCTTCCAACATGGCGCCTCCTCCCCCACACCAGCCAGAGTGAGAGATGCTGAGGCTGCTGCAGCAAAGCTGGGGAGATTTGCCAGACTGACCTTAGATTCTGACCCTTCAGATGATTTACAACCTGATCAGGTATGCTCACAGAGGAAGGGAGATACAGAGACTGTGCAGGGGAGGCAATGTGGCACCACTCTCACAGCAACAGTTAAACAGAGAAGTGCAGGAAATGCGGAGCACTAACAACACCTATGGAGAAGTCAATGATTCTGGGCAAGAGCCTACACGACAAGATGTTTTCTCTGCTGGAAAATCCTGTAGCTTCTCATTAGAAATTCTCAACAAACACATGGGAGGGCTTAGAGAGGACATTAATCTCATCAGACAAAACATGAAGAAAATAAACAGCCGAGTCAATGAGCTGGAGGAAAGAGTGAGTTCTGTTGCGGACCAAATGCCTACTATACATAAATATCTCAGGAGAGGTCTTCAGAATATCAATGCCCTTCTCAAGAAGGTTGATGACCTAGAGAATAGGCATCGGCGAAATAACATACGTTTAGTCGGGGTTCATGAAAAAGCAGAGGGTCGAAATTCAGTTGATTTTTTTTAATCCTGGCTGACTACAATGTTCGGCAAAGACATTTTTTGCAATTGAAAGAGCTCACAGAGTTCCTACACGTCCTTTGCCACCGGGTGCTCCACCAAGACCTGTACTCATCAAATTACAAAATTTTAAAGAGAGAGACCTTATCCTACGAAAGGCCAGGGACCACTCTTCACTTACCCTTGATGGAAGGAAAATATCTATTTATCCTGACTTTTCAACAGAAGTTCAGAAGAAGAGGGTCAAGTTCTGGGATAGAAAAAGGAGGCTCTGTGAAAAGCAAATTTCCTATTCTATAATCTACCCTGCTCGCCTCAGGGTGGAGTTCATATGTTTGACTCCCTTCCAGATGCTTTATCATGAATGGATGCCAATAAGAGATCTCTGCGAAATGGAGCTGGATGAGAGACTTCTCCTTGAGGCGGTTTTCTCCAAGCACTTTTCATATACCATTATGAAAAAATGCCTATCCCTGAATCTATTCCGTTATTCTATTATGAGCGGGAAATGTTGAGCTATGATGAGTTTTGTACCTGCCTTATTGTACATACAAAGTATTCTTATTTTGTGAGTGGAGCATCTGTGGAGAAAATCTCTTTTGACAGAAAACTTCATCCACTATACATTTACTTTCAATTATTTGGGTATTTTTCTTGTTTTTGGTTTCTCTTCATCCACTATAAGTTCATGCTCAAAACTTATAATTCTGCTTTCCATCCGGCTAAACAAGTCTACTTTACCACTCTCATGACATCTCTAGCCAACAATCCTAAACGACTCTTTGAAACCTTCCACTCCCTCCTGAGCTCTAAAGTACAGACCCCCGTCACCAACCTAAGCGCTGACGATCTGGCCACTTATTTCCTACAAAAAATCAATCATATCTGTCAAGACATTTTTACACAATCCCCTCAGAGTCTGGATTCCCTTCCCTCCTGCACCTCAAGTTCACTTTCCATCTTCGAGCTGGTCACAGAAGAAGAAGTGACCAGACTCCTCACTTCTTCCCGTCCTACAACCTGCAACAGTGACCGTATTCCCTCACAGCTCATTCAGTTCCTTTCCCCAGCTGTCACTGTGGAGGTTTCACCAATTTAAGATACACTAAGTAACTGCTCTCCTCCTAATTAAAGATGTCCGAGTGAATGCAAATCAACCAAATTTGCTAATATGGTTGAAAAACTTCACTCAGAGACTAAACCACGCAAAATGACATACTTTATTATGTAGACATGGGGTTATATAGTATTCTACTTCTAGGTGTGATTTTTTCGCCGCCATTGACTTGCATTGGAACGCATGGAATCCGCATCACTGGATCTGTACATGCTTATTCCATGCGTTTCAATGTGCGGATGGTACCCGGGTCTGGAGGAGAGGAGACTCTCCTCCGGACCCAGGTACCATAGTACCTGTAAAAAAAGAATAAAATAAAAAATAAATATTATACTTACCTTCTGATGGCCCCCGGTGTGCTTGTCTTGGCTTGCCGGCAGATCGCGGTGGACTCAAGGACCTGCGCTGACGTCATTTAGTCATGTGACGGCAGGTCCTTCAGTGTACCGCGAACTGCCGGCAAGCTGAGACGCATCGGATAAAGACACCGGGGGCCATCAGAAGGTAAGTATGACATTTATTTTTTATTTTTTAACATTCTTTCGGACACACTATATAAATCCATGCCGTTTGCATGGCTTTATATAGTGTGACCAAGTTGTCAAGCACTTTCCAAGTGATGTTAAAATCGCTTGGAAAGCGCTTTTCAATGCGCATGCGGAAATGCATGTGAAGAAAGCTTCACATCCGCTTGTCCCTGGCAGGAAAAACGCATGTAAAATCCGCATGTACAATCCGCATGTACAATCAGCATACATTTTTTCTGCCAGGGAGATGCAGAAACGCTCAGGAAAAATCCGGAGCATTTCTGCATCGTGGGCACATAGCCTGAGAACAGAAACTGTTATATATCATTAACTATTAACATAATCAATGTGCATATACACATTTGCATACATACATACACATAGATTATTCCATCATCTCTATATTAATTCACACTGATTAGGTAATCTATTAAAATAAACGAATTGATTTTCTATAATATATATATTTTACCTTGACATCACTACCCACCTAACTAAAATATTTGACCTCTCTCTTTCTTCAGGTATCTTTCCCTCCTCACTTAAACATGCCATCATAACCCTTTTACTGAAAAAGCCATCCCTGGACCAGAAATGCACTGCTAACTACAGACCGGTCTCTAATCTTCCCTTCATCTCTAAACTCCAGGAACGCCTGGTCCATTCCCGCCTAATCCGCTATCTCTCAGATAATTCTCTTCTCGACCCTTTACAATCCGGTTTCTGCTCCTCACACTCTACTGAAACTGCCCTCACTAAAGTCTCTAATGATCTACTAACAGCTAAATCTAATGGTCACTACTCCCTGCTGTTTCTCCTGGATCTCTCTTTTGACACTGTAGATCATCAGCTCCTCTTCACTATGCTCCGCTGTATAGGCCTCAAGGACACCGCTCCCTCCTGGTTCTTCTCCTACCTCTGACCGCTCCTTCACGGTATCTTTTGCCGGCTCTTCTTCCTCTAATCTTCCTCTTACTATCGGGGTTCCACAAGGATAAGTCCTAGGTCCCCTCCTCTTCTCCTTGTATACTGCTCCTATTGGACAAACCATCAGCAGATTTGATTTCCAGTACCATCTCAATGCTGATGACACCCAACTATACACCTCTTCACCTGACATCACCCCCACTCTAATACAAAATACCAGTGATTGTCTGTCTGCTGTCTCTAACATCATGTCTTCCCTCTATCTGAAACTGAATCTCTCCAAAACTGAACTCCTTGTTTTTTTTCTCTCTCTACTAACCTACCTATACCTGACTTTTCAATTTTCTTGGGTTGCGCCACCATAACCCCCAAGCAGCAAGCTCGATGTCTTGGAGTCATATTTGACACAAACTTTCCTTTATCCCCCATATACAATCATGTAATGCAGGTGCGGGAATGCAACGCACAGAGACACAAGGCGAGAACAGTCTGAGATGAAAATAAACAATTTTATGCAACAGGTATTCTGAACAAGGGATTAGTAACAAGGGTAATGAATAGTGTTGAGCGATACCTTCCGATATCGGGAAATATCGGATCGGATTGGATCGGACCGATACCGAAAAAGTATCGGATATCGCCGATTCCGATACCGGAAACCAATGCAAGTCAATGGGACATAAATATCGGAATTAAAATAAACCCTTTCTTTCCTTGTAGGTTATTTCTACATGAAGGAAAACAACTAAGAATAATGTAGAATGTATTGGGGGAGGTGGGGGAGACAATAAAGGCATAGAGGTTTAGCCCAGTCAAATGGAATAGCAGGAATTACTATTTTTTTATTATGTTCTGAGTTACGGAAATATTAACTATGTTAAGTATTTTTATATTTTGTCAGATATTTATGTTTCACTACTTCCATGCTCTTCACCTTCTTTTTTACTTCTCCCACACTTTCTCCTTCATCATCCTCAGCATCTTTTTCATCCACTTCTTCTTCACCTTCTTCTTCTTCACCTTCTTCGTATTATTCTTTTTTTTACATTCTTCATATTCTACTTCTTCATCTTCTTCATATTCTTCTTCTTCATCATATTCTTATTTGTGACAGGCATTCCTGTAGTTGTTATCTATAAAAGGTTGGACATTACACCTTTCGTTCTGCCCGTCACAAAAGATTTACAACAGGATTTGTCCGCGTTCAGTTTGGCCTGCAGCAGCAGGTCTTTTCCAGGGGCACCACGAGGAGGAACGGACTCACCCCCATACACTGCTTAGTCATCTTCTGCTTATAATTTAGATATTATCTTTTGCTCTGATTTTTAGTCTTATGCTTAATGTTCTTCCGCTTTTTGTTCTGCAGCTTCTTGTATTTCTGCTTCTTGGTTTTCTGTCTCTTGTTCTTCTGTATCTTGGTGCTTGTCTTCTCTTCTTTGTCTTCTTGGTCAACTTCTTCAGGGTCATCTTCTTGGTCTTCTTCGGGGTGGTCTTCAGGGTCGTCGTCTTCGGGGGTCCTCGTCTTCGGGGTCCTCGTCTTCTTCGGGTTGGTCTTCTGGGTCCTCGTCTTCGGGGTCCTCGTCTTCTTCGGGGTGGTCTTCAGGGTCCTCGTCTTCTTCGGGGTGGTCTTCAGGGTCCTCGTCTTCTTCGGGGTGGTCTTCAGGGTCCTCGTCTTCAGGGTCATTGTCTTCGGGGTCCTCGTCTTCTTAGGGTTGGTCTTCAGGGTCCTCGTCTTCAGGGTCCTCGTCAGGGAGATCCAGAGTGATTACCAAGAACCATTTCAAAAAGCTTGAACTTGGAAATGTAGCAGAAGGTACAAGAAAGCTGAGGAACTACCGAGGACCAGCTGACGGTACTGGAACCCGGATGGGTAGCAGAAGGTACAAGAGCCAATGGAACTACCGAGGACCAGCTGATGTTACTGGAACTCGGTTACTAAGCAGGAGGTACCTGTGCCAGAAAGCACTACCAAGGACCAGCAGACGTTGGTGGAACTTGGATACCGAGAAGGAGGCACCTAATCCAAAGGCACTGCCGAGAACCAGCTGACGGTACTGGAACCCGGATGGGTAGCAGAAGGTACCCATGTAAAAAAAAGTTCAAGGCCGCGAGCTGGCCGCAGTTACCAAAACCCACAGTCCTACAGGGGGTGCTTGTCCTATTGGCACTATGGAACCAGCCTTCATTGCCAGATCCCGCAGCCCACATAGGAGTCACCTAAACTGCAGGCACCATAGAGTCGGCTAACCCGACCGCAACACGACAGGACAACGCATTGGAGGCAAAGTGACGTTGACACTACCCGGAAACAGCTGGCGTGCTGGAACCAGGCTGGGCAGGAGGGAGTACCCGTGCCAAAGACACTGCCGAGAACCAGCTGACGGTACTGGAACCCGGATGGGTAGCAGAAGATACAAGAGCAAATGGAACTACCGAGGACCAGCTGACGGTACTGGAACCCGGATGGGTAGCAGAAGGTACAAGAGCCAATGGAACTGCCGAGAACCAGCTGGCGGTGCTGGAGCCCAGGGTAAATACTAAAAACAGAGGAGCCAGAGGTGTATTTGGAGGAGGTTTTAAATCCGTAGTACAGTGGATGTGGACAAAGCAGGAGAATTTGCCGGACACACAGCTGGGGATCAGCTGACGTTACTGAACCCCAATAACACTGGAGCAAGCGTTGACTGTGCAGACGGCACTTCTGAGCAGCAACTAGCGGTATTGGAGCCCAGGGTAAATACTAAAAACGGAGGAGCCAGAGGTGTAATTGGAGCAAGTTTTAAATAAGTAGCACAGTGAATATGGACAGAGCAGGAGAAATTGCCGTGAACACAGCAGGGGAACAGCTGACGTTACCGAACCCCAATAACACCGCAGCAAGTGTTGATTGTGCAGACGGCACTTCCGAGCGCCAACTGGCGGTGCTGGAGCCCAGGGATAAGAATGAAAACAGAGGAGCCAGAGGTGTAATTGGAGCAACTTTAAAATGTGTAGTACAGTGGATGTGGACAAAGCAGGAGAAATTGCCGTCCGTACAGCAGGGGAACAGCTGACGTTACCGAACCCCAATAACACGGCAGCAAGTGTTGACTGTGCAGACAGCACTTCCGAGCGCCAACTGGCGGTGCTGGAGCCCAGGGATAAGAATAAAAATAGAGAGGAGCCAGAGGTGTAATTGGAGCAAGTTTTAAATAAGTAGCACAGTGAATATGGACAGAGCAGGAGAAATTGCCGTGAACACAGCAGGGGAACAGCTGACGTTACCGAACCCCAATAACACGGCAGCAAGTGTTGACTGTGCAGACAGCACTTCCGAGCGCCAACTGGCGGTGCTGGAGCCCAGGGATAAGAATAAAAATAGAGAGGAGCCAGAGGTGTAATTGGAGCAAGTTTTAAATAAGTAGCACAGTGAATATGGACAGAGCAGGAGAAATTGCCGTGAACACAGCAGGGGAACAGCTGACGTTACCGAACCCCAATAACACGGCAGCAAGTGTTGACTGTGCAGACAGCACTTCCGAGCGCCAACTGGCGGTGCTGGAGCCCAGGGATAAGAATAAAAATAGAGAGGAGCCAGAGGTGTAATTGGAGCAAGTTTTAAATAAGTAGCACAGTGAATATGGACAGAGCAGGAGAAATTGCCGTGAACACAGCAGGGGAACAGCTGACGTTACCGAACCCCAATAACACGGCAGCAAGTGTTGACTGTGCAGACGGCACTTCCGAGCGCCAACTGGCGGTGCTGGAGCCCAGGGATAAGAATAAAAATAGAGAGGAGCCAGAGGTGTAATTGGGGCAAGTTTTAAATAAGTAGCACAGTGAATATGGACAGAGCAGGAGAAATTGCCGTGAACACAGCAGGGGAACAGCTGACGTTACCGAAACCCAATAACACCGCAGCAAGTGTTGACTGTGCAGACGGCACTTCCGAGCGCCAACTGGCGGTGCTGGAGCCCAGGGATAAGAATGAAAACAGAGGAGCCAGAGGTGTAATTGGAGCAACTTTAAAATGTGTAGTACAGTGGATGTGGGCAAAGCAGGAGAAATTGCCGTCCGTACAGCAGGGGAACAGCTGACGTTACCGAACCCCAATAACACGGCAGCAAGTGTTGACTGTGCAGACAGCACTTCCGAGCGCCAACTGGCGGTGCTGGAGCCCAGGGATAAGAATAAAAATAGAGAGGAGCCAGAGGTGTAATTGGAGCAAGTTTTAAATAAGTAGCACAGTGAATATGGACAGAGCAGGAGAAATTGCCGTGAACACAGCAGGGGAACAGCTGACGTTACCGAACCCCAATAACACGGCAGCAAGTGTTGACTGTGCAGACAGCACTTCCGAGCGCCAACTGGCGGTGCTGGAGCCCAGGGATAAGAATAAAAATAGAGAGGAGCCAGAGGTGTAATTGGAGCAAGTTTTAAATAAGTAGCACAGTGAATATGGACAGAGCAGGAGAAATTGCCGTGAACACAGCAGGGGAACAGCTGACGTTACCGAACCCCAATAACACCACAGCAAGTGTTGACTGTGCAGACGGCACTTCCGAGCGCCAACTGGCGGTGTTGGAGCCCAGGGATAAGAATGAAAACAGAGGAGCCAGAGGTGTAATTGGAGCAACTTTAAAATGTGTAGTACAGTGGATGTGGACAAAGCAGGAGAAATTGCCGTCCGTACAGCAGGGGAACAGCTGACGTTACCGAACCCCAATAACACGGCAGCAAGTGTTGACTGTGCAGACAGCACTTCCGAGCGCCAACTGGCGGTGCTGGAGCCCAGGGATAAGAATAAAAATAGAGAGGAGCCAGAGGTGTAATTGGAGCAAGTTTTAAATAAGTAGCACAGTGAATATGGACAGAGCAGGAGAAATTGCCGTGAACACAGCAGGGGAACAGCTGACGTTACCGAACCCCAATAACACGGCAGCAAGTGTTGACTGTGCAGACAGCACTTCCGAGCGCCAACTGGCGGTGCTGGAGCCCAGGGATAAGAATAAAAATAGAGAGGAGCCAGAGGTGTAATTGGAGCAAGTTTTAAATAAGTAGCACAGTGAATATGGACAGAGCAGGAGAAATTGCCGTGAACACAGCAGGGGAACAGCTGACGTTACCGAACCCCAATAACACGGCAGCAAGTGTTGACTGTGCAGACAGCACTTCCGAGCGCCAACTGGCGGTGCTGGAGCCCAGGGATAAGAATAAAAATAGAGAGGAGCCAGAGGTGTAATTGGAGCAAGTTTTAAATAAGTAGCACAGTGAATATGGACAGAGCAGGAGAAATTGCCGTGAACACAGCAGGGGAACAGCTGACGTTACCGAACCCCAATAACACGGCAGCAAGTGTTGACTGTGCAGACAGCACTTCCGAGCGCCAACTGGCGGTGCTGGAGCCCAGGGATAAGAATAAAAATAGAGAGGAGCCAGAGGTGTAATTGGAGCAAGTTTTAAATAAGTAGCACAGTGAATATGGACAGAGCAGGAGAAATTGCCGTGAACACAGCAGGGGAACAGCTGACGTTACCGAACCCCAATAACACGGCAGCAAGTGTTGACTGTGCAGACGGCACTTCCGAGCGCCAACTGGCGGTGTTGGAGCCCAGGGATAAGAATGAAAACAGAGGAGCCAGAGGTGTAATTGGAGCAACTTTAAAATGTGTAGTACAGTGGATGTGGACAAAGCAGGAGAAATTGCCGTCCGCACAGCAGGGGAACAGCTGACGTTACTGAACCCCAATAACACGGCAGCAAGTGTTGACTGTGCAGATGGCACTTCCGTGCGCCAACTGGCGGTGTTGGAGCTCAGGGATAATACTGAAAACAGAGGAGCCAGAGGTGTAATTGGAGCAACTTTAAAATCTGTAGTAGTGAGAATGTGGACAGAGCAGGAGAAATTGCCGTCCGCACAGCAGGGGAACAGCTGACGTTACTGAACCCCAATAACATGGTAGCAAGTGTTGACTGTGCAGACGGCACTTCCGAGCGCCAACTGGCGGTGTTGGAGCTCAGGGATAATACTGAAAACAGAGGAGCCAGAGGTGTATTTGGAGGAGGTTTTACATCAGTAGTACAGTGGATGTGGACAGAGCAGGAGAAATTGCCGTCCGCACAGCAGGGGAACAGCTGACGTTACTGAACCCCAATAACACGGCAGCAAGTGTTGACTGTGCAGACGGCACTTCCGAGCGCCAACTGGCGGTGTTGGAGCTCAGGGATTACAGTTCAGGTGGTAGAAACATGAACAGAACAGGAGACCTGGATACTGTTGCCAACCAATTATTTATTCTGGAAGAGGACTGGCAAATTCATGAGAGATCCAGGCCTTGTTCATTTTGAGAAAAGTAAGCCGGTCAACGTTATCGGAGGATAGTCGCATGCGACGGTCTGTTAGTACACCACCTGCGGCACTAAAGACGCGTTCCGATAATACACTAGCAGCAGGGCAAGCTAGCACCTCCAGTGCATACTGACTAAGCTCTGGCCATGTATCCAGCTTACAGACCCAAAACTTGAAGGGAGAAGAGCCGTCTGGGAGTACACTAAGAGGGCAAGACATGTAGTCTGTCACCATCTGACGGAAACGTTACCTCCTGCTGACTGGAGCCGTCTGTGATGGTGTAGACATTTGTGGCGGCGGGGACACAAAACTTTGCCACATTTCGGCCATACTGGTCTTGCCTTGTGCTGAGGCGCTGCTTCTGCTCCCTCTTTGTGCAGAGCTTCCTCCACTGCCTCGATGCACTGAGCTGCTTTGTAAAGCACTAGCAAAAAAGAAGCAAGACAAAAATATATCTCATACCCCACCATAATTATATATAAATGTAAAGCAAAATTGCATAATAAATATAGGGTACTTAGTGAACTATTTTTGATCAAAAAAAGTATACAAGCCGTCCCACCAGCGGCAAGGTGACCCTAAATTGGGACGGTACCTATACTGCCTATATTAAAAACCTTACTGTATATCAAAGTTGAAGTAATGCATATAAAAGGGTAGACAAATAGGACCGGGTCCCAACTCCAGACCACCTAGGCCCGTGGTAAGCTACATATATACCAATCAGCTCAACAAAGGGCATGCCACACCCTTAAATTGCACAGAATGCAAACAAGTCAAAAAAACAGACAATGTGAACTGAGGTCTAAGATGGCAGACATACAAGAAACAGAGGCATGTTCACACTAGCAAAAAAGAAGCAAGACAAAAATATATCTCATACCCCACCATAATTATATATAAATGTAAAGCAAAATTGCATAATAAATATAGGGTACTTAGTGAACTATTTTTGATCAAAAAAAGTATACAAGGCGTCCCACCAGCGGCAAGGTGACCCTAAATTGGGACGGTACCTATACTGCCTATATTAAAAACCTTACTGTATATCAAAGTTGAAGTAATGCATATAAAAGGGTAGACAAATAGGACCGGGTCCCAACTCCAGACCACCTAGGCCCGTGGTAAGCTACATATATACCAATCAGCTCAACAAAGGGCATGCCACACCCTTAAATTGCACAGAATGCAAACAAGTCAAAAAAACAGACAATGTGAACTGAGGTCTAAGATGGCAGACATACAAGAAACAGAGGCATGTTCACACTAGCAAAAAAGAAGCAAGACAAAAATATATCTCATACCCCACCATAATTATATATAAATGTAAAGCAAAATTGCAAAATAAATATAGGGTACTTAGTGAACTATTTTTGATCAAAAAAAGTATACAAGCCGTCCCACCAGCGGCAAGGTGACCCTAAATTGGGACGGTACCTATACTGCCTATATTAAAAACCTTACTGTATATCAAAGTTGAAGTAATGCATATAAAAGGGTAGACAAATAGGACCGGGTCCCAACTCCAGACCACCTAGGCCCGTGGTAAGCTACATATATACCAATCAGCTCAACAAAGGGCATGCCACACCCTTAAATTGCACAGAATGCAAACAAGTCAAAAAAACAGACAATGTGAACTGAGGTCTAAGATGGCAGACATACAAGAAACAGAGGCATGTTCACACTAGCAAAAAAAAAGCAAGACAAAAATATATCTCATACCCCACCATAATTATATATAAATGTAAAGCAAAATTGCATAATAAATATAGGGTACTTAGTGAACTATTTTTGATCAAAAAAAGTATACAAGCCGTCCCACCAGCGGCAAGGTGACCCTAAATTGGGACGGTACCTATACTGCCTATATTAAAAACCTTACTGTATATCAAAGTTGAAGTAATGCATATAAAAGGGTAGACAAATAGGACCGGGTCCCAACTCCAGACCACCTAGGCCCGTGGTAAGCTACATATATACCAATCAGCTCAACAAAGGGCATGCCACACCCTTAAATTGCACAGAATGCAAACAAGTCAAAAAAACAGACAATGTGAACTGAGGTCTAAGATGGCAGACATACAAGAAACAGAGGCATGTTCACACTAGCAAAAAAGAAGCAAGACAAAAATATATCTCATACCCCACCATAATTATATATAAATGTAAAGCAAAATTGCATAATAAAAATAGGGTACTTGGTGAACTATTTTTGATCAAAAAAAGTATACAAGCCGTCCCACCAGCGGCAAGGTGACCCTAAATTGGGACGGTACCTATACTGCCTATATTAAAAACCTTACTGTATATCAAAGTTGAAGTAATGCATATAAAAGGGTAGACAAATAGGACCGGGTCCCAACTCCAGACCACCTAGGCCCGTGGTAAGCTACATATATACCAATCAGCTCAACAAAGGGCATGCCACACCCTTAAATTGCACAGAATGCAAACAAGTCAAAAAAACAGACAATGTGAACTGAGGTCTAAGATGGCAGACATACAAGAAACAGAGGCATGTTCACACTAGCAAAAAAGAAGCAAGACAAAAATATATCTCATACCCCACCATAATTATATATAAATGTAAAGCAAAATTGCATAATAAATATAGGGTACTTAGTGAACTATTTTTGATCAAAATAAGTATACAAGCCGTCCCACCAACGGCAAGGTGACCCTAAATTGGGACGGTACCTATACTGCCTATATTAAAAACCTTACTGTATATCAAAGTTGAAGTAATGCATATAAAAGGGTAGACAAATAGGACCGGGTCCCAACTCCAGACCACCTAGGCCCGTGGTAAGCTACATATATACCAATCAGCTCAACAAAGGGCATGCCACACCCTTAAATTGCACAGAATGCAAACAAGTCAAAAAAACAGACAATGTGAACTGAGGTCTAAGATGGCAGACATACAAGAAACAGAGGCATGTTCACACTAGCAAAAAAGAAGCAAGACAAAAATATATCTCATACCCCACCATAATTATATATAAATGTAAAGCAAAATTGCATAATAAATATAGGGTACTTAGTGAACTATTTTTGATCAAAAAAAGTATACAAGCCGTCCCACCAGCGGCAAGGTGACCCTAAATTGGGACGGTACCTATACTGCCTATATTAAAAACCTTACTGTATATCAAAGTTGAAGTAATGCATATAAAAGGGTAGACAAATAGGACCGGGTCCCAACTCCAGACCACCTAGGCCCGTGGTAAGCTACATATATACCAATCAGCTCAACAAAGGGCATGCCACACCCTTAAATTGCACAGAATGCAAACAAGTCAAAAAAACAGACAATGTGAACTGAGGTCTAAGATGGCAGACATACAAGAAACAGAGGCATGTTCACACTAGCAAAAAAGAAGCAAGACAAAAATATATATCATACCCCACCATAATTATACAGTCATATGAAAAAGTTTGGGCACCCCTATTAATCTTAAGCTTAATGTTTAATAAAAATTGGTGTTTTTGCAACAGCTATTTCAGTTTGATATATGTAATAACTGTTGGACAAAGTAATGTTTCTGCCTTGAAATGAGGTTTATTGTACTAACAGAAAATGTGCAATCTGCATTCAAACAAAATTTGACAGGTGCATAAGTATGGGCACCTCACCAGAAAAGTGACATTAATATTTAGTAGATCCTCCTTTTGCAAAAATAACAGCCTCTAGTCGCTTCTTGTAGCTTTTAATGAGTTCCTGGATCCTGGATGAAGGTATTTTTGACCATTCCTCTTTACAAAACAATTCCAGTTCAGTTAAGTTTGATGGTCGCCGAGCATGGACAGCCCTCTTCAAATGATCCCACAGATGTTCAATGATATTCAGGTCTGGGGACTGGGATGGCCATTCCAGAACATTGTAATTGTTCCTCTGCATGAATGCCTGAGTAGATTTGGAGCGGTGTTTTGGATCATTGTCTTGCTGAAAGATCCATCCCCTGCGTAACTTCAACTTTATCACTGATTCTTGAACATTATTATCAAGAATCTGCTGATACTGAGTGGAATCCTTGCGTCCCTCAACTTTAACAAGATTCCCAGTTCCGGCATTGGCCACACAGCCCCAAAGCATGATGGAACCTCCACCAAATTTTACTGTGGGTAGCAAGTGTTTTTCTTGGAATGCTGTGTTTTTTTGCCACCATGCATAACGCCTTTTGTATGACCAAACAACTCAATCTTGGTTTCATCAGTCCACAGGACCTTCTTCCAAAAAGAAATTGGCTTCTCCAAATGTGCTTTTGCATACCTCAGCCGACTCTGTTTGTGGCGTGCTTGCAAAAACGGCTTCTTTCGCATCACTCTCCCATACAGCTTCTCCTTGTGCAAAGTGCGTTGTATAGTTGACCGATGCACAGTGACACCATCTGCAGCAAGTTGATGCTGCAGCTCTCTGGAGGTGGTCTGAGGATTGTCCTTGACTGATCTCACCATTCTTCTTCTCTGCCTTTATGATGTTTTTCTTGGCCTGCCACTTCTGGCCTTAACAAGAACTGTCCCTGTGTTCTTCCATTTCCTTACTATGTTCCTCACAGTGTAAACTGACAGGTTAAATCTCTGAGACAGCTTTTTGTATCCTTCCCCGGAACAACTATGTTGAATAATCTTTGTTTTAAGATCATTTGACAGTTGTTTTGAGGAGCCCATGATGCCACTCTTCAGAGGAGATTCAAACAGGAGAACAACTTGCAAGTGGCCACTTTAAGTAGCTTTTCTCATGATTGCATACACCTGGCTATGAAGTTCAAAGCTCAATGAGGTTACAAAACCAAAAAAAGTGCTTTAGTAAGTCAGTAAAAAGTAGGTAGGAGTATTTAAAACAAGAAAATGATAAGGGTGCCCATACTTATGCACCTGTCAAATTTTGTTTGAATGCAGATTGCACATTTTCTGTTAGTACAATAAACCTCATTTCAAGGCAGAAACATTACTGTGTCCAACAGTTATTACATAGATCAAACTGAAATAGCTGTTGCAAAAACACCAATTTTTATTAAACATTACGCTTAAGATTAATAGGGGTGCCCAAACTTTTTCATATGACTGTATATAAATGTAAAGCAAAATTGCATAATAAATATAGGGTACTTATTTATTATGCAATTTTGCTTTACATTTATATATAATTATGGTGGGGTATGAGATATATTTTTGTCTTGCTTCTTTTTTGCTAGTGTGAACATGCCTCTGTTTCTTGTATGTCTGCCATCTTAGACCTCAGTTCACATTGTCTGTTTTTTTGACTTGTTTGCATTCTGTGCAATTTAAGGGTGTGGCATGCCCTTTGTTGAGCTGATTGGTATATATGTAGCTTACCACGGGCCTAGGTGGTCTGGAGTTGGGACCCGGTCCTATTTGTCTACCCTTTTATATGCATTACTTCAACTTTGATATACAGTAAGGTTTTTAATATAGGCAGTATAGGTACCGTCCCAATTTAGGGTCACCTTGCCGCTGGTGGGACGGCTTGTATACTTTTTTTGATCAAAAATAGTTCACTAAGTACCCTATATTTATTATGCAATTTTGCTTTACATTTATATATAATTATGGTGGGGTATGAGATATATTTTTGTCTTGCTTCTTTTTTGCTAGTGTGAACATGCCTCTGTTTCTTGTATGTCTGCCATCTTAGACCTCAGTTCACATTGTCTGTTTTTTTGTAAAGCACTAGCAGCACTGCTCTCGGTTGGAATGGAGAACATGATGGAATGCACCAGTGCGTCTTGGTACTCCCGTATTTTACGCTCCCGGTTCAACGGTGTTATGAGGCTTTGTAAGTTGTCCCGGTAGCGAGGATCTAGGAGGGTGGACACCCAATAATCAGCCGTGTTGAGAATGTGGGCGATGCGGCGGTCGTTTCTCAGGCACTGCAGCATGAAATCAACCATGTGCTGCAGACTGCCAACTGGCCAAGAAACGCTGTCCCCTGCTTGAGGCGTGATCTCTGCCTGCTCTGCATTACCCCACCCTCGCTCTAGATACTGACTACTAGAGCATTGTGTACCTCCCTCCTCTGGACAGATGTCTTCCTCATCCATTGACTCCTCCTCATCCTCCTCACAAAGTGTCCCCTGCCTAGGCCTTTGTGAGGAACCACGTTGCGCAGACTGTAGAGAAGCAGATGGCATTTGTGACTCCTCATCCTCCACCTCTTCCAAAACCTCGTCCCTTAGTGCTTGCAGTGTTTTTTCAAGCAGGCAGATAAGGGGGATAGTCATGCTGACTAGTGCATCATCTGCACTCGCCATCCGCGTGGAATAATCGAAGGCACGCAAAACGTGGCAAATGTCCTTCATAGAGGCCCATTCAGTGGTGGTGAAGTGTGAACGGCGCGCACTGCGACTTGTTTGCGCCTGCTGCAGCTGGTACTCCATTACTGCTGCCTGCTGCTCACACAACCTCTCCAACATATGTAACGTTGAATTCCACCTGGTGGGTAGGTCACATATGATGCGATGTTCCGGAAGACATAATCGGCGCTGCAGAGCTGCAATGCGTGATCTTGCATTGCTGGAACGCCGCAAGTGAGCGCACTCTATGCGGACCTTGTGAAGCAGTGCATCAAGATCCGGATAGTCCCTCAAAAAACTCTGCACGACCAAGTTGAGCACATGTGCCAGACATGGGATGTGAGTGAGGTTGCCTAGGCCCAGAGCTGCCACCAGATTTCGGCCATTGTCACACACTACCATGCCTGGCTGGAGATTCGCTGGCACAAACCACACGTCACTCTGCTGCTTGATGGCATTCCAGAGCTCCTGCTCTGTGTGGCTTCGATTCCCCAAAGAAATTAATTTTAATACGGCCTGTTGACGTTTGGCCACGGCTGTGCTCATATCGGTCATCATAACAGGTAACCGTTCACGGGTCGATGTGGAGGTAGACCGTGACGGCTCCTGCAGCGCTGATTCAGAGGAACTGGAGTATGAGGAGGAGTCAATGTGTACAGACTGGATTCCTGCAATCCTTGGAGTTGGCAGAACACGTACAGCGCCACTCTCAAGATCTGTACCCGGCTCCACAACATTTACCCAATGGGCAGTGAGGGAAAGGTATCGTCCCTGTCCATGCTTACTGGTCCACGCATCAGTGGTCAGGTGGACCTTGCTACTGACGGCGTTTTGTAGCGCATGTTTAATTTTTCCCTCCACATGATGTTGCAGGGCAGGGACGGCTTGCCTGCTGAAATAAAAGCGGCTGGGCACGTTGTATTGTGGGACTGCCAATGCCATAAAGTTACGGAATGTGTCAGTCTCCACCAGCCTGAATGATAGCATTTCAAGGGCCAGTAGTTTAGCAATGCCAGCATTCAGAGCCTGTGCTCGGGGGTGGTTTGCCGAGTATGGGCGCCTTTTCTCCCATGCCTGTGCTAACGATGGCTGTAGACTGGCCTGGGAGTGTGAGGATGACTGGTAAAGTGGTGCTGTGGGTGGAATTACACTGTGTCTCTGTACAACAGTGCCAGAGATTCTTCCATGGCGATCCTGTGAGGAAGCCGAACCAGCTGTGTGTGAGCTGGAGGAAGAGGCTACAACACGAGCTGAAGAGGTGGTAGGTGGCGCTGTAGGTTGGCCTAGGTCTTAAGTGTGTTTGTGTAACTCCACCACGTGCTTGGTCCGCACATGTTTCCACATATTTGTGGTATTGAGGTTGCTGACACTTTTCCCTCTTTTCACCTTCTGATTACACAGCTTGCATTTGACAAAGCAAATGTCATCTGCAACTGTGTCAAAAAAGGACCAGGCACTGCAAGTCTTGGGAGCGCCCGCTTTGGATTTTGGAAGAGCCATGCTCCTAATGGGTGCCGAAGTGGAGGCTACAGGCAACCAAGTCTGCCCCCTCCCTCTCCCTCCTTTTTGGGCCGTTCGGGGAATCTCTTCCTCAGAGCTGCTCCCACCACCTTCCTGTCCCTCACGCCATGATGGGTCAAGGACCTCATCATCTACACCACCCTCTTCAAACAACTGCTTCTCCTGGGTAGTCTCGACAGCACAGTACGCACCAGAAAGTGGCACCTGAGTCTCATCATCAGATGCGTACTGAGGTGTGCTGCTGACCATAGGCACTGGCCCACCCGCCTCTTCAGATTCAGAGAGACAAAACGGTTGCGCATCACTGCATACTACCTCTTCTTCAAATTCTCGAATTCTGCTTGGCTGGCCCCCTCTTTCCAAGCCAAGAGATTCAGAGAACAGAAGTAGAGATGGCTCCTGTCCAGGGCTCTCTGACTGCCTGGGCAATTTGGCAGGTGGTGAAGAGACAGATGGGTGCTCTTCAGTGCTCAGGACCTGAGAGGATCTGGAACTAATTGAAGTCGATGCGTTAGCTGCCATCCATCCGACAACGGCTTCAATTTGGTCCTCGCGCAGCAGTGGGGTACGGCTAGCTCCTACAAAGCTGCGCATAAAGGACTGTTCCCTGGTAAAACTGGGGGATGCTGAGTCACTGGTGCCCGCAGCAGGCACAGAATCCCCACGTCCTCTCCCTGCAGGCACAGAATCCTCACGTCCTCTCCCTGCAGAAACTCCACGCCCACGCCCACGCCCACGACCACATGCCTTACTCCCTGCCTTCTTCATCTTGGTAGACTGATAAAGATAGGCAGAAAAGTACTAAGGGCTTAGTGTGCTTATTCCTGAACAGCTGCTAACAGGTATAAGAAACACTAATTTTATAAAGTGTGGACTAGACTTTAATATGAGCTAATGTGGCCTACACAACTGTAAAGTGGAGTGTTTGGTGAACTTTATTTAGGTTTTTTTTGTCACAAAAAGACACTGGATGTGCCTAAAGATGTAATAACGATAGTATCACAAACTTTTTGTAGCTATTACAATGTAGGAAGGTAACCTACAATGCAATAGATGAGGCTGCAAAAAATAGGCTAATACTAATCTGGCTGGGGCTGCAGGGCCCAATGCTGCAGAAAGGCTCCTCTAACTACTCCTATATAGTGTGTTTGGAATCAATTTAGCTGAATACGGATGGAACCACCACACTAATAGGAGATAACAGGAAAAATTATGAATTGGCAATAAAGGACAATGTATGAGGCAGTGACACACACTGAGTGCACTACAACCAGACGGGGTTGAAGCACACACTACAGGGTGAGCTGCACTCACACACCAGACCTTGCAGACAGCGGTGAACAGTACAGATGCAGAGCACTGTGCACTAGCGCTGCAAGACCAAAAAAATTTCTCTATCTACTCCTATATAGTGTGTTTGGAACCAATTTAGCTGAATACGGATGGAACCACCACACTAATAGGAGATATCAGGAAAAATTATGAATTGGCAAAAAAGGACAATGTATGAGGCAGTGACACACACTGAGTGCACTACAACCAGACGTGGTTGAAGCACACACTACAGGGTGAGCTGCACTCACACACCAGACCTTGCAGACAGCGGTGAACAGTACAGATGCAGAGCACTGTGCACTAGCGCTGCAAGACCAAAAAAATTTCTCTATCTACTCCTATATAGTGTGTTTGGAACCAATTTAGCTGAATACGGATGGAACCACCACACTAATAGGAGATATCAGGAAAAATTATGAATTGGCAAAAAAGGACAATGTATAAGGCAGTGACACACACTGAGTGCACTACAACCAGACGGGGTTGAAGCACACACTACCGGGTGAGCTGCACTCACACACCAGACCTTGCAGACAGCGGTGAACAGTACAGATGCAGAGCACTGTGCACTAGTGCTGCAAGACGGAAAAAAATGTCTCTATCTACTCCTATATAGTGTGTTTGGAACCAATTTAGCTGAATACAGATGGAACCACCACACTAATAGGAGATATCAGGAAAAATTATGAATTGGCAAAAAAGGACAATGTATGAGGCAGTGACACACACTGAGTGCACTACAACCAGACTTGGCTGAAGCACACACTACAGGGTGAGCTGCACTCACACACACAGACCTTGCAGACAGCGGTGAACAGCACAGGGAACTGTGCACTAGCACTGCAAGGCACAGTGATTTAGAAAGTAGCTTGGGTAAAGCAGTATAGAGCAAATAGGTAGCTAAAACTGTCCCTCAGAACAACAGCATCCTATCCCTAACTGAATTCACAGCAGAGTGAGCTCAAAATGGCGGCGGTGGCTTTTATAGTGCATCATGACATCATTTCAGCAGCCAATCACAGCCATGCCATTAGTTAAGATGCCTACATGCCTAACAGGATGTGCCCACACTTCTTAGGATCCTCATTGGCTGAATAAAATGAAAATGTCTCATTGCATTATGGGAACTTCCGATTCCGGTATACGATATTGCAAAAGTATCGGAATTAAGTATCGGAATTCCGATACCGCGAATATCGGCCGATACCCGATATTTCAGTATCGGAATGCTCAACACTAGTAATGAACAGTAATTCAATATATCAGCAAAAGGCAAAATCTCTCAAAATAAGACGCAGTCTCTCAAAGTAAGGTGAAGCCTCTCAAAGTAAGGTGAAGTCTCTTAAGTAAGGTGCAGTCTCTTTAGTACGGTGAAGTCTCTTAAGTAAGGTGAAGTCTCTTAAGTAAGGCGAAGTCTCTTAAGTAGGTTGATGCCCTCAGTCATGGGAGACACCACGTAAGTTCTTTAACTGTACATTTGGCCCTAGCGGGGGTCACCGGTTATTCCCGCTAGGCCGTGAGTCTCTTCCGCATAAATTCAATTAGATCACGTTGTGCTCCTTTAGTCCCAACCGTTCCCCTCCCAACCTGAGTATCTAAACCCAATTGTCCCCGGTACCGAGGGTGAACAGTGGAAGTGATGGCCCTGTTCACGTATGCAGCTCCCCTGCTTCCGCTGGCGTGACTTTCCTGGGGCAACCGTTTCTCAACTCTTCTCTGCTTGGCTGTTGGAGGCAGTCTCTCGAGCCTTGGATAGGGGGGTCCAGGCCTCGTCTGTCGGCGGGCGACGTCGGGCTCCACGAACTCACTCAGGACCGCAATCAGGTTCCTAGTCTCCTCAGCAGGCACAGCACTCAGGTAACATCCGCGAGATATCCGGAGCTCTTTTACCAGTGCCCAGCTGTGGCACCTCACAGGCCTCTGGCTTAGGCCTGTCACGCGGGGTTTCTCAGGGCGCAGGGAACACATCTGCTCCTTTCTGCTGCTTGGCGCCAAAGACCCCTCAGGTTTGGCGCGCTGGCCTCTTATTTTCCGGAACTCCTTCCTGGAAGTCACCTGATCAGGTCCAGCGTCTGAACTTGCTCTCCCTGCAACTTCCCTTGCATATCTTTGTTCCGCTTGACTGCGTCTGGCCAGTAGATGGAAGTCTCTTTCCATCCTTGAAACATCATGTAGAAGTTCTTTTACAAGCTCTCTTGACTGGGCTACAATCACTCACTCACTCATGTCACCTGCACCTTAAAAACATCTCCAGAACCCCACATTTTCTCACCTTTGATACTGCAAAAACTCTTACTGTCGCTCTTATTCACTCTCGTCTGGACTACTGCAACTCTCTTCTAATCGGTCTCCCTCTAAACAAACTCTCTCCTCTCCAATCCATTCTGAATGCAGCAGCCAGGGTCGTATTTCTATCAGGCCGCTTCACCAACGCCTCTAACCAGTGCCAGTCATTGCACTGGTTACCTATTCACCACAGAATACAATACAAACTCATCTCTCTCACCCATAAAGCCCTCCACAGTTCTGCACCACCCTATATCTCATCCCTCATTTCTGTCTATCACCCCTCCCGTGCCCTCCGTTCTGCAACTGATCTAAAACTAACATCCTCCTAAATCCCAACCTCGCAGGGGGAGGGGATTTTACCACCTACCTCCACCCTTTCTGGGATAAATTCCATACTGGAAATATTTTTCAAAATGCACAATATACATCTCTACATTATCTGCTAGAGGAGGTAGGCATAGTGGACCTATGGAGAATACGGCACCCTGATGTCAGACAATATTCCTGTTACTTCGCCTCCCATCATTCTTTGTCAAGAATAGACCAAGCTATTGGCTTTGAATCAATCATACCCTATATTAAATCAGTGAGGTATCTGCCAAGGAGTGTCTCTGACCACTCGCCTAGACAGGTACAACTGCAGATGGGTGCTGTGAGGTCTCCGGGGGAATATACATGGCACATCAATCCTTTTTGGCTGCAACTAATTGGTCCTACTCTTAGCTCTAGAATCTTAGAATATTTTCATTTTAATGATGGGTCGTCATCTACGAGATTTATATGGGATGCTATGAAAGCATATGTACGGGGAATATGCATAGGGGAGATCAATAAGATAAAATCCAAAATAAAGGAGTTAACCCAATAATTGCAACAGAATGTTTGCGAAAAGGAGGCACAAGTAGAATGAAATGGGAAAATGCACAGAAAATATTGCCTGATCATTTGCTATCATTAGCTTCTCAGAAACAACAGTTTGTTAAGCAAAGATACTTTATAAAGCAAGGGTCTCAAACTCGGCTGGGTAGATGGTCCGCATTCTTTGCATGACAAAATGACATTTTTAGTGATATCATTTTTTTTTCTATACACCTTTTGAATTTGTCCTCATCTTGTATTAACCCCTTTACAGCCCATGACGTACTAATATGCGTCTGTGCCCTGGGCTTTAAGAGCCTGACCCTTATTAGTACGTCATGGCGATCGTGCGCGCACACAGGCTGTGCGGGCGCGATAGCCGCCGGGTGTCAGCTGATTGTCACAGCTGACACCCGGTACTATGTGCAGGGAGCGGTCCCGCACCACTCCCGGCACATTAACCCCCGCAATGCTGCGATCGAAGTCGATCGCAGCATTGCGGTGGCAAGGGGAGGTGATCGCAATACTCACCTCCTCTTCCGGCCTCCAGCTCTGTCTGCCGCGGCTTCCCGGGTGTTGCCATGATGACCCGATGTCGTCATGACAACATCCGGGTCACCAGACAGCAGGTAGATTGTTCGGTCATGCGCAGTGCATGACCGAACAATCTTCTCACTGTGCAGCGCTGACTGCCTGCATGGCTCAGGGATGGTGCTCCATCCCTATGCTATGCAGGCGATCAGAATAAAAAAAGTGAAAGTCCCAGAGTGGGACAAAGTAAAAAAGTGTAAAACCTCTCAGAAAGTGAAAAAAAATTGTTAAAAAAATTGTAAAAATATAAAAAAAAAAAAAATAATAATAATCCACCAAAAATAAAAATATAATGTACCCATCAATAAATATTATTATGAAAAAAAACAATAAAAGTACACATATTTGGTATCGCTGCGTCCGGAACGACCTGACCTATAAAACTGTCCCACTAGTTAACCCCTTCATTGAACACGGTAAAAAAAAAAAAAAAAAAAAACGAAGCAAAAAACAATGCTTTATCATCATACCGCCAAACAAAAAATGGAATAACATGCGATCAAAAAAATGAATATAAATAAAAATGGTACCGCTGAAAACGTAATCTTGTCCCGCAAAAAACAAGCCGCCATACAGCTCCATAATCTGAAAATTCAAAAAGTTATAGCTCTCAGAATAAAGCGATGCAAAAAAATAATTTTTTCTATAAAATGTCTTTTATTGTGTAAAAGCGCCAAAACATAGAAAAACGATAAAAATGTGGTACCGCTGTAAACGTACTGACCCGAAGAATAAATCTACCTTATCAATTTTACCACATGCAGAGTAGAATAAAAAAAAAAAAACAATTCCTGAATTGTAGGTTTTTGTTTATTCTGCCTCCCAAAAGCTGGAACAGAAAGCGATCAAAATATGTCACGTGCCTGAAAATGGCATCAATAAAAACGTCAACTTGTCCCGCAAAAAAAATCCATCACATGACTCTGTCGGCCAAAATATGGAAAAATTATACGTCTCAAAATATGGCGATGCAAAAACTAGATTTTGCAAAATATGTGTCTTTTAGTGTGTGACAGCTGTCAATCATAAAAACCCGATATCATTCTGGTATCTCTGTAGTCGCACCGACCCGAAGAATAAGGTCGTCTAATCACTTATACCGCACGAGGAACGGCGTAAAAAATAAACACTAGGGCTGGGGTTGGGGTTAGGGTTGTGCTAATGTTAGGGTTGGGGTCAGGGTTGGGCTAGGGTAGGGTTAGGGTTGGGGGTAAGGGTTGTTTTTTTTTATAAAAAAAAAAAAAAAAAAAGATGACGATATGGCAACTAGTGCTCGCTACTTGAGTTTGCATCGGGTGCTCGGGTATGCATTGAGTATCGCGGGTGCTCGAGTCTCCGCCCCATATGCTTCGCGGCCAAAATAACCTCGCGGGGATTGCCTGCCATGCTCGAGCGATCCCCGCATGTTTTTTGGGGGTGTCTAATAACCGTGAAACATGCGGGAGGGGACTCTAGCATTTCACTTGAGCACCTGTGATACATGGTGCATACCTGAGTACCCGATGCAAACTCAAGTAGCGAGCACTTGCGCTCAAGACTAATGACAGCTTATTCAATATGATGACCTAATGTCATCAAATTTTGTGTCGCACCTCTGGGTTCAAAATGTTCACTATACCCCATGATAAAATCCTTGAGGGGTGTAGTTTCCAAAATGGGGTCACTTGTGGGGGGTTTCAACTATTTAGGCACATCAGGGGCTCTTCAAACGTGACATGGCGTCCGCTATCGATTCCAGCCGATTTTGCATTCAAAAAGTCACACAGTGCTCCTTCCCTTCTGAACTCTGCCGTGCGCCCAAACACTGTATTTTCCAGACATATGGGGTATTAGCGTACTCAGGAGAAATTGCACAAAAGTTTTTGGGGTCCAATTTCTCCTCTTACCCTTGCGAAAATAAAAAAATTGGGGCTAAAACATCATTGTTGTGGAAAAAGTTTGATTTTTTTATATTTACGGCTCCATGTTATAAACTTCTGTAAAGGACTTGGGGGTTCAAGGTGCTCACCACACATCTAGATAAGTTCCCCGAGGGGTCTAGTTTACAAAATGGTGTCACTTGTGGGGGGTTTCTACTGTTTAGGCACATCAGGGGCACATCCACTAATTATTCAAGCAAATTTTACAATCAAAAAGTCAAATGGTGCTCCTTCCCTTCCGAACCCTGCCGCGCGCCCAAACAGTGGTTTGCCCCCACATATGGGGTATCTGCTAACTCAAGAGAAATTGCACAACAAACTGCATAGTGCAATTTCTCCTGTTACCCTTATGAAAATGCATAAGTGGGGGCTGAAAAACATTTTTTTTGGTAAAAATGTGAAAATTTTATTTTTACGGCTTAATGTTATAAACTTCTGTGAAGCACCTGGTGGTTCAAGGTGCTCACCACACATCTAGATAAGTTCCCCGAGGGGTCTAGTTTCCAAAATGGTGTCACTTGTGGGCGGTTTCCACTGTTTAGGCACATCAGGGGCACATCTGCTAATTATTCAAGCAAATTTTACAATCAAAAAGTAAAATGGCGCTCCTTCCCTTCCGAACCCTGCCGCGCTCCCAAACAGTGGTTTTCCCCCACATATGGGGTATCTGCTAACTCAGGAGAAATTGAACAACAAACTGCATAGTGCAATTTCTTCTGTTACTCTTATGAAAATGAAAAAGTGGGGGCTGAAAAACATTTTTGTGGGAAAAATGTGAAAATTTTATTTTTACGGCTCAATGTTATAAACTTCTGTGAAGCACCTGGGGTTCAAGGTGCTCACCACACATCTAGATAAGTTCCCTGAGGGGTATAGTTTCCAAAATGGGGTCACATGTGGGGGGTTTCCACTGTTTAGGCACATCAGGGGCTCCCCAAATGCAATATGGCGTCCGCTAATTATTCAAGCAAATTTTACATTTAAAAGGTCAAATGGGGCTCCTTCCCTTCCGAACCCTGCTGTGCGCCCAAACAGTGGTTTTCCCCCACATATGGGGTATCTGCTTGCTCAGAAGAAATTGAGCAACAAACTGCATAGTGCAATTTCTCCTGTTACCCTTATGAAAATGCAAAAGTGGGGGCTGAAAAACATTTTTGTGGGAAAAATGTGAAAATTTAATTTTTACAGCTCAATGTTATAAACTTCTGTGAAGCACCTGGGGGTTTAAGGTGCTCACCACACATCTAGATAAGTTCCCTAAGGGGTCTAGTTTCCAACATGGGGTCACTTGTGGGGGGTTTCCACTTTTTAGGCACATCAGGGGCTCCCCAAATGCAATATGGCATCCGCTAATTATTCAAGCAAATTTTACATTTAAAAAGTCAAATGGCGCTTCTTCCCTTCCGAACCCTGCTGTGCGCCCAAACAGTGGTTTTCCCCCACATATGGGGTATCTGCTTGCTCCGAAGAAATTGAGCAACAAACTGCATGGTGCAATTTCTCCTGTTACCCTTATGAAAATGCAAAAGTGGGGGCTGAAAAACATTTTTGTGGGAAAAATGTGAAAATTTTATTTTTACGGCTCAATGTTATAAACTTCTGTGAAGCACCTGGGGGTTCAAGGTGCTCACCACACATCTAGATAAGTTCCCTGAGGGGTCTAGTTCCCAAAATGCGGTCACTTGTGGGGGGGTTTCCACTTTTTAGGCACATCAGGGGCTCCCCAAATGCAATATGGCGTCCGCTAATTATTCAAGCAAATTTTACATTTAAAAAGTCTAATGGCGCTCCTTTCCTTCCGTACCCTGTCGTGCGCCCAAACAGTGGTTTTCCCCTACATATGGGGTATCTGCTTACTCAGGAGAAATTGATCAACAAATTTTGGGGTCTATTTTTTCCTGTTACCCCTGCGAAAATAAAAAAATTGGGTCTAAAGTAACATTTTTGTGAAAAAAGTTAAATGTTCATTTTTTTCTTCCACATTCCAAAAATTCCTGTGAAGCACCTGAAGGGTTAATAAAGTTCTTGAATGTGGTTTTGAGCACCTTGAGGGGTGCAGTTTTTAGAATGGTGTCACTTTTGGGTATTTTCTGTCATAAAGACCTCTCAAAGTGGCTTTAAATATGATGTGGTCCCTAAAAAAATGGTTTTCTAAATGTTGTTAGAAAAATGAGAAATCGCTGGTCAACTTTTAACCCTTATAGCTCCCCAGTAAAAAAAATTTTAGTTCCAAAATTGTGCTGATGTAAAGTAGACATGTGGGAAATGTTATTTATTAACTATTTTGTGTGACATATCTCTCTGATTTAAGGGCATAAAAATTAAAATTTTGAAAATTGCAAAATGTTCAAAATTTTTGCAAAATTTCCATTTTTTCACAAATAAACACAAGTGATATCGAAGAAATTTTACCACAATCATGAAGTACAATATGTCACGAAAAACAGTCTCAGAATCAGGGAGATCCGTTGAAGCATTCCAGAGTAATTACCTCATAAAGTGACAGTGGTCAGAATTGTAAAAATTGGCCTGGTCATTAATGTGCAAACCACCTTGGGTTGTAAAGGGGTTAATGACTCATCCTGGTCCTCATCTTGTAGTAATGTCTCATCCTGGTCCCCATCTTTTAGTAATGACCGATCCTGGTCCTCATCTTGTAGTAATGCACCATCCTGGTCCTCATCTTGTAGTAATGCCCCATCCAGGTCCTCATCTTGTCGTAATGTCCCCCATTCAGGTCCCCAACTTGTCATAATGTCCCCCATCCAGGTCCCCATCTTGTCGTAATGTCCCCCATCTAGGTCCCCATCTTGTTATAATGTCCCCATCTTGTAGGAATGTCCCCCATCCAGGTCCTCACATTGTAGAAATGTTCCTATCCAGGTCCCCACAATGTAGGAATGTTCCTATCCAGGTCCTCACATTGTAGAAATGTTCCTATCCAGGTCCCCACAATGCAGGAATGTTCCTATCCAGGTCCCCACATTGTAGATATGTCCCAATCCAGTTCCCCATATTGTAGTTATGTCCCCATCCAGGTCCCCACATTGTAGGAATGTCCCTATCTAGGTCCCCACAGTGTAGATATGTCCCCATCCAGGTCCCCATATTGCAGGAATGTCCCCATTCAAGTCCCACATTGTAGGAATGTCCCCATTCAGGTCCCACATTGTAGGAATGTCCCCATCCAGGTCCCACATTGTAGGAATGTTCCTATCCAGGTCCCCATATTGTAGGAATGTCCCCATTCAGGTCCCACATTGTAGGAATGTCCCCATCCAGGTCCCACATTGTAGGAATGTTCCTATCCAGGTCCCCATATTGTAGGAATGTCTCCATTCAGGTCCCACATTGTAGGAATGTCCCCATCCAGGTCCCACATTGTAGGAATGTTCCTATCCAGGTTCCCATATTGTAGGAATGTCCCCATTCAGGTCCCTATATTGTAGGAATGTCCGCAGTTCCATTCTTCACATACATATATAAGAAAAAAAAAAGTCTCTTCTCACCTGTCCTCCGTTCCCTCGGTGTCCTTTCTGCATATGCGGGCACAGGCACCATAGACCCCTTGACGATCGCGGCCTGGTCCAGGAGCTTCCGGCAGCTGCGCTTTAGTTCAGTGTATTGCTGCGCAGAGACCAATGCCTGCCACCGGCCTATTAGAGGCCAGCAGCTGACATCTACCCATGTTAGTGATGTCATGCACCGCTGCGCTGGGACGCGGATGTCCGCTGCTGGCCTCTGATAGGCCGGTGGCTGGCATTGGTATTGTATCATGCAGAGAGCCGGTCTCTACGCAGCAATACACTGAACTAAAGTGCAGCTGTCGGCAGCTCCTGGACCGGGCCGCGATCGGGGTCTATGGTGCCTACAGGCCGCATGAACCAGTCTGAAGGGCCACATGCGGCCCGCGTGTTTGAGACCCCTGGTTTAGGATGAGTCTGTCTCTCATACTCTGCTGACCTCACCCCTCCTTGGATAAACCCCCTTCCCACTGCCCCCTTTACTTTTTCCCTGCCCCTCTTCAGGGACGCCTGGAGCTGGTGCTCACACACTATCATACAGGTCACCACTCAATAAAGGTAATATGAAGCAATTAAAGTAGTGAAAGAGGTTAAAACATAACCTTTAATGAATACGTAGGTAAAAAAGATATAAAACGTCACTAGGACCTAAAATCCAGTTAATGCCTGCCAATGGTAGTAAAACAAAGCTACCTATCATAAATATGTACTCGTTATAAACAGGAATTTATATGGCATGAACACCAAATGTATCCAACCTGTATATTTAACAAGACACTGGCAAGAAAAATGATAGAGCTGTCAATAACACATCTCAATAAGCATGCAACATATCCGACGACCAGTCCTCACACTGTACTCACACAGTGGGTCCTCACACTGTATGCAGGAGGCTGTGTGGGTCCTCACACTATATGCAGGAGGCTGTGTGGGGACTGATACTGTATATAGGAGGCTATGTGAGGGCTCATACTCATATAGGAGGTTGTGTGAGGGCTCACATTGTATAGAGGAGGCTATGTGGGGCTCACACTGTACAGTATATGGAAGGCTATGTGGGGCTGTAAAAAGGAGACTATGTGGTGGCTCCTGTTCAGCAGCCACAGAATATTCATCTGACCACTGGACCACGGTTCTACAAATTGCTCGTCTCTATATACCAGTCATACTGTATATTCTCCTATATATATTGTACTGTATGTGGTATACTATGTATACTTTGTGCACGGACATCAGATGAAGCACTCAAGATAATTAGTGACTGCTACATCATATACTATTTTGTGGAGTTGAAGTTTACAATGATGATTTCATTGATCAAGTATGTTTGAAAACATATACAAAATAATAATTCATAGGTATCTATCTAGCAGACCTGGGCTTATGTGTGACCACCTTTACTCTGCTGATATGTTATTTTAGGAGTGTAGAAAAACACAGCGTACTACACAGGGGTGGACACAGACTGTAGTGGGCCCCTGTGCAAGAATTTTTTGGGAGCCTCCCCCGCCCTTCATAGGGGGCATGAAGGGCCCCCCCCGTGCATCTCTCATCCCCCCGTGCATCTCTGATTCCCCCCACTCCAAGTTAATTAATTGTATGTAAAAAAAATACAACTTGCTATACTTACCCCCAGGGCCGGCTCCAGGTTTTTGTGGGCCCTGGGCGACAGAGTTTCAGTGGGCACCTTTAACACATACCATGATTCATGATGCACAGATACCGCAGAGAAATATATATATATAGTACAAGGCCAAGGATTTCACTTACTACACTACATGAGCGATATCTATTGTAAATTCTACAATAGCTCAGAAACCGGCAAATCCTCACAACGCACAGTGCAGACCAGACAGTATAGTCCTCCATACAGCATTATGGGCACCATATCATGCTCCATACAGGATACTGACCCCCTTATAATGCTCCATACAGGATACTGGTCCCCATATAACGCTCCATAGAGGATACTGGTCCCCATATAACACTGCATACAGAATACTGGCCCCCATATAACGCTCCCTACCGAATACTGTCCCCCATATATCGCTCCATACAGAATACTGACCCCCATATAACGCTCCATACAGAATATTGGCCCCCATATAACGCTCCATGCAGGCTGTTCCCCCCTTATAATGCCCCATTACACAAGCGATATCTATTGTAAATTCTACAATAGCTCAGAAACCGGCGAATCCTCACAGCGCACAGTGCAGACCGGACAGTATAGTCCTCCATACAGTAATATGGGCACCATATAATGCTCCATACAGGATACTGACCCCCTTATAATGTTCCATACAGGATACTGGTCCCCATATAATGTTCCATACAGGATACTGGTCCCCATATAATGCTCCATACAGCATCCATACAGGATACTGGTCCCCATATAACTCTCCATACAGAATATTGGCCCCCATGTAACGCTCCATGCAGGCTGTTCCCCCCTTATAATGCCCCATGCAAGATGACACCCGTCTTTTAATGCGCTATGCAGGATGTCACATCTACCCCCCATAAAATGCCCCATGCAGGATGTCACCTCTTCCCCCCCATATAATGCCCCTTGCAGGATGTCACTTCCCCCCTTTTCAATGCCCCATGCAGCATGTCAGACCACCCCCTCCCTTATAATGCCCCATGCAGGAGGACACCCACCCTCTATATAATGCCCCATGCAGGATGTCAATTCCCCCCTCCCCCTCTTATAATGCCCCATGCAGAATGTCACGCCCCCCTCCCTTATAATGCCCCATGCAGGATGTCACTTCCCCCCTTCCCCTCTTATAATGCCCCATGCAGGATGTCACTTCCCCCCTTCCCCTCTTATAATGCCCCATGCAGGATGTCACTTCCCCCCTTCCCCTCTTATAATGCCCCATGCAGGATGTCACTTCCCCCCTTCCCCTCTTATAATGCCCCATGCAGGATGTCACTTCCCCCTTCCCCTCTTATAATGCCCAATGCAGGATGTCACATCCCTCCCCCCCTACCCCCGTATAATGCCCCATGCAGGATGTCAATTCCCCCCTCCCCCATATAATGCTCCATTCAGGATGCCAACACCCCCCCTATATAATGCCCCATGCAGGATGTCACACCACCTCCCCCATATAATGCCCCATGCAGGATGTCACACCCAATCTCCCTCAACCATTAAGTGCTCCATGCCCCCATACATAAAAAAAAAAAAAAAAATACTCACCTCACTTCTTACCTGCTGCTGATCCGGAATCCAGCGTTGCGCGCGTCTTCCCGCTCTGTGATGTGACAGCTCAGGAGAGAGCGCGCGGTGTAAAGACGTCACCGTGCCCTCTGACCTGAGACGTCACAGTCAGAGGACGCGGCAGATGCTGCGGAGGCACGGGGAGGGGTAAGTATTGTGCCGGCGCCGTCATATGACCGAAGATGTCCCTGCGCTCAGCATGGGGCCCATGCTGAGCTCAGGCACATCTCCGGTCATTTGACGGCGGGGGGGGTCCTGCGGGGGGGGGGGCCCATGAGGAGACGCACAAGAGGGGGGCTCCGAGGGGGCCCCGACCGGCCGGGCCCCATGCTGGAGTCAGGGCAGTCAGGGCAGTCATGCCATGATGGCGGCCCTCGGGGGTCCCCGTTCAATGAACCGGCTGCACGGGCGGTAGGTCCGCCCCTTGTACTACATCTCTAAAAAGGTATATCTGCTTTAAAAATAGTAATACATAAGAATAATATGTACTATGTCTGACCACTACAAACACTCATCTGAACTGGTCCAAGTGCTGTCAGCTTTTTTCACGGGCAACACTTAGACAATACGGTCGTGTGAATATAGGCTTATGATGCATCTGGTAATAAACATGTTAAGGATGGGCCGCTACTCATGGACCACTGCTGTGTGCTTGCCCCCCAGGCTAAAATGTGCCAGCCAGCCCCTGCTGCACCGGGTGCCAGAAAACCTAGATGCACCTTTGGAATAGGTATCTTGCAAAGTAAGGATGGGGTTTGGTGTTTTTAAGTGATTTTATTGACTCTGTGCATTTATATTTTGTATCAATAATATGATATGGTTATATATATCTTCTGGATATCAGGAGGGCTTATCCCTGTGCATTGACTCTCTCCTTCTCCTTCGATGTCCTGTATAGGCCAAAAAAAACTACGCGTTTCGAGGACTCACAGTTCCTCTTCATCAGCTTCTCGCTGGTAGTCAAACTGGTAGTCTAATAAAGTCCAAACGCCCCCCACAAAGATAATACAACCAAAGAAATGGAGGAAGATCCAATACTATCAAGACGGTGCAAAAGGACATATGGAGGTGCAATAGAACTAAGATAGAATTCCAATAAGAATAGACTGTGTGTGAAAAAAATAATAATAAAAAAGACTTTGTTCAAACTTTCACAATTAGTTAAAAATGAATAAAAATTCTATACTTATATTTCTGATGGCTATAAAAAACAGTCTGTTAATCAGTGTATATTACCAGGATAGTATAAATTCGGCACTTAGTACCATCCAGAGATAAAAAGGAAAAAATGAAGGAGAAAAATAAAAACATTATATTGTATCTCCAATAGGGGTATCAATATATAGAAACAAATACATATATAAAATAGGTGGATTCAAAGGAATATATCCAAAAGACATATTATATTGATAAAATATAAGGAGGTTCATAAAAGTGCAATGTAAATGTTCAATTGGTACTGGGATAAAAAATACATACAGTATATACCGCTGCGAGTTGAAGGCATACAGCTGACTCTCGTGATTAAGGCCCTTCAGAGCCAAGCTATTTAATGTGAAGAACCATTTGGATTCCATCCGCGACATTAATCTCAGGTAATCACCTCCCCTCCATTTTCTGGGGACTAATCGGATCCCACAAAACTTAGTGTCCTTATAAGATTGGTTGTGGAACTTCCGGTAGTGCCGGGACAGTGGATGCCCTTCAAAACCTTCATTCATGTTGATAAAGTGTTCCTTCAGCCTTTTGATAACTTGCGCTTTGTACAGACATCTCCTCCTGCCAAGGTATAAAAAGGGCGTGGCTTGGGGTGTGGATAGGGGCAGTCACCAGTGATCGCTCCGCACTGTGATCCTAAACTACAGTCTCATTTACCTTTTTGCAAACGCCCAGAAGGGGAGGAGTGACATCACACCCATGTGAGCAGATCCCGCCCACTTTTACTGCAGTCATAATGCGAGCTAGCTGCATTCTGTTTTCATGGAAATGTCAGCAGCTGCTCCCCCTAGTGTTTACAAGATGAAAACATCAATACAGTTAAAATATTTTTTTCAGATTTTATACCATTAAAACCATTTTTAAATATATATGTGTATTTATATATAAATATATATCAATATTTATATAAATATAAATACTTTACAATTTTACAATTGTAAAAAAATTGCTGACACTTTCCCTTTAAAAGATCTAAAGACGTTCTGCTTCATGTGCCATTGTGACCAATCACAGCACAGATTATATTTTTTAAACTTTTCTTGAAAAACTGAAGCTGCTCCGTGATTGGAAATCATGTGGAAGGGTTCTCTTTTAGACATTTAGTTAGGTCCAAAGTATCAGTGACATGATAGATAGAACTGTGCAATGATGTCACAGAGGGCTTTGTGATGTCACTCCTGGGTATATTAGAAGCCTCGGCCCATCTGCAGCTTGTATCTCATTGACCATAGCTAGGTGCTGAGAGACCTCTGGAGATGATGAGTATCATCCTATCATTTCTGTGCTTTACGTTGCTCTACCCCCCACATTACAGTACACTGAGGGCGA
Organism: Phyllobates terribilis; assembly: GCF_046119375.1. NCBI lineage: Eukaryota > Metazoa > Chordata > Amphibia > Anura > Dendrobatidae > Phyllobates > Phyllobates terribilis. The sequence continues at coordinate 8,283,373 of NW_027362807.1, read as the reverse complement.
GTATGTTCTCATCAATATGGAAGTCACAAGGATCAGCTAATGAGAATATCGCCTCTTGCAGGACTTCTCATACTGGACACGTGACCGTCCGTCATATGAAAGTCCAACTGTAAATAATATTCCATGGACCCTGGAGGTGAATCCCAAACTTCTTCCTGATCTTCTCAATGGGATATTTCTGAAAGTTGCTTGATAATGTATCCATCACTGTATAATAACAAGGGCTCTCTGTTTGACTGGATTGGGTATAAATATACAGGACTTTATTATGTTTTTTTTCTTTATTATAGGATGACCCACTACCCGTGGATCTCAGGAGAAGCACCTATCAAGCATCCATCAATCTTCCTCTTTGGCTCTTCCGTGACACAGTTTTTGTTGCGGTGATGACACTACTGACAATACTAGAGTATTTGGCCTTAAGTCTTGTCCTGAGCAAGTGGGCAATGTCTGAACCTGGTGAAACCATCAGAAAACTCCTGAGAACAAAACCATTCTGAAGGAACAAAGTGCTTGTAAAGAGCCGATTTGCATCCCTCAGATTCAGGAGCAAGACTCCAGGAGAACACATGTCCTGCCCAATGGCAAATGTTCTACTCCATCCATGGCTCCTGCACCGCAGGATGCGAAAAAGGTTCCTAGTTGCAACTATAAGGTGGCGTTCAGTGATATTGTCTGGGTCAGAACGATCCCTCACAACAATATAGGAAGAAGAGCTCGAAGTTCCACGGAGCATAAAGAGAGGTTACTGATTTTTCAGAGAAGCCAACAACCCAGAATTCCAGAGCCAAGAGCACCAGAACCTAGAACACCAGAACCTACCATGTCAGAACCTAGTATGTCAGAACCTAGAATGCCAGAGCCTGAAATGCCTACAACACCTCCACCCAAAATCAAGAGGAGAAGATGTTTCCTTAGATGTCTTAGAGGCGAGGAAGATTGAGAAGGCAACTGCTTGAAATTTCCCATTGCTCGTGTTTTCATCACAGGTTAGTCCTATACATGCTGTCTGATGGGCACCATCTTACTACATACAATGCAGCATTGCACCTGAAATCGAATGGATATTTTGTCACACACTTGCACTTTAGCACCTTATCATATGGCGCATATATCTATGAACGCTTTGCTAAGTATCACTGTCTAGTATGTGCTTCTGATGAACCTATTTTAGGAAAACGTGTCGAGGTTTGGCATACTATGTACTTGAGTTTGGCGTACTATGTGCTTTTTGGTAATTTCTATTGCCATCTATAATCTAGTAGATATTATAATGTCTCTGGTGGGATGCCCCATGCCAAATTGTTGATAACTGACTATGAGCATTGTCCTCTATTTCTTATCTACTATGGGTACAGGTTGATGTGAAGAGAGCTGTGCCATTGGTAGCGATTTTTCTACTGATTTGTCAGTTATATTTATGTTAGTTTAGCAAATTTCTGCTTGTAGGGTCTAATGTTTTAGCATAGTGTATGTTCTGTGAGCTAAATTGTCATACTTATGCACTAGATAGATTATAAATTGTGATGCTTATGTACTAGATAGATTATTAGTTTAATCGGTGATTTTTTAAATATTTTTTAACATCAGGAGACTCAAGAATCGCATCTTACAGAAGACAAGAAGCCTAAATGCCGAAGGGTGATGACCTGTTGATGGCCCACAGCTGGAGGGTCATTACCTCTTGATGGCACAAAACTGGACAGAAGATAAAAACATTTGATAGCACACAGCCGGAGGGTGATGACCTATTGATGGCCATAGCCAGAGGGTCATTACCTGTTGATGGCACACAGCCGGACAGAGGATCATTACCTGTTGATGGCACACAGCCCGATGGTCATTACCTGTTCATGGCGCACTGCCGGATGGTCATTACCTGTTGATGGCACACAGCCGGAGGGTGATGACCTATTGATGGCCATAGCCAGAGGGTCATTACCTGTTGATGGCACACAGCTGGACAGAGGATCATTACCTGTTGATGGCACACAGCCGAATGGTCATTACCTGTTCATGGCGAACTGCCGGATGGTCATTACCTGTTGATGGCACACAGCCGAATGGTCATTACCTGTTCATGGCGAACTGCCGGATGGTCATTACCTGCTGATGGCACACAGCCGGAGGGTGATGACCTATTGATGGCCATAGCCAGAGGGTCATTACCTGTTGATGGCGCACTGCCAGATGGTCATTACCTGTTGATGGCACACAGCTGGAGGGTGATGACCAGTTGATGTCGCACTACCGGATGGTCATTACCTGTTGATGGCACACAACCGGAAAGAGGATCATTTCCTGTTGATGGCACACAGCCGGTCAGAGGATAAGATCTTTTGATTGCATACACCGGGTCCCTCCCTGATAACAAGGAACCCTGGGGAATACTGGTCATCTTGATCCCCCACTGACTATATACTTGCACCACCTCAGCCTACACCATCATGGAGGACACTTCCACCTGTGTCCACTGTAAAGTTGGACTTTCTTTTATAATTACAGCAGATTAATAAACATCATAAAGCTGTAAAACTATCGAGTAATTTATTATAAATTATTATAAAGAAATATAAAGTATAATAGATAGCTATAGAGGGCACATAAGACGACTAACTATAGAAAGCATGGTATCGCCTGATATATACTGTATATTCTAGATGGCGCTATTACACTAAATACATCACAACCTCCAGGGTGATATTACCGTACAATGCGAGATCACTAATAATGGCCACAGATTATGAGAAAATGACCAGCTCCATAGTCCTGGAGTTATTATAAATGTCTCTAGTGTGAGGCAGGGACTGGACGAGTGTTGGAGGGAGGTATATTCCCCCAGGACGTCCTTTATGTATCCATGCTGCAGAATCTGCCGTATACTTCTGTTCTAGCAGTCAGACATTTCACTCTGCAGATCACAGGCTCAACATTGTGTAAAACTACCACCGTATATAAGAGCACTCAGAATATAAACTAGCGGCATGCCGTGCACTGCCCACGTCATGTGTATGGGATACAGGACCTGCAGGACCTGGTACGGCCATTATAGTTGATAGATTAATGATACCTGTGCAGATGAAGGGAAAAAAATATGTGCAACAACAGGAGGAGAAAGTCTCAAAATGTAATTTGAAGAGTATAATAGAGAAATGGGAAACTTCTGGAGATGCAGATAAGTGGTACCAGGGCGAAACTTAAGTGTAGCCAGACAAGGGAAAAGTGCAAATGATCCAGCGTAAAGGTTTGTTTAGTAGAAAAAATATTAAAACTTAGCTTTTATTAGCCATATAAAACACTGCTTCACAAAGAATACAGCAAATGTGCAACTATCATAGCTTACAGACCTACGCGTTTCAACAAATCATGTCTTAATTATGGCCCTACTACTAGAATGACAAAAAGGCATATATATATATCCACGTGCCTGTATGACCTCCCTACAACGCCTGGGCATGCTCCTGATGAGGTTGCGGATGGTCTCCTGTGGGATCTCCTCCCAGACCTGGACTAAAGCATCCGCCAACACCTGGACAGTCTGTGGTGCAACGTGACATTGGAGGATGGAGCGAGACATGATGTCCCAGATGTGCTCAATCGGATTCAGGTCTGGGGAACGGGCGGGCCAGTCCATAGCTTCAATGCCTTCATCTTGCAGGAACTGCTGACACACTCCAGCCACATGAGGTCTGGCATTGTCCTGCATTAGGAGGAACCCAGGGCCAACCTCACCAGCATATCGTCTCACAAGGGGTCTGAGGATCTCATCTCGGTACCTAATGGAAGTCAGGCTACATCTGGCGAGCACATGGAGGGCTGTGCGGCCCTCCAAAGAAATGCCACCCCACACCATTACTCACCCACTGCCAGACCGGTCATGCTGAAGGATGTCGCTCTCCACGGCGTCTCCAGACTCTGTCACGTCTGTCACATGTGCTCAGTGTGAACCTGCTTTCATCTGTGAAGAGCACAGGGCGCGAGTGGCGACTTTGCCAATCCTGGTGTTCTGTGGCAAATGCCAAGCGTCCTGCATGGTGTTGGGCTGTGAGCACAACCCCTATCTGTGGATGTCGGGCCCTCATACCACCCTTATGGAGTCGGTATCTAACCGTTTGTGCAGACACATGCACATTTGTGGCCTGCTGGAGGTCATTTTGCAGGGCTCTGGCAGTGCTCCTCCTGTTCCTCCTTGCACAAAGGCGGAGGTAGCGGTCCTGCTGCTGGGTTGTTGCCCTCCTACGGCCCCCTCCACATCTCCTGGTGTACTGGCCTGTCTCCTGGTAGCGCCTCCAGCCTCTAGACACAGCCAACCTTCTTGCCACAGCTCGCATTGATGTGCCATCCTGGATGAGCTGCACTATCTGAGCAACTTCTGTGGGTTATAAAGTCTGTCTCATGCTACCACGAGTGTGAAAGCACAACCAACATTCAAAAGTGACCAAAGCATCAGCCAGAAAGCATTGGTACTTAGATGTGATCTGTGGTCCCCACCTGCAGAAGCACTCTTTTATTGAGGGTGTCTTGATAATTGCAAAAGGCAATGGTACTCACCAGCCAAGGTTTCAAGAAAAAATGCACACCAGGACACGGCCGGCCCCCTTTTGTTAGAAGGAGGTAACACAGGTGCAGAATGCTAATGAACAATCGCCCTCAACCACTCTCAGTGGAGGGGCGACTTTCCAGCACTTAAACTGCACACAGGTGAAACTTGCAGTAGGGTGCAATTCACACACTCGCGGCACCGTGCCTAGCCAGCATCCTATTATACGCCCCTACTATTCGACTAGGCGGGATGCCCGGCACCCTATCCGTGCATCGCAGAGTTGTGAAGCCCCCACTCACAAGGTCACCATTACTGGGCCTGGCCGTGCCCTAGCAGATAAAAAAAGTGCAAAAAATATCATATGAGATATTAGTTGATATTTTGGCCAAAATACGTAAGCTCGCAACCCATCGTCAAGGGTCCTCACGGTTTTGCGAGTCCCTACTCTAATATTAAAAACAGACAGCATAGCCAGAACAATAGACAGAATTTTTAGAAAATAGCAAAAGGCAATGGTACTCACCAGCCAAGGTTTCAAGAAAAAATGCACACCAGGACACGGCCGGCCCCCTTTTGTTAGAAGGAGGTAACACAGGTGCAGAATGCTAATGAACAATCGCCCTCAACCACTCTCAGTGGAGGGGCGACTACCCAGCACTAAAACTGCACACAGGTGAAACTTGCAGTAGGATGCAATTCACACACTCGCGGCACCGTGCCTAGCCAGCATCCTATTATACGCCCCTACTATTCGACTAGGCGGGATGCCCGGCACCCTATCCGTGCATCGCAGAGTTGTGAAGCCCCCACTCACAAGGTCGCCATTACTGGGCCTGGCCGTGCCCTGGCAGATAAAAAAAAGTGCAAAAAATATCATATGAGATATTAGTTGATATTTTGGCCGTGTCCTGGTGTGCATTTTTTCTTGAAACCTTGGCTGGTGAGTACCATTGCCTTTTGCTATTTTCTAAAAATTCTGTCTATTGTTCTGGCTATGCTGTCTGTTTTTAATATTAGAGTAGGGACTCGCAAAACCGTGAGGACCCTTGACGATGGGTTGCGAGCTTACGTATTTTGGCCAAAATATCAACTAATATCTCATATGATATTTTTTGCACTTTTTTTATCTGCTAGGGCACGGCCAGGCCCAGTAATGGTGACCTTGTGAGTGGGGGCTTCACAACTCTGCGATGCACGGATAGGGTGCCGGGCATCCCGCCTAGTCGAATAGTAGGGGCGTATAATAGGATGCTGGCTAGGCACGGTGCCGCGAGTGTGTGAATTGCACCCTACTGCAAGTTTCACCTGTGTGCAGTTTTAGTGCTGGGTAGTCGCCCCTCCACTGAGAGTGGTTGAGGGCGATTGTTCATTAGCATTCTGCACCTGTGTTACCGCCTTCTAACAAAAGGGGGCCGGCCGTGTCCTGGTGTGCATTTTTTCTTGAAACCTTGGCTGGTGAGTACCATTGCCTTTTGCTATTTTCTAAAAATTCTGTCTATTGTTCTGGCTATGCTGTCTGTCTTGATAATTGCCAATAATTTCCATCTATCGTCTATTCCATTTGCACATCAGCATGTGAAATTGATTGTCAATCAGTGTTGCTTCCTAAGTGGAAAGTTTGATTTCACAGAAGTTTGATTTACTTGGAGTTATATTCTGTTGTTTTAAGTGTTCCCTTTATTTTTGGAGCAGTGTATATAGATACATACAGTGAGTACGGAAAGTATTCAGACTCCTTTAAATTTTTCACTCTTTGTTTCATTGCAGCCATTTGATAAATTCTAAAAAGTTCATTTTTTTTCTCATTAAAGTACACTCTGCAACCCATCTTGACTGAAAAAAACAGCAATGTAGAATTTTTTTGCAAATTTCTTAAAAAAGAAAAACTGAAATATCACATGGTCATAAGTATTCAGATCCTTTGCTCAGACACTCATATTTAAGTCACATGCTGTCCATTTCCTTGTGATCCTCCTTGAGATGGTTCTACTCCTTCAATGGAGTCCAAATGTGTTTAATTAAACTGATAGGACTTGATTTGGAAAGGCACACACCTGTCTATATAAGACCCCACAGCTCACAGTGCATGTCAGACCAAATGAGAATCATGAGCTCAAAGGAACTGCCCAAGGAGCTCAGAGACAGAATTGTGGCAAGGCACATATCTAGCCATGGTTATAAAAGAATTTCTGCATTACTCAAGGTTCATAAGAGCACAGTGGCCTCCATAATCCTTAAATGGAAGAAGTTTGGGACCACCAGAAGTCTTCCTAGACCTGGCCGTCCAGCCAAACTGAGCAATCGTGGAAGAAGAGCCTTGGTGAGAGAGGTAAAGATGAACCCCAAGATCACTGTGGCTGAGATCCAGAGATGCAGTAGGGAGATGGGAGAAAGTTCCACAAAGTCAACTATCACTGCAGCCCTCCACCAGTTGGGCCTTTATGGCAGAGTGGCCAGACGGAAGCCTCTCCTCAGTGCAAGAGATATGAAAGCCCGCAAAGAGTTTGCTCAAAAACACATGAAGGACTCCCAGACTATGAGAAATAAGATTCTCTGGTCTGATGAGACAAAGATAGAACTTTTTGGTGATAATTCTAAGTGGTATGTGTGGAGAAAACCAGGCACTGCTCATCACCTGCCTAATACAATCCCAACAGTGAAACATGGTGGTGGCAGTTGTTAGAACCCTCCTGTTAGTTTTTTCTATTTTGTGGTCACGTGACCTTCTGCCTATTTATTCCAGCTCCGCCCTTCAGGCTTTGCTGGACTTCAGTGTTACTTTGACTCTTAATCTAGCCAAGGTGCTTTGTACCTACTGTATCTCTCTAGTTTGTTTGGTCCTTGGACCACTAAGTACTTTTGTCTGTTTGTCTTCTTCTGCTACTACTTCTGCCAGGAGGTGTCCAATTTTGTCCCAGTCCTTAGTTCTTTTAGGGACCCCTCCCTTTAATCTATAGGTCTGCGTTCAGACTAGCCACGGACGAAGGCGGGTCTGTTCACAAGGAACAGGTTGCCCGCTGCATCGTAGGGGATCAGCTTAGTCCTATTGTATGGACAGATTTCCTCTCTTTCCTTAGTTCTTGTAGCAGATCATAACAGCAGTATCATGCTATGGGGTGTTTTTCAGCTGCAGGGACAGGACGACTGGTTGCAATTGAAGGAAACATGAATGCGGCCAAGTACAGAGATATCCTGGATGAAAACCTCTTCCAGAGTGCTCTGCACCTCAGACTTGGCCAAAGGTTCACCTTCCAACAAGACAATGACCCTAAGCACACAGCTAAAATAACAAAGGAGTGGCTTCAGAACAACTATGTGACCATTCTTGACTGGCCCAGCCAGAGCCCTGACCTAAACCCAATTGAGCATCTTTGGAGAGACCTGAAAATGGCTGTCCACCAACATTTACCATTCATCCTGACGGAACTGGAGAGGATCTGCAAGGAAGAATGGCAGAGGATCCCAAAATGCAGGTGTGAAAAACTTGTTGCATCATTTCCAAGAAGACTCATGGCTGTACTAGCCCAAAAGGGGGCTTCTACTCAATACTGAGCAAAGGGTCTGAATACTTATGCCCGTGTGATATTTCAGTTTTTCTTTTTTATTAAATTTGCAAAAATTTCTACATTTCTGTTTTTTTTCAGTCAAGATGGGGTGCAGAGTGGACTTTAATGAGAAAAAAATGAACTTTTTAGAATTTACCAAATGGCTGCAATGAAACAAAGAGTGAAAAATGTAAAGGGGTCTGAATACTTTCCGTACCCAGTGTACATGCATGGAAATAAATGCAGAATTATATTTCTTAATACTGCAGTATCAGATCCTGTCTTGAATTTAACCCCTGTGGTATCCAATGTGAAAATCCACAGGGACTCCCGGTTCAGAAGTTTGCACTTATGATCCCCCCCTCGTGTGGATCTATATACCTTCTCTATCTCCATATATTGAAAGAATGAGGTGTCACCTTTATGAACTCTCGCAAAATGCCTCGATACTGCTGATGTATTTATGGCTTCCAAATTAATCGCATCAGAAAGATGTCTTCTGATACGGACTTTCAGCGCACCTGTGGTACAACCCACATAGTGGACCTTACACAAGGTGCATTCTATAAGGTATATAACCCCTGATGAATTACAATTGAGGAAATCATGAATTTTATATTCTCTATCATTACTTAAGGACATAAAACTATCTGTTTTAACCGCATGTAGACACGCTTTGCACCGATTGGCTCCACATCTGAAGAAACCTTTTGTGCTGAGACAATTTGGTTGTACAGTATTAGTCTCACTGGTGTATAAGCTAGGAGAAAGGATGGTTCCCAGAGCGGGCGCTTTCCTGGCTACAAAGCGGATGTCATTAGAAAGTAGGTTTTTTAGTTTCTTGTTCTGATATATAATAGGGTTATACTTTTTAATTCTAGATGTAATTTTATTATACTGAGGACTATAGGTGGTAGAAAACGTTACCCTAGTATCCAATGTGTTAATGTTATTTTTCTGTTTATTTCGGAGTATATCTTTCCGATTTATATTGGAGACAATTCTACTCGCTTTTCTTAAAGACCACTCGGGATAGCACCTATTGGATAGTCTGTTACACATTTTTTCTGATTCCTTCTGAAAAGTGATGTTATCTGAACAATTTCGTATTGTTCGTATTAGCTCACCGTAAGGGATATTTCTCTTAATATGTGGTGGATGACAACATTTAGCTGATAGGATAGAATTTGAGGCTGTAGATTTTCTGTGGGGATTAATTTTGACCAATTCTTTCTCCTTGGTAGCCTCAAGTTCGAGATCCAAAAAAGTAATTTTGGATGAATGGTAGAACTAAGTGAATTTAAGATTAAAATGATTGCAGTTGATGAACTGTACAAATTGTACCACCTCCTCCTGTGTGCCCCCCACACCAGGAGGAGGTCATCAATAAATCTACCATACCACACAATGTGTCCACTATATGTATGTGTTATCATTAGGGTAAATGAAAAGCTCCTCCACCTACACATCACTATGTTCGCTAGCGAAGGAGAAAATTTACTGCCCATGCTGACTCCTCTTTTCTGTAAAAAAAAAACTTTTATCAAAGCTAAAATAATTACGCTCTAAGAGGAACTGTACTGCTATGACCAGAAATTCTTTTATTTCTATAGTGTACGAACTGTATGTGTCAAGGTGGTAGGTTAAACATGCTAAAGCAATATGGTGTGGAATTGAGGGGGTATAATGCCACCACATCACAGGACAATCATCCAAAGTTTTTTGGCCATTCAAATTTATCAAACATGGTCACTATGAATTTTGAATCCCTAATGTAACTCGGAGTTTCCTGAACCAGAGGCTGTAGGTAAAAATCCATCCAGGCACTTAATTTTTCACCATGGGAACCAATCCCCACCACTATGGGTCTTAACCCCTTTACAGCCCAGGGCGTACTAATACGTACAGTACAGACCAAAAGTTTGGACACACCTTCTCATTTAAAGATTTTTCTGTATTTTCATGACTATGAAAATTGTACATTCACACTGAAGGCATCAAAACTATGAATTAACACATGTGGAATTATATACTTAACAAAAAAATGTGAAACAACTGAAAATATGTCTTATAATCTAGGTTCTTCAAAGTAGCCACCTTTTGCTTTGATGACTGCTTTGCACAATCTTGGCATTCTCTTAATGAGCTTCAAGCGGTAGTCACCGGAAATGGTCTTCCAACAATCTTGAAGGAGTTCCCAGAGATGCTTAGCACTTGTTGGCCCTTTTGCCTTCACTCTGAGGTCCAGCTCACCCCAAACCATCTCAATTGGGTTCAGGTCTGGTGACTGTGGAGGCCAGGTCATTTGGTGTAGCACCCCATCACTCTCCTTCTTGGTCAAATAGCCCTTACACAGCCTGGAGGTGTGTTTGGGGTCATTGTCCTGTTGAAAAATAAATGATGGTCCAACTAAATGCAAACCGGATGGAATAGCATGCCGCTGCAAGATGCTGTGGTAGCCATGCTGGTTCAGTATGCCTTCAATTTTGAATAAATCCCCAACAGTGTCACCAGCAAAGCACCCCCACACCATCACACCTGCTCCTCCATGCTTCACGGTGGAAACCAGGCATGTAGAGTCCATCCGTTCACCTTTTCTGCGTCGCACAAAGACATGGTGGTTGAAACCAAAGATCTCAAATTTGGACTCATCAGACCAAAGCACAGATTTCCACTGGTCTAATGTCCATTCCTTGTGTTCTTTAGCCCAAACAAGTCTCTTCTGCTTGTTGCCTGTCCTTAGCAGTGGTTTCCTAGCAGCTATTTTACCATGAAGGCCTGCTGCACAAAGTCTTCTCTTAACAGTTGTTGAAGAGATGTGTCTGCTGCTAGAACTCTGTGTGGCATTGACCTGGTCTCTAATCTGAGCTGCTGTTAACCTGCGATTTCTGAGGCTGGTGACTCGGATAATCTTATCCTCAGAAGCAGAGGTGACTCTTGGTCCTCTTTTCCTGGGGCGGTCCTCAAGTGAGCCAGTTTCTTTGTAGCAATTTATGGTTTTTGCAACTGCACTTGGGGACACTTTCAAAGTTTTCCCAATTTTTCGCATTGACTGACCTTCATTTCTTAAAGTAATGATAGCCACTCGTTTTTCTTTACTTAGCTGCTTTTTTCTTGCCATAATACAAATTCTAACAGTCTATTCAGGAGGACTATCAGCTGTGTATCCACCAGACTTCTGCACAACACAACTGATGGTCCCAACCCCATTTATAAGGCAAGAAATCCCACTTATTAAACCTGACAGGGCACACCTGTGAAGTGAAAACCATTTCCGGTGACTACCTCTTGAAGCTCATCAAGAGAATGCAAAGAGTGTGCAAAGCAGTCATCAAAGCAAAAGGTGGCTACTTTTAAGAACCTAGAATATAAGACATATTTTCAGTTGTTTCACACTTTTTTGTTAAGTATATAATTCCACATGTGTTAATTCATAGTTTTGATGCCTTCAGTGTGAATGTACAATTTTCATAGTCATGAAAATACAGAAAAATCTTTAAATGAGAAGGTGTGTCCAAACTTTTGGTCTGTACTGTATATAGATAACATATATTTTGCACCATTAGTTTTGTTGTAAATACATATATATAGAAGTATTTAAGGTCATCACAGAGGAGATATGTATCATCAACTTTTAAACAGTTGGTGATGGAAACTCATATTTGTAACTACAGTGTCAAAGATGCTGAGAGACTTATTTGTCTTTTCACTGGGCTGGGTTTTTTGTGAACAGCTGAAGAGATGGGTGGGACGGCTGTTCACCATATCTCCTCCTCTGGCTCTAATTCATGTGGATAGAGACATCGCTACATAGATATATATTCATATATATCTCTATTTATATCTTAAAAAATTGTAGATTTTAGACATATATTATACATAGATATATGATAGATATGATATACTTTAAATAATTCTATATTTTTAGTACATACAGTACATACATCATAGCTAAACACATACATATATATGTTTGTTAATGTTGTTATATATATATATCTGCAAATTGCCTCTTCAGAGAAAAAGAGGACTTGTACTCTATAGCGCCACCTATTGGAAGCAGCAATCCTACAAGTCACAATCAACCCTTTAACGAGTCGTGCAATATGACTTAGGATAAAAGCCAAATCAGAATCTCAATTTGCAGACACGGCGTTTCGGGCTGTCGGCCCTCGTCAGTGCAAAGTATGAGAAGTGATTTGGCTGGTGAGAGGCTCTGGACTGAGGTCTTTTTCTCTGAAGAGGCAATTTGCATATTCAATTTCCCAGAGAAGCATTGCATGGCGAATAAGCCTCCTTACCTTGACGTGCCAGAGCCGGTGTGTCACTCTCCATAAGGAGAAACGCTACCCCTTAGACATATCATATCTATATAAATATATATATATATATATGTATATATATATATATATATATATATATATATACAGTACAGACCAAAAGTTTGGACACACCTTCTCATTTAAAGATTTTTCTGTATTTTCATAACTATGAAAATTGTACATTCACACTGAAGGCATCAAAACTATGAATTAACACATGTGGAACTATATACTTAACAAAAAAGTGTGAAACAACTGAAAATATGTCTTATATTCTAGGTTATTCAAAGTAGCCACCTTTTGCTTTGATGACTGCTTTGCACACTCTTGGCATTCTCTTGATGCGCTTCAAGTGGTAGTCACCGGAAATGGTCTTCCAACAATCTTGAAGGAGTTCCCAGAGATGCTTAGCACTTGTTGGCCGCTTTGCCTTCACTCAGCGGTCCAGCGGAACTCCTTCAAACCGGATGGAATAGCATGCCGCTGCAAGATGCTGTGGTAGGCATGCTGGTTCAGTATGCCTTCGATTTTGAATAAATCCCCAACAGTGTCACCAGCAAAGCACCCCCACACCATCACACCTGCTCCTCCATGCTTCACGGTGGGAACCAGGCATGTAGAGTCCATCCGTTCACATTTTCTGCTTCGCACAAAGACACGGTGGTTGGAACCAAAGATCTCAAATTTGGACTCATCAGACCAAAGTACAGATTTCCACTGGTCTAATGTCCATTCCTTGTGTTCTTTAGCCCAAACAAGTCTCTTCTGCTTGTTGCCTGTCCTTAGCAGTGGTTTCCTAGCAGCTATTTTACCATGAAGGCCTGCTGCACAAAGTCTCCGCTTAACAGTTGTTGTAGAGATGTGTCTGCTGCTAGAACTCTGTGTGGCATTTACCAGGTCTCTAATCTGAGCTGCTGTTAACCTGCGATTTCTGAGGCTGGTGACTCGGATAAACTTATCCTCAGAAGCAGAGGTGACTCTTGGTCTTCCTTTCCTGGGGTGGTCCTCATGTGAGCCAGTTTTTTTGTAGCGCTTGATGGTTTTTGCAACTGCACTTGGGGACACTTTCAAAGTTTTCCCAATTTTTCAGACTGACTGACCTTCATTACTTAAAGTAATGATGGCCACTCGTTTTTCTTTACTTAGCTGCTTTTTCCTTGCCATAATACAAATTCTAACAGTCTATTCAGTAGGACTATCAGCTGTGTATCCACCTGACTTCTGCAGAACACAACTGATGATCCCAGCCCCATTTATAAGGCAAGAAATCCCTCTTATTAAACCTGACAGGGCACACCTGTGAAGTGAAAACCATTTCCGGTGACTACCTCTTGAAGCTCATCAAGAGAATGCCAAGAGTGTGCAAAGCAGTCATCAAAGCAAAAGGTGGCTACTTTGAAGAACCTAGAATATAAGACATATTTTCAGTTGTTTCACACTTTTTTGTTAACTATATAATTCCACATGTGTTAATTCATAGTTTTGATGCCTTCAGTGTGAATGTACAATTTTCATAGTTATGAAAATACAGAAAAATCTTTAAATGAGAAGGTGTGTCCAAACTTTTGGTCTGTACTGGATATATATATATATATATATATATATATATATATATATATGTATGTATGTATATGTATGTATGTATATGTATATATATATAGATTGAGGAGACATTATAGATACATACTTACATAGTTTCACCATATATACATAAATAATATATTTATATAATATAATAATATTGATTCATTTATATAGCACTATTAATTCCATAGTGCTTTACATACATTTGCAGCCCTGTCCCCATTGGGGCTCACAATCTAAACATCCTATCAGTATGTCTTTCAAGTTTCATAGTTCCATCTATCTATCTAATACATAAGAATAGAATCTAATAACATTTCTATGGATTGTCTTTCTGTTCCTATGATGTATAGTATGAAGCTTTGCCATTATTTGTGACATGGTAATAAATTGTTTCCTTTCACTTCCTTTCTGTTTTTTTGCTCCACCTTGGAAACGGACAATCACACACACATCAAACTACACAAAACAATGGACCACATCCAATTATAGTCACAACAGCTTCCAAGAGACCATATAGTGTAAACCCGCACACAGGAGACACCACATAGTGACCATCACTCAAGAAACACAACACCAGATACCAAACTACAGCACACAACAAGGAAGAGACAGTGCACAGGTGTGAACGACGTCAAATGATGCAACAAATACAAGACACAAATGCGGAAGGATGATATAGAACAGGGATGTTGGAAAGCGCAAATGGTGTGACACATGGCCACTGCTCCTGTTAGCACCACTAAGGGTACACAGAGGTTCATTTCACCGCACTCCCCATGCAATAGCATCCGGCCTATTTCTAGTATATATATAATGCAAAATCAGATAAGAGGCAACGGAAATGAATTCTTGCAGCCGACTATAGATTATATTCTAAGCATCCTGTTTCTCCAAAGAAATGATTAGTGTCTCTACACATCTCAGAGTCAGTTGTTTCTGACCGCAAAGAGAACATCTGTCTACTTTCCACTCATTCTAGGACCTTTCAGTAAAACTATATATACTGTATATATACTGTATATATATATATACACACACATATATATACACACATTATATAGTTATTACAGAAATGATTATAACATTCCCCCTTTTGTAAATGTCAATATCACATCTCTGTACCCATCAGGGCTTTTGTTCTCTTATTACGGTTTTCACAGGACCCATCGGATTTCAGAGTCTTGGTTATTTTCGGGGAAGGTATAATGTTCAGAATCATTATCATCAGGGTCCATAGTCTCCATTCCTCCATACATAGTCTTTGTTATGGCAGAGTCAATAAGTCTTTGTGCGAGTCCTCTAATGCACAGTATAGCACAACAGCCACAAACAGGGAGTCCACTGGCCACAATGGCCAGAGATATCAGCGCGGAAGTGACCTGGCCAGACCATTTCCCAAACCATCCTTCAATCCAGGAAGAAAAATTGTCAACATATCCAGAGTTCTCAGCCAGTTTATTAGATAGGGCAGTCAGTCCATCAAGGGCATTGGAGATGCTACCATCAGGAGATGTAGTATTATTAGGGATGAAATTGCAACAAAATCCTCCAACATACTACATACATCTTCTCTTTCTGCTAAGAGGATGCCTAATGCCATTCTGTTCTGCCAAGCCATGAGGGAAGTTGGTCCTAGCTGCTCAGCTATCCCTTTAGCTGCATCTCGAGTGTAATTAACAAATCTCTGTTGGTTGTAGTATATGTAGATTATCCAGTCTACATTTTTATTTATTGTCACCCACCATATGATGGACTCCCACCCAGCTGCTACCTGGTTCCTAGCCTTGTATTCGTTGGGCACTCCTCTGGGAACTCCAATGTCATCTATGTATACACTAAAATCTAAGGATTCTCGGGGGGTGTCACGCTTCTGTCTACTCCCACCACATACCTTTGACCATGTTCCTGTTGACAATAGGTGGAAGGACATGACTAGCTGGATAACCGCACAATCCCTTTTAGAACCATACGGCAATCTGGCTGGTATTCTTTTGTCACCACATGACCACCATATGTCTTCTCTCAGGGTGGTCCGTTTTGACCATATGACTGAGTAGTTGGTGTTGTGGGAAACATTGATTAGTTCTCTACAAAAGTCGTCCTGGAGTTCGTCATGTCCGTTCCCAGGAAGACTGAAACAAGTATAGTTACCAGGATAAGCAATCACCTGTTGTTGGATATCTGTTTTTTTTAAGTGGGGGAAATAAAAGTGATAATGTTTTGCATTTTCTTTCCTTATCTGAGGGGACAGGAAGTTTTCCATATAGTTTAATTATGTACTGTAACCCTTCTGGGTCCTCCTGATCATGTAGGGGAAAAGGGACAGTACCTAGCTGTGGTCTGGCTGCTGCTCAAGCTACACAGTTTAGTTTGTTAAGGCTTTTTGCAGTATATCTAAGCAATTCTAACCATTCATTTTTCTCCTTATAGATTGTCTCTAGAGCTAGTTTATCTTCATAGATTAAGTTAGTGAACCCAACTGTGGGACCCATGGACTCCATTATGGTTCTTTCTGACATACTTTCCTTGGGGCGTGTTTTGGTATTATTCTGAACTTCTATGTAGAAATGTCCTATTGGGTCTGTTCCTGATGCATCAGATCCAATACCATATAACCTTTGGTCTCTCATCTTAGGTTTTTTTTAAGATTAATACTAATTTTGCTACAATCATCCATTTTTGTGCAACATGAAGTTTATTTTTTCCTAATGAGGAACCTGGATTTCAAATCTGTGTGGCCATAAATTTTATACTCATAGTCTTGGTTGTCCATCTAGCAAGGGACCAACTAGTAAACATTCGGACTCCCCTGTTATTTTGGTTTATAACACAAACATACTTTTCTGACCCAGTTAGTTTGGCAGCTTGTTCTCCATCTTCACGTCCTTTATATAACAGGCAGAAGTCCATCAAAAAGGTGACCGTCTGACCTACTTCAAAAGTGAGATTTAAATTATTAAATCCAAAACCTCTCCAACCCTCTGGACTTTCCCACCCTGCTGGATCTATTACCTTCCAATTTCCCATAACCATGTGTAGGATTCCCAAAATAACTGTCCCTAGTACATCTTTTTTTTCTTCTACTGCCTACCCTGTCTCCGTCCACCGGGAAAAGGGAAGTGGGTGTCTTCACTGGTTTGAGATGAATTCTCCCTTTTGGAGAACCCCCCTTTGTAGCCGGGTTTATGCTTCAGGAGACTGGGTTTGTTCCCTGCCTAACTTTCCCTAGACTTCCGTCAACCCTTTTAATAGTGGGACAGATGTATCCGTGACGTACGTTCAGCAATTTTGACAGCAGTGGGAGTGGTCAATAGGACTTGGTAAGGACCTTCCCACTTAGGCTGGTGCCAGTGTTTCTTCTTTATCACCTTCACAAGGACCCAGTCAGCACGTTTCACAACCTCAGGTTTCGGTAGCAGTTCTCCTGAGAAAAAATTAGGGGTAGAGACTTATTTGAGTGTTGTTATCTTAGCCAATTATTCTGCTAATGTACAGTCTGATTCCACATCTATTCTCTTGAAGGGTTTTCGCTGAGGTAACAGAAAGTAAGGTAACCAAATGTGTTGGAATAGGTGTAGGATCGGAGCAAAACCTTCAGTACAGTCAACATTGTCCCACCTGAGTGTATCATGACATGGGGTCTATTTATCCGGAAACAGAGAGACAACTTAACCCAGAGTTAGGTGATTTGGGTTCCAGTATCATCTCTATGCTGACGACACCCAATTATACACTTCTTCCCCTGACATCACCCCTACCCTAATACAAAATACCAAGGATTGTTTGTCTGCTGTGTCTAACATAATGTCCTCCCTCTATCTTAAACTGAATCTCTCCAAAACTGAACTTCTGGTGTTTTCCCCCTCTACTAACCTAACTCTACCTAACATCGAAATTACCTTGGAGGGTTCAACCATAACTCTCAAGCAGCACGCCCGCTGCCTTGGGGTCATATTCGACACTAACCTCTCCTTTACTCCCTATATCCGATCATTCACTCACTCTTGTCACCTGCATCTTAAAAACATCTCCAGAATCCGATCTTTTCTCACTTTTAAAACTGTTAAAACTCTTACTGTCGCTCTTATTCACTCTCGTCTGGACTACTGCAACTCTCTTCTGATCGGTCTCCCTCTTACCAAAATTTCCCCTCTCCAATCTGTCCTGAATGCGGCAGCCAGGGTCGTATTTCTGTCCAGCCGCTTCACTGATGCCTCCACCTTGTGCCAGTCATTACACTGGTTACCCATTCGCTACAGGGTCCACTATAAACTCATTGCTCTCACCCACAAAGCTCTCCACAGTTCTGCACCACCTTATATCAACTCTCTCATCTCAGTCTATTGTCCTACATGTGCTCTCCGTTCCACAAATGACCTAAGACTAACATCCCCCATAATCCGAGCCTCGCACCTCCGTCTCCAAGACTTCTCTCGTGCTGCGCCAGTTCTCTGGAATGCTCTACCCCAGACGATCCGATTGATGCCTAGCCCTGATGTCTTTAAGAGCGCCTTAAAATGTGACTCCGCAGCTCCAGGCGTCGGGCACAGCCACCACCGTCCTTGCGACCAGGGGACTGCAGAGAGTATCCGACCCATGCTCGGCATACTGGAGGGTCTAGGTCCTGCGCTCCGGTGCCTATCACACATATAGCCAACAACTATAAAAATCAATATCTATCATGAACACTGACATACAGACACTAAGCCAATATTATATAATAACTTGTGAAATGAGTCAATCAGGCATCTTAAGAGATTTGGTATAAGATATAACATGCCAGGTGACAATAACACTCAGGTGTATTCTACTTCAACACTTACGACAGACAATGTTTCCAATAATGGACAAGAAAGCAGGTGAGACAAAACTTTGAGTAGTTAGTAAAGTCGCATGCTGTAAATACTTTATGATCTTTTCCATCTCTCCTGTGCTATGGCTCAATACTGCAGCATATCTAAAGAGGTTACTGGGCAATATATATATGTTTTCTGCAGATACATATATGCCATCTTTGAAGATAGCACCTTTTATTACCCATGTAGTTTGCTCAGATTTTGGGGATGCTTGTTGCATCTCTTTGAGGATTTGTAGGTCAATAAGACTAGTCTCATGTAATGTCAGTATGTTGCGGTGGCTGCTTGTGCTGATAGGTGTTTCGGAGTGCTTTGGCCATCAGGACTTTATCCTGAGTTACTACTGCATATTCTGTGGCATTTGTGCCATCTGGGTTATTTTTTGTCTGTCAGGGTATTCTCGAAGAAAATGCCCAATCTTCCTGCAATGCCAACAAGATGTTTTGTCGCCCACTCCCCTACCTCTTCCTCTACCTCTCCCCTACCTCTGTAACCCTGTTCTTCATTCAAGTCTTTCTGTGTGAGGACAATATCACACCCATCCTGTATTACTAACACCAGTCCCTTTTTATCCTTCTTTTTGTCTTTATAATATTTTTCAGCATGTCTGCCATTTTCTCTCTTTCCGGCTTCACACAACCATATATTTGCACTTGTAAGTCCAGACTTTTTTAATTTCTCACTGCACTTTCCTATTTCTTCCACCAAATTTTCACATTTCATCAAACTAAGTTTATCATCAAATCCAAACCTTTTCTCCCATCTGTCCCCATACTTTGCACATTCTGGGTGTATTTTATGGATATACTTCACATCGCCTTCCAGGGGTCCATTCTTTTGATAACTCCATAAACATTCACATTCATGACCCTTACCTGAGACATCTCCCATGTTTAGAGTAAAACCCTTTGTAAGGACGTCTAATTTGACTATGGCCGTACATTGTTCAGGCTGATCTATATTAAGAGGACTATTATCTTTTGGATAATATAATTTTCCTTCCTCGATTTCACATATTTTCAGTTGTTTCACACTTTTTTGGTAAGTATATAATTCCACATGTGTTAATTCATAGTTTTGATGCCTTCAGTGTGAATGTACAATTTTCATAGTCATGAAAATACAGAAAAATCTTTAAATGAGAAGGTGTGTCCAAACTTTTGGTCTGTACTGTATGTGCACACGTTAAGTACTTTCTGCAGACATTTCTGCACCAAAAACGTCTTGTGGCAGGAAAAACACAACATAACATAAATACGCACACTTTTACCGTATTTTTTACTTGCATTTCCCCCCCCCCCATGCATCTGATGAAAATCGCTGAATGGATTGACCGGCTGCAAATATAAAACTGCTTCTAATCTGCAAGGAAAAAAGAAGCAGCGTGTGCACGAGGCCTCAGGAATCTCATTCACTTTGTTGGTACGAGGAAATGCTGCAACGAATACTTAAATATGCCCAAACCCAAAGCTCTAATCTCTCAGGCTCCAGAGTGCAGAAGCAGTTAACCCCTTCCTGACAGGGCCAATTTCTGTTTTTGAACTTTAGTTTTTTCCTCCCCTTCTTCCCACAGCCATAACTTTTTTACTTTTCTGTCCACATAGACATATGAGGGCTTGTTTTTTGGGGGACGAATTGTAATTTTGATTGACACCATTGATTTTACCACTTTGTACTGGAAAACAGGAAACAAAAATTCCAAGTTCGGTGAAATTGAGAAATACACGCAATCTGACATAGTTTATTGGAAATTATTTTTACAGTGTACATTTTGTGGTAAAAATGACCTTGCAGTGTGATTCTGCTCATCGGTACGATTACAGCGACACCAAACAAGTCCAGTTCTTTCATTATTTTACCGGTGAAAATAAATCAGAAGTTTGAAATAAAACCATTTTTGGGTTGTCGCCATTTTCCGAGACCCGTAACGTTTCTATTTTTTTATTGATACCATTTTGGAATGGATATGACATTTTGATCACTTGTTACAGCATTTTTAGGGGTATTGCAGAAAATAATGTCATTTTGGCGTTTTTGAATATTTTTCTGTTTTATGGTGTTTACGAATCGTGTTGCTTGTGGTTTTATTTTGATAGATCAAACTTTTCTGAATGCAGCGATATCGCATATGTGTATTTTTTACATTTTTTAATATCTTTATTTTTAATGCAGGAAAATGGGGGCGATTGGAACTTTTATGTTTTTTTTTAAATATCTTTTAAAACTTTTTAAAATAGCTTTTAACTTATAGCTTGTGCTATATACAGCGATGCCACAGTATTGCTGCAGTTAGTGAAAATCACGGTCTCCTTTGAAGCACGGCTTTAGTCAGGATTTCAAGGGAGGTCCGTAATGGAGCACTGTGTTGTGCCATTATACAGTATGGAGCGCTATGTGAGGCCCATTATACAGTATGGAGCACTATGCAAGACCATTATTCTGTATGGAGCACTATGCGAGACCATTATTCTGTATGGAGCACTATGTGTGGTCCATTATACAGTATGGAGCACTATGCGAGGCCATTATACTGTATGGAGGACTATGCAGGGCCCATTATACTGTATGGATGACTATGTGGGGCCATTATACTGTATGGAGGACTATGTGGGGCCATTATACTGTATGGAGGACTATGCAAGGCCATTATACTGTATGGAGCACTATGTGTGGTCCATTATACAGTATGGAGCACTATGCGAGGCCATTATACTGTATGGAGGACTATGCGGGGCCCATTATACTGTATGGATGACTATGTGGGGCCATTATACTGTATGGAGGACTATGTGGGGCCATTATACTGTATGGAGGACTATGTGGGGCCATTATACTGTATGGAGGACTATGTGGGGCCATTATACTGTATGGAGGACTATGTGGGGCCCATTATACTGTATGGAGGACTATGTGAGACCATTATTCTGTATGGAGCACTATGTGTGGTCCATTATACAGTATGGAGCACTATGCGAGGCCATTATACTGTATGGAAGACTATGCGAGGCCATTATACTGTATGGAGGACTATGCGGGGCCCATTATACTGTATGGAGGACTATGCGGGGCCCATTATACTGTATGGAGGACTATGTGGGGCCATTATACTGTAGGAGGACTGTGTGGGGCCATTATACTGTATGGAGGATTATGTGGGGCCATTATACTGTATGGAGGACTATGAGGGGCCCATTATACTCTATGGAGGACTATGTGAGGCCCATTATACAGTATGGAGCACTATGTGAGACCATTATACTGTATGGAGCACTATATGGGGCCATTATACTGTATGGAGGACTACGTGGGGCCATTATACTGTATGGAGGACTATGCGGAGCCCATTATACTGTATGAGGACTATGTGAGGCCCATTATACAGTATGGAGCACTATGTGAGACCATTATACTGTATGGAGGACTATGTGTGGTCCATTATACTGTATGGAGGACTATGCGAGGCCATTATACTGTATGGAGGACTATGCGAGGCCATTATACTGTACGGAGGACTATGCGGGGCCCATTAAACTGTATGGAGGACTATGTGGGGCCATTATACTGTATGTAGGACTATGTGGGGCCATTATACTGTATGGGAGATGACACACCCAGGGGATTGGGGGAGGGACGACTCGGCGCCCGGGCCTTAGTTGTTGTTTGCCTGACCTTGGGGTGGGGGGGGATGTCGCGGTGGTCGGCTCCCGGGCCCATACCCTGGGGTCACTCTTTAAAAAGGGAAAAAGAAGGGGGGGGGTTGTGTGGGAAAAAGGGGAATATTCGTGATGCCACCTGTAGTTTCTGGTGAGGATCACCAGCGCTCCGGCAGTCCTCTGAGACCGGTGTTCAGGCAGCTTAGCTGCTGCAGCTCCCCACAGGTGGAGCAGGGCCTCAGGGCAGCGTAGAGAAGAGAGAGTGAGGTAAAGCGTTGGCGGGTGCAGGGCCGTGGAGGAAAGCGCAGACAGAGACAGTAGTTGCAGTCATCCAAGTCTTTACTCACAGATTTGATCGTTCAGCTCAGAGCTTCTCTCTGCTGTCACACGGCGAGCTGAGGCCACCAGGGTGGGGCTCAGCACACTCCAGGTAGTTCTGGAGCACTTGACAGGACCCCCGCTCTAGTGTGTCCCTCTCTTCTCCTACTTCTCCTTCTCTCTCCTTCTCCCCACTGAGTCCCGTACGGGTACTGCAATGTCCTTTTTGGGTAACTTGAAGCTCCCGGACCGACTGGGTGCCCTTTTTGGTGACTTGTGGTGAGAACGTGGTGTAAGGCCGGGTCCCTCTGGATAAACTCAGATTAGGCAATACAGGTAGCGACTCCGTCCGTATCCCCCTGGGATCCACATAAGCCTCCAGACTTTTCCGACAGAGACGTGAAGTGCAAAGTCAGATAATCGGGGACCGGTACCCCCTCTTGCGGCAGGGTCTCTCTGGCTGGGCCAGAATGAGGTAAATGTAGCACCCTGAGGATTCGGCTGCTACAGGGGTATTGCACCTCAACCCAGAGGTGTGATATTCCACTCCCGGGTAAGGATGGAGTGTGGACCTGAGCTCGGTAGGCTGCATGCACTACACACATCCCATTTCCGAGGAGCAGACCGACGGTACTCCCACTTAGAAATGTGCAGGTACGACCGAGTCTGTTCCTGGCTGGAGTGGGAGGGGGGGTGGTACATCCCAAGTAGTGTAGGGGCAGATAGGGGGAGCAGCCTGGGTAAAGATAGGAGCTCATTGGGTGCTGGTCACCTGAGCTCACACATAGAGGGTGTATATAAGGTGGGCACCATCAAAGAACAGGGTCAGTCAGTCTTTGCAGGTCAGTCTGTGAGAAGTCAGAGGAAGAGGAGCAGAGCAGCCCCAGAGAGAGAGAGAGGAGAAAGCCAGAAAGACCCAGAGGGGGAAACAGAAAAGGAACTCTGAGAACCCAAAGTCCATCAGCGGGTGAAGAGTTGGCAAAAGGGTACCGGATCCCAAGCTGGTGGGGGCAAAAGCACACCCTAGCCAGAGACCGGAGGCCGTGGGCAGTGTCTGCCACGGCCACCCACCACATCCACCCCGAAGGCATACCACGTGGAGGGTCAGGGAACCCAAGGCCAAGGGTGTCCCAACAGAAGGCCCGAGGGAGCTGGACCTGGGTGGATCACTAGTGGGGACGGCCAGAGGAAGGGACAGAAGGAGAGCTCAGGGTCACGCTCCGGACTTGTTTGGGGGTTGGCTGGATCCAGGACCTGGTGGACGCAGCACGGCTCGGGTGGTCACTTGAAGCTGGAGTGACCGGAACATCAGCAGTGAGTAAATACCCTAAACTGCACAACCCGACTCTGTCTTCATTTTACATCTACGCTGCACCACCACAACCCCCATCCTCTGCACCTGACCCCCTGAGGCTATACCCCACCCGTTGGGGGTTATACCATCACAAGCTGCACCTACACCATCAGCCTCAGCGGACCCTGCTGCAGCGGCGGCCATAGTGACCGCAATACAACGGGTGGCGTAGTCGACAATAAAGAACTTAATAACATCTGTAGGACTGCCACATACAACTGAGTTTGACACCCTGGGCACGGACCGGGTCACAGCCACTCGGAAGACTACAACCCCCATCTGATCCGGCTCCGGATATTCCCACTAAAGAATATGGCCCAGGGGGCGCGTCAACTTTGGCGTAGTCGGCAGGATTACGTGCCCGCAACACCCGGGTACTGCGTGCCTGAAGAAAAGTGCAAGTTTACCTCAAAAAGAAGTCTCCTGCCGGTTCCGGAGGGTCCCCGCCATCGGACTCCATCACAGGTCGATTCCAGCCGGTTGTCCGCCATTAACAGCGTTTTCCCGCCATCTGCAGAGTTTCCCGCCACTGGGAAGCGATTCCCGCCATTTCCAAAGGTTTCCCGCCTTGGAAGAGCGGACGCCATTATGGGCGTGCCAGAGGGTGGCAAGAGGCCACCTCCCATCGTGGGCCAGGACCGAAAATGGCGCCAAAAGTGGAAACCGCCCCCACCAACAGAGACTGTGATGCTAGAGGTGTCAGTCAGCGTGAAAGAACAGCCCCTGGAGCTGACAGTCACCAAGTGGCCCCGGGACCGCCCTCGAAGGGGGAGGAGACGAAAGAAGAGAGCAAAGATGGGTGTCGCCTGGAGCAGTCTGGAGCGAGCGCACCCGGAGGCAAGAAGCCTGGAGAAGAATATCGGAGGAGCTTACCCGGAGATGGCGAGAAAGCAGAGCAGCACCGGCCCGTTGGCCAGGAGCCTGCTAGAAACAGAGGAGGGAGAGCAGAGCAGCACCGGCCCGCTGGCCAGGAGCCTGCTGGAGACAACTGTAGGAGAGCAGAGCAGCACCGACCCGTTGGTCAGGAGCCTGCTGGAAACAACGACCCCACTAGGCCTAGTGGAGGTCCTAGCACAGCTCCCCCGAGACCGGGAGTGTGCACAGACCGCTCTGGAGGGCCTCGCAAGGAGGATGGCCCGGGTGCAGCGAGAGACGTTGGCGGAGTGGAGCCGTGAGATGGCCCAGCAGACCGAGACCTGTCAGCGGAGCACGCCACCCGAGACGAGGAAACAGACCGCCTCTGAGGATGGCGCGGGAGGATTGAAGGCCGGAGACGGCGCCGAGAAGGGAGCCGAACGAGTGGAGGCAGGTAAAGGGGACGTCTATACCCCAAACCGGGAAACCGCGTACCTGCCCCAGCTCCCCGTCGCAGAGCCCGAAGTCTATCCTGCCGTGCCCGTCGCTGCAACGTCACCGCCGCAGACTAGGCCTCAAACGGGAGCCGCGACCCCTGTGACGTCACATGCCTCGACCCCGAGCGTGACCAAGCAGGAAGTACCACCAGCCTGGTCGCAAGGCCTAGTACCCCCGGGCGCCGCAATACCAACAGCGCCCCCTACCTCCGCGGAGCCCCCGGCCTGGTCGCAGGGCCAAGTAGCCCAGGGCGCCGCCGTCCTTACGGTGCCCTTTACCTTCCAGATACCCCAGGCCTGGCCGCAAGGCCCGGGCAACCCGGGCGCTAACACCACCGCGCCCATAAGACCAAGAGTGCCGCATCTGGGAGAGGACCTGTACGCCCAGCACACGTGCCCGGATGGGCAGCCATTTATATGGCCACCGGAGTTCCACCATCCCCGACTCCGGAGAGAGAGACCCCTGGATGAACCCCTGATCCCGGCTCCAAAGCCCGTTAAGAGGATCTCGCCCCCGCTAGCAGAAGCGCAGTTTGAGTGGGACCCCACCGGAGAAGACCTCATGGGGTTCACTCAAGAGACTCGGGCAGCTGCAGCGGAGCGTGCTGAGTGCTGCCGCCAACAGCTCGAGGACTTCGAGAGGGAGCGGAGAGAGAGGCGGGTCCGGGAACAGCAAGCTCAAGTAAGGAGCGCGGAGCAGAAGAGCCGGGCCAGGAGAGACCCCCGTGCAGCGCATAGTCCCCGCACCACCGGGACTGTGATAAAGTTTAACATGCAGCATGGGTGGGGCTTCATCCGAGACCACCGCACCCTAGGCGACGTCTTCGTGACGAGGAGAGACGTTGAGTCCCACCTACCGGAGGGACACAGAGGTCGTGACCTTTACATCGGGGACGAGGTCACCTTCACCCGGCACAAGTGTGCCAAAGGACCCTACGCCCTCCATGTGCATCGCCTGACGGAGGAAGAGCTGCGGTGTGAGGAGGAAGAACAAGAGGACCCGGACGGGTCTGAAACTAGAGTTAAAGGTAACCATAAAGCAAGAGCAGGAGGACGCCGTCGTTAAGTACAGCAGAGTACAAGCTGTATATAGTTGCCCGTCGGGGCACAGTGAACTGTTGCTAATATAGTCCCCGTTGGGACCAGCAAGTGTGAACTGTTCCACGAGTTCCAAAGACTGTCGCACTTTACCCGGTCACACGTTGCACAGTGACCGGAGGAGGAGCCAGAGGCGACGAGAATGTTTTATAAGAATGTTTTGCTGCTAATGTATGTTATTTTATATGTTTATACGATGTTGTTGATATGAAAAAAATTGTATGTTTTGGTGTTGTTTATGTCTTACAGCCCGAGGACGTGCTGTGATTTACCAGGGGGGAATGTAGCACCCTGAGGATTCGGCTGCTACAGGGGTATTGCACCTCAACCCAGAGGTGTGATATTCCACTCCCGGGTAAGGATGGAGTGTGGACCTGAGCTCGGTAGGCTGCATGCACTACACACATCCCATTTCCGAGGAGCAGACCGACGGTACTCCCACTTAGAAATGTGCAGGTACGACCGAGTCTGTTCCTGGCTGGAGTGGGAGGGGGGGTGGTACATCCCAAGTAGTGTAGGGGCAGATAGGGGGAGCAGCCTGGGTAAAGATAGGAGCTCATTGGGTGCTGGTCACCTGAGCTCACACATAGAGGGTGTATATAAGGTGGGCACCATCAAAGAACAGGGTCAGTCAGTCTTTGCAGGTCAGTCTGTGAGAAGTCAGAGGAAGAGGAGCAGAGCAGCCCCAGAGAGAGAGAGAGGAGAAAGCCAGAAAGACCCAGAGGGGGAAACAGAAAAGGAACTCTGAGAACCCAAAGTCCATCAGCGGGTGAAGAGTTGGCAAAAGGGTACCGGATCCCAAGCTGGTGGGGGCAAAAGCACACCCTAGCCAGAGACCGGAGGCCGTGGGCAGTGTCTGCCACGGCCACCCACCACATCCACCCCGAAGGCATACCACGTGGAGGGTCAGGGAACCCAAGGCCAAGGGTGTCCCAACAGAAGGCCCGAGGGAGCTGGACCTGGGTGGATCACTAGTGGGGACGGCCAGAGGAAGGGACAGAAGGAGAGCTCAGGGTCACGCTCCGGACTTGTTTGGGGGTTGGCTGGATCCAGGACCTGGTGGACGCAGCACGGCTCGGGTGGTCACTTGAAGCTGGAGTGACCGGAACATCAGCAGTGAGTAAATACCCTAAACTGCACAACCCGACTCTGTCTTCATTTTACATCTACGCTGCACCACCACAACCCCCATCCTCTGCACCTGACCCCCTGAGGCTATACCCCACCCGTTGGGGGTTATACCATCACAAGCTGCACCTACACCATCAGCCTCAGCGGACCCTGCTGCAGCGGCGGCCATAGTGACCGCAATACAACGGGTGGCGTAGTCGACAATAAAGAACTTAATAACATCTGTAGGACTGCCACATACAACTGAGTTTGACACCCTGGGCACGGACCGGGTCACAGCCACTCGGAAGACTACAACCCCCATCTGATCCGGCTCCGGATATTCCCACTAAAGAATATGGCCCAGGGGGCGCGTCATATGCAGGTGGCGACTCCGCTCCGTCCGCACCCCCTGAGATCCTTTCGCCTGTGGAGTTTGTCTCCTCTGCTCCCCTCCTAGGCCTTCTTAGTTGGACCCTGACCGGGGACAGAGCCAGGTATAACTCTGCCCCGACCTCCCGTCTCGAGGCCTGAGACTGGGAACCGTGGACCCTCAGCCAGCCGCAGCCTTGTGCTGACTTGCTGACCGAAAGACCCACGACCAAAGACCTTGTTGCTAAAATGGCCTCTGATTATATATCATTCTAGTTAAGTGCTGTAGATTAATGCTTCCTCCACACTCACTCACTACTTGGTTCCCCCTAATCTTTGGTTCCCCCCAACTCCTCCATTCAGGCCCGGGGCAGCACTATGGTGCATTAGGCCCCCTTCAGAACTGGAGTGGTGTAGTGTTGAGTGTGTGGTTGGGGTCCTGTGCAGTACTCCATCCTTACCTAAGAGAGGAGATACCACACCTCATTCTGATGTGCAGTACCCCTGTGGCGACTGAACCCTCAGGGGCGCCACAAAAGCAATGTAGGGCCCCGTTATACTGTATGGAGGATTATGTGGGGCCCATTATACTATATGGAGAACTATGTGGGGCTCATTATTCTGTATGGAGCACTGTGTGGCCATTATACTGTATGGAAAGCAATGTAGGGCCCTGTTATACTGTATGGAGCAGTATGTGGGGCCAGTATACTGTATGGAGAACTATGTGGGGCCCATTATACTGTATGGAGCACTATGTGGGGCCCATTATACTGTATGGAGCACTATGTGGGGCCCAATATACTGTAGAGAGCACTATGTGGGGCCCATTATACTGTATGGAGCACTATGTGGGGCCCATTATACTGTATGGAGCACTATGTGGGGCTCATTATACTGTATGGAGGTCTATGTGGGGCCCATTATACTGTATGGAACACTGTGTGGGGCCCATTATACTGTATGGAGCACTGTGTGGGGCCATTATACTGTATGGAGCACTATGTGGGGCCATTATACTGTATGGAAAGCAATGTAGGGCACTGTTATACTCTATGGAGCACTGTGTGGGGCCATTATACTGTAAGGAGGATGTGGGGTCATTATATTGTATGGAGGACTATGTGGGGCCATTATTCTGCATGGAGGACTATGTGGGGCCATTATACTGTATGGAGGATTATGTGGGACCCATTATACTGTATGGAGGATTATGTGGGGCCATTATACTGTATGGAGGATTATGTGGGGCCCATTTTACTGTATGGAGCACTATGTGGGGCTCATTATTCTGTATGGAGCACTGTGTGGCCATTATACTGTATATAATAAGCAATGTAGGGCCCTGTTATTGTGACGCTCTAGCCCTCCCTGGGAAGGTGAACTCGGACGGCGGGCCTGTAGTTGTGGGGGATGTCATCGTGGCCTTGGCCCGGTCCGTGCCCAGGGCTGTCACATAAAAAATTATGGGCTTCTGGATGAGTGGTTGTTTGACTACGCCGGCAGTCCTCTGAGGCCGGTGTTCAGACAGCTCAGATGGTACGGCTACCCACAGGTGGAGCAAGGCCTCAGGGCAGCATAGAGAGAGAGAGAGCGTGGAATAGAGCGTTGGGGGGTTCAGAGCTGTGGAGTAAGGAACAGACAGAGAAAAGGGTTGAAGTCATCCAAGTCTTTACTCACAGGTGAAGTGGTTCAGCTCAGAGCTTCTCTCTGCTGTCACACGGCGTGTTGCGGCCACCAGGATGGGGTTTGTGGTGCCCTGCTGTGCATGGAGCCACAGATCCTGGAGGGGTGTATTAAAGGATTTCTCCACAAGATACCTACACACACCTCCACCCTACCTCAGTCCACCAGAGGGAGTCCGGATAGGGATATAAATACGGAGGGTGGAGCTAGGCAGAGGCGGTCTGTGAGTTTGTTCTCCTCAGGAAGTGAGTGGAGACAGAACAGTCTGGAGTCCACAGCCAGTTCCTGCAGAATGAGACACAAAAAAACAGGTCAGTCTGCAGTGGAGCTCAGTCAGACTCAAGCAGCTCGAGTAAAGTGAGCTAGGAGCGTTGCTGACGCTCAGAGAGCAGCAGAAGAGGCAGCAGCTAACTGCCAGTGTGTATAGCCTAGTGAGGGCCCGAGTAGGCCGAAGGCTAGAGGAGCGAGTAGCATTGGGGGCAGAGGGGCTTTACCAGCTCACCCCAGAAACCAGTTCGAGTCTGCAGGGATTCTTTACACGCAGCAGAGGACAACCAGAACCCCTGGCGAACTACATGTCCCAGGAATACCAAACGCGGACTGTTATACCAGGGTCAGGAGTTACCGAGGCCCCATATACCATGGGGTGTGTACTCCTACAGAAGACCCTACCGCAGGATCAGCCGGTGCAGGACAGAAACCAAGTTAGGCCTAGCTCCATGCAGGTCAGAAACTTACTACAGAGAGGCAAGAGACAGGAGGCCATACACCCGCTCACTGGGGAGAATCCGGACTTGCACCCCTCAACCTACAGCGCTCCGGGGTGTTCATGACTCTGACCTGGCTGGGTCCCCTCTGTCCTGCATCCCCAACTCCTACGCTGCCCTGAGTCCCCGCTCCGCCTGTGGGGAGCGATTCCATCTAAGCTGCCACAACACCGGCCTCAGTGGACGGCCGCAGCGCTGGTGATCCTCTCCAGACACCACAGGTGGCGTCACGAACTTTGACATTTCATTTTCCCCTTTTTAAGAGAGACCCCAGGGTACGGGCCCGGGAGCCAACCACCGCGACATCCCCCAAGAACAGGCATTAAGGCCCGGGCGCCGAGTAGTCCCCATCCCCTGGGCGACACATCTCTCTAACTGGCGTCACGAACAGGATTGCGTGCCCGTTGCCACCTGGTACTGTGCGCCTTAAGAAACTGTAAAACTCACAGTGGTGAAGCTTTTCCCGCCATTTTCTGGAGTTTCCCGCCACTGTCAGCCATATTTCCGGTCGCCGCGCGGGAAGAAGAAGGGCGTAACCGCTGGAAGCGCGCGAAGTCGAGGACACTCCCCGCCCCTGACGTCAAATCAGGAAGCGTCAGGTCCTGGAAGGAGCCAGAGGACACCCTGACGTCGGACGCAAGCGACGCAAGGTCCTACCAGAAGACCTTCACCTGCGGAGCTGCGGCCTAAAGAAGGAGGTAGGCCACGGTTCACTAGGGGGGTGCCAAGATGTTGCAGCAACAACCCGACGTCGCGGCCCAGGCTGACAGCCCCGATGATGCACCCGCGGCCGCCGCCGCGCAAGACGGGGCAGACGCTCCATCACCATGGCCTGTAGCCCCTATCGTACCATTGACTTTACCATACATGCCTGGAGCAAAGTGGCTCCCCCAGTACAGCGGCAAGCCAGACACTCTGTCTGGATTCAAGCGCAAAATATGCAGCATCCTGGACATGTATTCTATGACGGGCAAACAAAGAGCTGCAGTTGTTGTGGGACAATTGACTGGTGCTGCGGAGAGAGAAGTAGAGACTTGGTCGGCCGCAGACCAGGAGTCAGTGTCCGCAATTTTCAAAAAATTACAGACTGCCTTTGAGGACCGCACTGAACCAGACCTCCAGATGAGGTTCTACCAATGCTCTCAGAAACCGGAGGACAGCGTTCGAGACTATGCCTGCCGCTTACAAGGTGCCCTGCGAGCTCTAAAACAGGTTAGTCCAATTAGCATAACAAATGAGAGTAAAATGCTAAAAGAACAATTTGTCCGGGGGCTGAGGTCCCAAGCGGAGAGCAGGACTGTGCGTTGGTGGTCCTTGGATCATCCAGATGCTACCTTTGACACCCTTATGGATATGGCTATAAAGGGACTGCAACCCCTGGAGACGGCAGATACTGCAATCCAACGTTACCAGGGTGGGGCCACTCCAACGCCAGCAGCACCCATCTTTTCCCCGCTGGCCGCTGAAGCCAAAGTGCAGGCAGTGCCCCCTACTGAGCTGGACTGTCTGCGCTCAGAAGTGCGCCAGCTGACCAAAAACCTGTCCACTGTAATGAGTGCCCTGCAACTACGGACGGAGCCAGAGACGGAGGGAAATATCCTGCTAGCCGACTGCCCTGAGGATGTCCCTTGGATGAACCGGAGGAGAAGGAGAACGTCGCCACTCCGGAGGAGGACATCGCCAACCCGGAGGAGGACAACGCCGCCCCCAGGAAGGACCAACAACCAGCGCCATCCTTACCAAGAGTTCGTCTGCCACCGCTGCCAGAAGGCAGGTCACACAGTGCACCAGTGTCCTTTAAACAAGCAAACCCTGGGTCCGAGGGCCAACACCCAGGAATCGACTCAGCAGGCCCCTCACACTGGCACCACAGGTTCGAGGGAGGAAGACCTTTCCTATCCATCATACTGGACGGCATTGCGATACCTGCCCTGCTGGACACCGGATCCCAGGTAACAATCATACCTGATATCCTCTATAGCAAATACTGGTCCATGGACAGTCTCCAACCCCCAAACCCTGACTTTTCAGTATATGCCTCTAACGGCCTCCCTCTTGACCTACTTGGGGTTAAGAATGTAGCAGTAAAAGTGGGGAGAGTGGAGTTAAAGGACCAGGGGCTCATTGTAGTGAAGACTGTCAATGAGGAAAATGGACTGAATGTAGTACTAGGCACTAACATTGTGGGTAACTGTTTGGAGGAGGTTGTGTTTTTACTCCAACAGCTTGCTGACACCGCCAGACCGGGGCAGCGGAGAGCACTCCAGAGGGAGATTCGAGCCCTGATGTACCAGCAGCAAGTAAAGCTAACCGGTGGTGCGGGTAACAGACCCCGTACCCATTGTGATTCCCCCAATGAGTGAAATGCTTATCTGGTGTAGAGCAGCAATAGGTCTTAAAGGACATAGCTACCAGGCGGTAGTAGAACCCCTTAGCTCAGAACACTGACCTACACTCTTAACTGCCAGGGGGGTAGTAGATGTACGCAATGGGAGGGTGCCCGTTCGTCTTCTCAACTATGGGGAAGACAAGGTCAGATTACCACGTTATGCCACTGTTGCCAAAGTTTACACTGTAAATAATAACTCTATTCACACGGCCGAGTCCTTAACCTCCCCAGACCAAGTGGAGGATAATGATCCTACAACACAGATTGAGGATTGGTGTCAACAGCTCCACGTTGGGACAGACACCACTCCTGCCCACCAGAAACAGGGAGTACACCGGGTGGTTCAGGAATACGCGCAGGTATTCAGCAAACACCCACTTGACTTTGGGAGGATTAAGGGGGTACAACATCACATCCCCACAGGCAACCATCCCCCCATCAAGGAACAGTACAGGCCTATACCTCCAGCACACTACCAGAAAGCCAAGGAGATGTTGCATGACATGAAGAAGGCAGGGGTAGTAAGGGATAGTTGTAGTCCCTGGGCAGCTCCCCTAGTTCTAGTCAGGAAGAAGGATGGAAGCATGAGAATGTGTGTAGATTACAGACAAGTAAATCGCATTACACATAAAGATGCATACCCTTTACCCCGTATTGAGGAATCCCTGGCTGCCTTAAAGTCTGCAAATTACTTTTCCACCCTTGACCTTACTAGTGGGTACTGGCAAGTAGCTGTGGCTGAGGAGGATCGGGAGAAGACGGCCTTCACCACCCCAATGGGACTCTGCGAGTTCAACAGTATGCCGTTTGGACTCTGCAATGCCCCTGGAACGTTCCAGAGATTGATGGAGAGCTGCCTGGGACACCGCAACTTCGAGACTGTGTTGCTATACCTGGATGACGTGATAGTGTACTCCAAGACGTATGAGGACCACTTGAAGCACCTGGCAGAGGTGTTTGAGTCACTGTCCCCGTATGGGATGAAGTTGAAACCCTCAAAGTGCCACCTGCTCAAGAGAAAGGTACAATAACTGGGGCACATTGTCAGCCCAGAAGGGGTAGCACCAGACCCGGAGAAGGTCACTGCCATACAGAAATGGCCGGAGCCGAAGAACCTCAAAGAGGTGCGTCAGTTCTTGGGACTGATAGGATACTACCGGAGGTTTGTACAAGACTACACTAAGAAAGCAGCGCCTCTGCAAGACCTCCTGGTAGGACAGTCCCCCAAGGGCAGAAATCCCCCATTCCACTGGAGTAAAGAACAGGCTGAATCATTTCAAGAAATGAAGGAGATCCTGACAGGTGATGAGATCCTAGCCTACCCTGACTACAGCCAACCGTTCCTGCTGTATATTGATGCCAGCAATGAAGGATTGGGAGCTGTCCTAAGTCAGAAGCAGAATGGCCAGGAGAAAGTCATCGCATATGCAAGCAGGAAGCACCGCTCGACTGAGAGGAACCCAGAGAACTATAGCAGCTTTAAGTTAGAGTTCCTGGCCTTGGTCTGGGCCTTCACAGAAAGGTTCAAGCACTACTTAGCCTCCAGCAAGTTCACTGCCTACACTGACAATAACCCCTTAACTCATCTTGAAACAGCCAAGCTGGGAGCCATGGAACAACGATGAATGGCTCGGCTGTCAAACTACCAATTCACAATAAAGTACTGGGCGGGCCACAAGAACGCCAACGCCGTTGCCTTGTCCAGGATGCCTCACCAGTCAGACACAGAAGAAGAAGTGGATGACCTGGAAGAGATTGAGCTACCTGCCTTTCATTGGAATGGGATGATCCACGAGCAACGAGCCTCCAGGAGGCAGCGTGGTAAGACGTTAAACCCTTTGCCTCACCACAGCTGGAAAGAGACCCAGGACAGTGACCCGGTTGTCAGCCGTATCAAAGAGCTGATAACCCAAGAAGGTTCCTCCCTGGAGAAGGATGCGTCTCTCTAAGCAAAACAGCTGTGGAATGAGAGAAGCCGGCTGTTTATCTACCGTGAGAAGCTGTGTCGGAGGTACGCAAATCCAAAAACCCATGAGATGGTATGGCAGATAGTGGTCCCCAAGACGGACATCCAGATGGTGTTGGAGGCCTACCACGATCAGGCGGGGCACTTTGGCTGGAAAAAGCTAGAGACCATGTTGAAGTGTCGATTCTACTGGGTGGGAATGCGCAGCTCCATTGAGAGGTGGTGCAGAGACTGTGGACCCTGTAGCATCAGAAGAAAAGACTACAGCAGCCAGAAGGCACCCCTGCAGCCCATCAAGACGACTCGACCCCTGGAGATCGTGGCCCTGGACCATGTCAAGTTGTCACCCAGCCAGTCAGGATATGCCTATGCCCTGACCATGGTGTATCACTACTCCAGGTTCCTGGTGGTCGCCCCTGTCAAAGACCTGACAGCAGAGACAGCAGCGAAGACGTTCCAAGCGTACTTCTGCAGACCCCATGGATACCTTGAGCAGGTACTGATTGACCAAGGCCCGGCCTTTGAGGCTGAATTGTTCAAAGAGTTCTGCCATCTGTACGGGTGTAAAAAGATCAGGACTACACCGTACCACCCCCAAACTAACGGTCTCTTTGAAAAGATGAATAACATCATCATCGATCTACTGAAGACTATACCACTAGAAGAGAGAAACCAGTGGCCAGACCTACTACCTGACCTAGTGGATCTGTATAATCACATACCAGTAAGTTCCACCAATTGCACTCCGGCATATCTCATGCGGGCAAGACCAGGAAAGCTGCCCATGGACCTGGAGCTTGGTGTTGTAGAACAAGAAGCAGATGTGACCACTGAAGACTGGGACACGACCAGAAAGGAGCAGTACAGAAGAGTACAAGCATGTGTCGAAGACAGTCTCACTCGGGTGAGGGATAAACAAGAAGCACAATACAACAGAAGTGCACCAGCAGAACCATTCACACCAGGAGAAGTGGTATTGAAAAGGAAGCAGAGGAACCACAAGCTTGATGACCAGTGGGAGAGAGAACCCTACTCTGTGTTGAATTCAAGGTTTGACAACAGGAAGACACGTCTGATCAGCAAAGATGGAGGAAGAACAACTGCAACAGTATCTAGGGACCACCTGAAGTTGTGTCCAGATCTGCTAAAATCCCAAGAAGAAGTGCCTCTCATTTTCCCGGAGGAACCTGATGAAGCAGTAATACATACTGATTTAGGAGACTTCCCGGCAGATTGGCCTCAAATCGGAGGAGCAGTCATAATTCCAGTACTCCAATTCTTCCAACAGCCAGAAGACCCTCCACAGCAAGTTGAACCTGTAAGTGCTGCAGAAGAGCCTAGTGCCGCAGAAAAGCCTGCTCAGGAAGAATCCCCGGAAGAAGGATCCCCGGCAGAAGCAGAGCAAGAAGGCAAAGCCAATGGTGAACTTGCCAGCCCATTAGTGAGGTTAAGGCAGTTTTTCAATACCATCACTAGTAGAACAAACAGGGTAGCTGAGAGAAACACTGACACTACACAGACCACCGCACTACGCAGATCTACACGTAGCATGAAAGGTCAACTCCCTGTCAGGTACACTAAGTAAAATAGTTAAACCCCGACAGATGTAGATAGTTATCCCTGGGGTATGATATTGTATTGTATAATACTGTATATTATTGCATTATTCTGTGTATGTATTGCTATGTATTTATTGCCTTTTACAGGCCTTTAACTTATATTTTGCCCCTCTAATACACAATCCAAGTGAAACGGACACTTTACTTATTTGCTTCCCATTACCCGCTTGGGTATCTAAGAACTCTGTGGCTGAGGACTATGTGCAGCCCAAAGACTTTATTTGTACATATTTGCACTCCCTGAGTGCCCCTTTGCGCAACCTCTCCAGAAGTGACTTGGACTTTCTGGTTGCTCATTGCCTACTGTTTATTGAACTATATATGTATATTTATCCATGTTCTGGTTATGCAACGTTCAAGTGTCCTTACCTCCCATAAAGGGAAGCTTGTTATTGTTGTTGTTACAAAATGTGCTTCAGCCCGGGAGTGCTGAGTTCAACTAGGGGGGAATGTGACGCCCTGCTGTGCATGGAGCCACAGATCCTGGAGGGGTGTATTAAAGGATTTCTCCACAAGAGACCCTCGGAGCATACACACACCTCCACCCTACCTCAGTCCACCAGAGGGAGTCCAGATAGGGATATAAATACAGAGGGTGGAGCTAGGCAGAGGCGGTCTGTGAGTTAGTTCTCCTCAGGAAGTGAGTGGAGACAGAACAGTCTGGAGTCCACAGCCAGTTCCTGCAGAGTGAGACACAGAGAAACAGGTCAGTCTGCAGTGGAGCTCAGACAGACTCAAGCATCTCGAGTTAAGTGAGCTAGGAGCGTTGCTGACACTCATAGAGCAGTAGAAGAGGCAGCCAGCTAACTGCCAGTGTGTATAGCCTAGTGAGGGCCCGAGTAGGCCGAAGGCTAGAGGAGCGAGTAGCATTGGGGGCAGAGGGGCTTTACCAGCTCACCCCAGAAACCATATACCGGACAACGGGTCCGAATCTGCAGGGATTCTTTACACCCAGCAGAGGACAACCAGAACCCCTGGTGAACTACATGTCTCAGGAATACCAAACGCTGACTGCTATACCAGGGTCAGGAGTTACCGAGGCCCCATATACCAGGGGGTGTGTACTCTAACAGAAGGCCCTACCACAGGATCAGCCGATGCAGGGCAGAAAATAAGTTAGGCCTAGCTCCAGGCAGGTCAGAAACTTACTACAGAGAGGCAAGAAACAGGAGGCCGTACACCCGCTCACTGGGGAGAATCTGGACGTGCACCCCTCACCCTACAGCGCTCCGGAGTGTTCCTGAACTATTTCCAGTAAAGGTACAGAAGTGACTTTTGTGTGTGCTTCCCCTTCTTGCTCTGACCTGGCTGGGTCCCCTCTGTCCTGCATTCCCAACTCCTACGCTGCCCTGAAGCCCCGATCCGCCTGTGGGGAGTGATTCCATCTAAGCTGCCACAACACCGGCCTCAGTGGACAGTCGCAGCGCTGGTGATCCTCACCAGACACCATAGGTGGCGTCACGAACTTTGACATTTCATTTTCCCCTTTTTAAGAGAGACCTCAGTGTACAGGCCCAGGAGCCGACCACCGCGACATCCCCCAAGAACAGGCATTAAGGCCCGGGCGCCGAGTAGTCCGCATCCCCTGGGCGCCACAGGGTTCAGCACACTCCAAGTACTTCAGGTGCACTTGACAGGACCCCAAGCTCTAGTGTGTTCCTCTCTTCTCTTAATTCTCCTTCTCCCTCCTTGTGTTCCCCACTGAGTCCCGTACGGGTACTGCGATGCCCTTTACGGGTGGCGTGTAGCCCCCGGACCGACTGGGTGCCCTTATTGGTGACTGGTGGTGAGAACTTGGTGTAAGGCCGGGTCCCTCTGGATAAACGCAGATTAGAGGATACAGGTGGCGACTCCGCTCCGTCCGTATCCCCCTGGGATCCACATAAGCCTCCGGACTTTTCTGACAGAGACGTGAAGTGCAAGGTCAGATAATCGGCGACCGGTACCCCCTCTTGCGGCAGAGTCTCTCTGACTAAGCCATAATGAGGCATGCAGGTGGCGACTCCGCTCCGTCCGCACACCCTGAGATCCTTTCGCCTGTGGAGCCTATCTCCTCTGCTCCCCTCTTTTGCCTTCTTGTGTGGACTAAGACCAGGAACAGAGCTGGCTATAACTCAACTCTGCCCCAATCCCCAGTCTCGAGGCCTGAGACCGAGAATCACAGAATCCTAGAACAGCTGCAGCTTGTACTGACTAACCACTCCAGGGAACTGCGACCAAAGACCCGGTACTAAAGATGGCCTCTGTTTATATATGATTCTATTAAGGTGTGTTATAAAGTGCTTCCTCCACCCTCACTCACTACTTGGTTCCCCCTTACTTTGGTTCCCCCCAACTCCTCCATTCAGACCCAGGGCTGCACTATGGTGCTTTAGATCCCCGTCCTGAACTGGAGTGGTGTAGTGTTGAGTCCGTGGCAGGGGTCCCGTGTAGTACTCCATCCTTACCTTGGAGAGGAGATACCACACCTCGGTCTGAGGTGCAGTACCCCTGTGGCGACTGAACCCTCAGGGGCGCCACATTATACTGTATGGAGCACTCTGTGGGGCCCATTATACTGTATGGAGGATTATGTGGGGCCATTATACTGAAGGAGCACTATGTGGGGCCAGTATACTGTATGGAGTACTATGTGGGGCCCATTATACTGTATGGAGCACTATGTGGGGCCCACTATACTGTGTGGAACACTATGTGGGGCCCATTATACTGTATGGAGAACTATGTGGGACCCATTATTCTGATATGGAGGGCTATGTGGGGCCCATTATTCAGTATGGAGGACTATGTGGGGCCATTATTCTGTATGGAGGACTATGTGGGGCCATTATATTGTATGGAGGACTATGTGGGGCCATTATTGTGCATGGAGGACTATGTGGGGCCATTATTATGCATGGAGGACTATGTTGGACCCATTATTCTGCATGGAGGACTATGTGGGACCCATTATACTGTATGGAGTACTATGTGGCGCCATTATTCTGCATGGAGGTCTATGTGGGACACATTATACTGTATGGAGGACTATGTGGGGCCATTATACTGTATGTAGGACTATGTAGGGCCATTATACTGTATGGATGACTAGGTGGGCCATTATTCTGCATGGAGGGCTATGCGGGGCCATTATACTGTATGAAGGACTATGCGGGGCCATTATACTGTATGGAGGACTATGTGGGGCCATTATACTGTATGGAGGACTATGTAGGGCCATTATACTGTATGGATGACTATGTGGGCCATTATTCTGCATGGAGGACTATGCGGGGCCATTATACTGTATGAAGGACTATGCGGGGCCATTATACTGTATGGAGGACTATTCAATGTTATATTTGATAAGGGAAAACTTCCTCAGTTGTAGACATTTTTTAAATAAATATCACGGTTGTCTTGCAACTTTGTCCAAGCTTTTCATTTTGGCCCTCCGGGTATTTGAGTTTGACAAAATATAAAGGGATGTCTGGGCATACAGTATTGCCATATCGCACTGCGTCATAATTCAGCTGTCACAGAGAGAGACTGCAGACTTTTCTTTTGCAAGCAGAAAACCCTATAAGATATAAAGGGATGTCCGGGCATACAGTATTGATGACCTATCTACATCTACAGGATAGGTCATCAATAGCAGATCAGTGGGGGTCCGACACCTGGCGTCCCCAAGAGCAGCTGTTTGCTCAGGCAGCATTACTGAGCGGCTGCTGCTGGTTCTGCAGCTCAGCTCCTGTTCATTTGAATAGTAGTGACTACAGTACCAGCAGCGACTGGCAGAGGCCACTACACTCTGGATAGAGCTGCGCTTGCTCCGGAGCTTGTAACAGCTGACTGATGGGGGCACCAGTTGTCAGACCCCACCTATCTGCTTTTCATGACCTATCCTGTATATGTAGAGAGGTCATCAATCCCATATGCCTGGAAATATCCTTTACTCTCTTATAGTTGTTTTCTGGTCACAAGAGAAAAGTCTGCAGTTACTCTGACTGCAGACAGCTGAATTATCACACTGTCACGATTTGCGCACACTGTCTCGATTTTCCTGTATTTTAATGCGGGAGGGCGGTCACTTGACCTCATGTATGCGATTTACATACTTGCAGTCACATGCCGACTAGTCTCATCCAGATTCTTTCAATTCTCTTATATTGAGTGGAGCAAGATGAGTCTCGTCCGCACATGACTGCAAGTATGTAAATAACATACATTTAAAGGAAAATTCCTTTAAAGAGAATTTCCAACCTTCTTGAAAATTTTACAGGGGACAGGGTTTGTTTTAAGAAAAAGAAAAACAACCTTAAAGGGGTTGTCCAGCTTTAGGCTACAAGCCTGCAATTTCTCTGTGCACGCTGTGAGGATTCTCAGGTGTCGGTGCCCGATGTGAATTGAGTGCAGCCGAACACAGTCTAGTCAGAATGTGGCCAGAAGTAGAAGTATGCGTATCACATGCTTGTGGTCACACACCCGACACCTGAAAATCCTCACAGAGAGCAGGGCGTGCAATGTGAGGATTCACAAGTCTGCAGTCACATAAAGTGACTGCAGTCTTGTAGCTTAAGGCAGCTTGCACCTGTTCACACTTGCTTTATTCTGTTCGGAGGTGCTGGTCAAGTTTTTTTTATAGTTTACTTTTGGAGGTTGTGACAGCCTCCTTTTCTGACTGTGCACTCCTCTGATCAGCCTAAGGCCCCCTTCACATGTACATGTCTGCGTTACGTGTGGCATCCGTTTTTTCCATGGATACCACACGTGCCCATTATAACCTACTAGCTATTCAACCCGTTCTACGCCCGGGTGGCAAGCATTTTTATTGGTATATGGTATCCCATGCTGGTATGTGCTGCCCCCCTTCTGGTATTTGTGCTGCCCCCATCCTGTCCCCACCATCCCATCCTGGTATGCATGGCACCTCTCACCCCCAATCCTGGTATGCAAGGCACCCCTCACCCCCAATCCTGGTATGCATGGCACCCCTCACCCCCAATCCTGGTATGCATGGCACCCCTCACCCCCAATCTTGGTATACATGGCACCCCTCACCCCAAATCCTGGTATGCATGGCACCACTCACCCCCAATCCTGGTATGCATGGCACCCCTCACCCCCAATCTTGGTATGCATGGCACCCCTCACCCCCAATCTCGGTATGCATGGCACCCCTCACCCCCAATCCTGGTATGTGTGGTACCCCATCCCTCATCCCTATCCTGGTATGTATGGTATCCCAGATCCTGGTATGCATGGGCCGCTCACCCTCATCCTGGTATGCATGGCACCCCTCATCCCCATCCTGGTATGCATGGCACTCCTCATCCCTATCCTGGTATGCATGGGCCCCTCATCCCCAATCCTGGTATACATAGTACCGCTCATCCCCAATCCTGGCATACATGGTACCCCTCATCCTTATCATGGTATGTATGGTACCCCTCATCCTGGTATGCATGGTACCCATCATTCCTATCCTGGTATGTATGGTCCCCTCATCCCTATTCTGGTATGCATGGCACCCCTCACATCCCTATTCTGTTATACATGGCACCCCTCACACCCCAATCCTGGTATGCATGGTCCCCTCACCCCCCAATCCTGGTATGCATGGTCCCCTCACCCCCCAATCCTGGTATGCATGGTCCCCTCACCCCCCAATCCTAGTATGCATGGTCCTCTCACCCCTTAACCCTGGTATGCATGGTCCCCTCACCCCCCAATCCTGGTATGCATGGTCCCCTCAACCCCCAATCCTGGCATGTGTGGTACCCCTCACCCCCCAATCCTGTTAAGTGTGGTACCCCTCACCCCCCAATCCTGGTATGCATGGTCCCCTCACCCCCCAATCCTGGTATGCGTGGTACCCCTCATCCTGGTATGCTTGATCCCCTCACCCCACAATCCTGGTATGCATGGTCCCCTCACCCCACAATTCTGGTATGTGTGGCCCCCTCTTCCCTTTCACACTGTACACACATACAAAAAAATAAACAGTTATACTCACCTTTCTTCTCTGTGCTCCAGCGCTGCTGCGTCCTGTTCTGCCGGAGGCCGGGGGAGGAGTGTGGAGACGGAGCACCGCGCTGTCCGGCGCCATTTTGCTGAAGACACACTGCAAATGTATCTTCAGTAAAATGGCGCAAGATAGCGCTATGTGCATGCGCCGATCCGGCGCCTCACTCCTGCCACCGTCTCCGGCGAAGAGAGGCGCTGCGGCAACGCTCCTCCCGGTCAGGTAAGTATGTAAGTATGGTGTCGGAGATCGCGGTATGCGTTCAGTGCCTACGCATACCGCGATCTCCGGTGCCATACACTCCTTTTACCTGTAACGGCTGGATGGGTGATTCTGTCTGGAGCGAGACTGCGCGTCGCGCATGCGCAGTCTATCGAGGCTTCAGACAGAGACACGCTTGCAGTGTTATATTATAGATGGTGTTTTTCCGGTAACGGTTTTATATGAATTTATGAAGGTGCCTAAGGCTTTTAATTAATGCTGGATCCTACCTGCCCTTTACATTTTTACGCTTATAGCCCTGGAGAGGCATGACTGATAAATATTAGGATTAGGATCCCATCAAAGAAAGGTCACCTTGTCACGGCTAGTGGGCTCTCCTGAATTTGCCAATTTATGAGCTAAATACTGTAATTTTTATAAGTAAATTCTATATAACAGTAATGCGGTTCAAATGTCATATATTCAATGTTTGCAGCACTTACAGGGGCGGCTGTATTCTCCTGTATCTATCTATACTGAGGAGAGGGTGGACATGCCTTGGTGTTTGGGACCTGATCTTTTAAGACCCTAACAACGCCCCCGCTGCTATCCGTCCTTGGTGACACTTTGCAGCAGCCAACAGAATGTCTCCGCACTGTGACCCTAAACTACATTCTCACTTATCTTTTTGCAAAGGACCAGAAAAAGAGGGAAGGAGACATCACACCATGTGAGCACATCCCGCCCACTTTTACTGCAGTCTTAATGCAATCTAACACTACACTAGATTCATGGGAAATGTCTGCAGCTGCTCCCCCTAGTGTTTAAAAGTTGAAAATATCAAAACTTTTACAATTTTTATATCTTTTTACCATTAAAAGATTTTTGTTTTTTAAATTAAAACTTTAGTGCTTTACATTTTTTCAATTGTTGCTGCGAGACCTCTGAAGATGATGAGTATTATACTATCCATTTCTGAGCTTTACGTTGCTTTACTCCCTACTTCACAGTACACTGACGTTGAGTATGGTCTCATCCATATGGGGTCACAAAGGTTCAGCTAATGTTATCGCCTTTTGCAGGGCTTTTCATACTGGATACATCACCGTCATACATCATATGAAAGTCCAACCATAAACAATATTCCATGGACCCTCAAGGTAAATCCCAAACTTCTCCCTGATCTTCTCTATGGGATATTCATGAAGCTGCTTTATATTTTATCCATGACTGTATAATAACAAGGGCTGTCTGGTTGATTAGATTATGTATAAGAGAATTTCTAAATGTTTTTTTTTTATTACAGGATGACCCAGGGTCGGCTCCAGGTTTTTCTGGGCCCCGGGCGAAAGAGTCTCAGTGGGCCCCTTTAACACATACCACGATTCATGATGCAGAGATACGGCGGAGAAATATATATATATATATATATATATATATATATATATATATATATATATATATATATATATATATATATATATATATAGTACAATGCAAAGATTTCACTTCTTACATTACATGAGTGATATCTATTGTAAATTCCACAATAGCTCAGAAACCGGTGAATCGCTCCACACAGAATACTGGCCCTCATATAAGGCTCCATACAGAATACTGGCCCCCATATAACGCTTCATACGGAATACTGGCCCCCATATAAGGCTCCATACAGAATACTGGCCCCCATATAACGCTCCATACAGGATACTGGTCCCCTTATAAAGCTCCATACAGGATACTGGCCCCCATATAACGCTCCATACAGGATACTGGTCCCCTTATAACGCTCCATACAGGATACTGGTCCCCTTATAAAACTCCATACAGGATACTGGCCCCCATATAACGCTCCATACAGGATACCGGTCCCCTTATAACGCTCCATACAGGATACCGGTTCCCTTATAACGCTCCATACAGGATACTGGCCCCCATATAATGCTGCATGCAGGCTGCTACCCCCCACATAATGCCCCATACAGGCTGTCCCCCCCTTATAATGCTCCATGCAGGCTGTT
The DNA here is from genome assembly GCF_046119375.1 of Phyllobates terribilis. Lineage (NCBI taxonomy): Eukaryota > Metazoa > Chordata > Amphibia > Anura > Dendrobatidae > Phyllobates > Phyllobates terribilis. Next base: position 8,238,610 of record NW_027362807.1, on the reverse strand, counting down.
ACCCCCCACATAATGCCCCATACAGGCCCCCCCCTTTTAATGCTCCATGCAGGCTGTTAACCCCCACATAATGCCCCATACAGGCTGCCCCCCCTTTATAATGCCCCATGCAGGCTGTTCCCCACCTTATAATGCCCCATGCAGGATGCCCCCCCCCTCTTTATAATGCCCCATGCAGGATGTCCCCCCCTCTCTTTATAATGCCCCATGCAGGATGCCCCCCCCTTCTCTTTATACTGCCCCATGCAGGATGCCCCCCCCCTTCTCTTTATACTGCCCCATGCCTCCATACATTAAAAAAAAAAAATCAAATACTCACCTCCCTTCTGCTGCCCGCTGCTCGGGTCCGAACTCCAGCGTTGTCGGCGTCTTCCCGCTCAGCGCTCCCTGTGACGGCTCAGGGGAGGGCGCGGTGTAAAGACGTCACCTGAGACGTCACAGGGAGCACAGAGCAGGAAGACAGCTGATCTGCGGAGGCACGGGGAGAGGTAAGTATCGGGCAGCCGGGGCCCTGAGCAAGCGGCGGAGAAGGGCGGGCGCTGACACCGCTCTCCTCCGCCCATAGCCCAGCGGGGTGCGCGACCGCCAGTGGGCCCCTCTGCCTGCTCAGGGCCCCGGCATTTGCCCGGGTGCGCCGGGTGCTGACGCCGGCCCTGGGATGACCCACTACGTGTGGTTCCCTGGAAAAATTCCTCTGAAGATTCCATCAAGCTTCCTCTTTGGATCTTCCGTGCCACAGTTTTTGTTGCGCTGATGACACTTGTGACAATACTAGAGAACTTGGCTTTAAAGCGCACCTGTCAGCAGGATTGTGCTTAGTAAACCACATACACTGACCGGTGGGCGCCATTACACTGAGTAAAATGATAGCTTTGTTGATGAAATCCGTCCAGAGGTTCTTTTATAATCTTTAGTTTCAGTTTTGCCATAATGAGATACTCATGCTCTGGGGTGGGACTTTAGGGAGGTGCTGTAGCTGGTGCTCTCATTATGTATGCCTATCTCTGACAGGTCACTGTGCTTTCAGTCGCCGGCCTAATATTTTAAATATTGCCTTTGTAATTTCTCTGCCAATTTGAAATTTACATCCCCAAAATGGCCGCAAAGGCCCGCGCATGTGCAGTAGCATCTTTCGGTTGCCGAAAGATGTTACTGCACACGCGCGGTTGCCATTTTGCTAAAGGAAAAAGAAACTTGCCTGCAGCAATATGGCACCCAGCAACCGAAAGATGCTACTGCGCATGCGCGGGCCCCGGCGGCCATTTTGGGGGATGTAAATTTCAAATTGACAGAGAAATTACAAAGGCAATATTCACTGTCAACCCAGATAACCCCTTGCGAACTGCCCCCTTCTGCTTGCTACAAAACATGACAAACTGCATAGCCCCGCAGGATAAAGGGCAGGGAAGGCCCAAAAGGATGGGAAGCGAAAGAAAAGCAGCAAGTGCCCAATGTTTTCGCAAGTGTCTGCAAAGTCAATGAGGGAAGAGATGCGCTGCAATGGTCAGCAAATGAGAGAAGAGCTGTGCTGCATTGGCTGGGAATCAAACCCAGGCCTCCCACGTGGCAGGTGAGAATTCTACCACTGAACCACCAATGCTTGGATGAGTCCTTTATGTCAGTGGTGCCTGCCAGAACAAGGTTCCAGGATCAGACGGCCACCATCGCCCGACCTGACCAAATGAAGCTCTTGCGGTGCGGTGCGGTGCGGTGCATGTCTGCAGCCCAGCTAGCTCAGTTGGTAGAGCATGAGACTCTTAATTTCAGGGTCGTGGGTTCGAGCCCCATGTTGGGCGGTTGCTTATTGCTGCCTTTTACTACTTATGCTAACCACTGTCAACCCAGATAACCCCTTACGAACTGCCCCCTTCTGCTTGCTACAAAACACGACAAACAGCATAGCCCCGCAGGATAAAGGGCAGGGAAGGCCCAAAAGAATGGGAAGCGAAAGAAAAGCAGCAAGTGCCCATTGTTTTCGCAAGTGTCTGCAAAGTCAATTAGGGAAGAGATGCGCTGCAATGGTCAGCAAATGAGAAAAAGAGCTGTGCTGCATTGGGCAGGAATCAAACCCAGGCCTCCCACATTGAAGGCGAGAATTCTACCACTGAACAACCAATGCTTGGATGAGTCCTTTATGTCAGTGGTGCCTGCCAGATCCAGGTCCCAGGATCAGACGGCCACTACCGCCCGACCTGACCAAATGAAGCTCTTGTGGTGCGGTGTGTTGCGGTGTGTTGCGTTGTGTTGCGTGTGTGTCTGCAGCCCGGCTAGCTCAGTCGGTAGAGCATGAAACTCTTAATCTCAGGGTTGTGCGTTCGAGCCCCATGTTGGGCGGTTGCTTATTGCTGCCTTTTACTACTTATGCTAACCACTGTCAACCCATATAACCCCTTAAGAACTGCCCCCTTCTGCTTGCTACAAAACATGACAAACAGCATAGCCCCGCAGGATAAAGGGCAGGGAAGGCCCAAAAGGATGGGAAGCAAAAGAAAAGCAGCAAGTGCCCAATGTTTTCGCAAGTGTCTGCAAAGTCAATGAGGGAAGAGATGCGCTGCAATGGTCAGCAAATGAGAAAAGAGCTGTGCTGCATTGGCTGGGAATCGAACACGGGCCTCACGCTAGGCAGGTGAGAATTCTACCACTGAACCACCAATGCTTGCATGAGTCCTTTATGTCAGTGGTGCCTGCCAGAACAAGGTTCCAGGATCAGACGGCCACCATCGCCCGACCTGACCACATGAAGCTCTTGCGGTGTGTGTGTGTGTGTGTGTGTGTATGTGTATGTGTTTGTGTGTATATGTATGGATGTGTGTGTGTGTGTATGTATGTGTGTGTGTGTGTGTGTATATGTATGTGTGTGTGTGTGTATGTGTGTGTGTGTATATGTATGGATGTGTGTGTATGTGTGTGTGTGTGTGTATGTATGTGTGTGTGTGTGTGTGTGTGTATATGTGTGTGTGTGTATGTATGTGTGCGTGTGTGTGTGTATGTGTTTGTATGTATGTGTGTGTGTATGTGTGTGTGTATGTATGTGTGTGTGTATGTGTGTGTATGTTTGTGTGTGTGTGTGTGTATGTATGTATGTGTGTGTGTATGTATGTGTGTGTGTGTGTGTGTGTGTATGTGTGTGTACGAGTGTGTGTGTGTGTATGTACAGTACAGACCAAAAGTTTGGACACACCTTCTCATTTAAAGATTTTTCTGTATTTTCATGACTATGAAAATTGTAAATTCACCCTGAAGGCATCAAAACTATGAATTAACACTTGTGGAATTATATACTTAACAAAAAAAGGGTGAAACAATGGAAAATATGTCTTATATTCTAGGTTCTTCAAAGTAGCCACCTTTTGCTTTGATGACTGCTTTGCACACTCTTGCCATTCTCTTGATGAGCTTCACGAGGTAGTCACCGGAAATGGTCTTCCAACAATCTTGAAGGAGTTCCCAGAAATGCTTAGCACTTGTTGGCCCTTTTGCCTTCACTCTGCAGTCCAGCTCACCCCAAACCATCTCGATTGGGTTCAGGTCTGGTGACTGTGGAGGCCAGGTCATCTGGCGTAGCACCCCATCACTCTCCTTCTTGGTCAAATAGCCCTTACACAGCCTGGAGGTGTGTTTTGGGTCATTGTCCTGTTGAAAAATAAATGATGGTCCAACTAAACACAAACCGGATGGAATAGCATGCCGCTGCAAGATGCTGTGGTAGCCATGCTGGTTCAGTATGCCTTCAATTTTGAATAAATCCACAACAGTGTCACCAGCAAAGCACCCCCACACCATCACTCCTCCTCCTCCATGCTTCACTGTGTGAACCAGGCATGTAGAGTCCATCCGTTCACCTTTTCTGCGTCGCAAAAAGACACGGTGGTTGGAACCAAAGATCTCAAATTTGGACTCATCAGACCAAAGCACAGATTTCCACTGGTCTAATGTCCATTCCTTGTGTTCTTTAGCCTTAACAAGCCTCTTCTGCTTGTTGCCTGTCCTTAGCAGTGGTTTCCTAGCAGCTATTTTACCATGAAGGCGAGCTGCACAAAGTCTCCTCTTAACAGTTGATGTAGAGATGTGTCTGCTGCTAGAACTCTGTGTGGCATTGACCTGGTCTCTAATCTGAGCTGCTGTTAACCTGCAATTTCTGAGGCTGGTGACTCGGATAAACTTATCCTCAGAAGCAGAGGTGACTCTTGGTCTTCCTTTTCTTTTAGGCGGTCCTCATGTGAGCCAGTTTCTTTGTAGCGCTTGATGGTTTTTGCAACTGCATTTGGGGACACTTTCAAAGTTTTCCCAATTTTTCGCACTGACTGACCTTCATTTCTTAAAGTAATGATGGGCACTCGTTTTTCTTTACTTAGCTGCTTTTTTCTTGCCATAATACAAATTCTAACAGTCTATTCAGTAGGACTATCACCTGTGTATCCACCTGACTTCTGCACAACACAACTGATGGTCCCAACCCCATTTATAAGGCAAGAAATCCCACTTATTAAACCTGACAGGGCACACCTGTGAAGTGAAAACCATTTCTGGTGACTACCTCTTGAAGCTCATCAAGAGAATGCCAAGAGTGTGCAAAGCAGCCATCAAAGCAAAAGGTGGCTACTTTGAAGAACCTAGAATATAAGACATATTTTCAGTTGTTTCACACTTTTTTGTCAATTATATGATTCCACATGTGTCAGTTCATAGTTTTGTTGCCTTCAGTGTGAATGTACAATTTTCATAGTCATGAAAATACAGAAAAATCTTTAAATGAGAAGGTGTGTCCAAACTTTTGGTCTGTACTGTATGTGTGTGTGTATGTGTGTGTGTATGTGTGTGTGTATGTATGTGTGTGTGTATGTGTGTGTGTATGTGTGTGTGTGTATGTGTGCGTGTATATGTGTATGTATGTATGTGTATGTGTGTGTGTGTATGTGTGTGTGTGTGTGTGTGTGTGTATGTGTGTGTGTAATGTATTGTAGTGTAGTGTAGTGTAGTGTGAGTGTAGTGTAGTGTAGTGTAATGTAGTGTAGTGTGAGTGTAGTGTAGTGTAGTGTAATGTAGTGTAGTGTAGTGTAGTGTGAGTGTATTAATATAGTCATCTACCTCCTTCTCTGGCGCTGGATCCTGAAGAATGTGGCAGTAGATCAGTATAGTAACACACACCACACTACATACACATATAAGCAGCTTTAGTATAAAGAATCCTCATGGGGGGGCTTCTTTAGGTGAGATGGAGGTATGGCATGAGACCACTTGTCTCTGCCGAATGTCTGCGCAGGGCCTGTGCGGCTAGCAGTTTTACTGGCCCATTGTGATTGGCCCCTTAGCAGGTTTATTGCATGTATCCGGCAGTTTGTCATATTAGTAAGTCTTTAAAACCTTTCAGAAATTACAGTACATAGTTGGGGTTTGTTCACACTGAGTTTTTGATGAGTCTTTGGAGCAGAAACGGAGTGGAAACTCACCTCAAAAATGTAAAACTTCTCAAAAACTTGGAGGTTCAGTTTCTGCTTTGAAAGCGTCAAAAAGACTCCTTGTACTCACAGCCTTAGTATGATTGAGAAAAAGACCTGTCCATCAAGTTCTATGGAGTGATTGGTAAGGGGTGTAGATCCATCCAGAATGTCTGATCCAATGCTTTACTAGAGCCGAAAGCTGGAAAATCTGGGTTATGTTAATAAAAAATAAACCTTAGAAAATAAGTTTTCTGCCCTTTTCTTTCTGGTGTCCTGCATGTGGTTTTCTTCTGTAGAATACACTCGATGTACGAGTATACAAGTATTCCATGTCACCTCTGTGAAGTTACTGAGCATTCACATCACTTTGTAGAAAGCACCATGTCCATGTACCTGAACCTCGCTGGTTGTATGGGGATCAGAGCCAAAAAAGGGGAAAAAAGGGCCCGATTTGTGATGTGTTTTTAAGTCACTTTTCTTTTGATGTCTTTTAGTATTCCTACATATTTTTGCGCCTGATTCTTATAAATTGTGCGTGTGGTTTCATGAATTTGGGTGGATTTAGCACAAGTCTCATATGTTCAACTGCAATGTCGCCAAAAAAAACGGAGTAAAAATGACAGCCGTCTATAGAATAATTTGGGGTGGGGGCCTAGTACATTTCTGCAGAAGGGTCTAGGCTATTTTTGCTCTCACTTGAGAGCTTGAGGAAGGTGAGTGTTTTTGCTCCTTTCATGTGGTGTTGGTGCAGTGTGTCGGCCATTGTTGCTGTGGTTTTGTGCTTGTGGGGCGGCGTGGCCTGGAGTCATGGGGACTCGGTCTGGCAGCATGGGTGCTGTGAGGCACCGGGCCGCCCGCCCTGCTGGTGCAGTGTCGCTGCGGCGGTGGGTGGCGCACGGCTCCGCTCCCGTTCAGGCAGGAAATGTTAGGACCCACTATGAGGTTTGCCGTGACGTGGCAGTGGGCTTCATACAGTCTGATCATTAAAATGGATGAGTTTTTGGAGGTGCGCTCCATGCTCCTTTTTTTTACATTTCTGTAAAGACTTTGTAACATTTTAAATAAACCCAGGAGAAGACATAAAATAGACTTTACAAAAGGGGCAAATTAAAACCGTATAAGGCCGAAATGAAAAACAGCCAAAAACACAGAAAACCACACAAAAATGTGCAAATGAAAACATGGATTGTGCCCAAAGTTTATTATTATAGAGGGATTGATACCTTTAGTTATAAAAAGGGACTTAAAATGGGAGTCGCATCACAGCTCAATACAACCTACTTTATATTTCAGCAAATACATTAATGGAATTATAGCGGTGCATGGTATGGATGGTGTATATAAACATGCAGACAAGATGGCGGTATATTATCGTACCTATAGCGGTGCATGGTATGGATGGTGTATATAAACATGCAGACAAGATGGCGGTATATTATCATACCTATAGCAGTGCATGGTATGGTATGGATGGTGTATATAAACATGCAGACAACATGGCGGTATATTATCGAACCTATAGCGGTGCATGGTATGGATGGTGTATATAAACATGCAGACAAGATGGCGGTATATTATCATACCTATAGCGGTGCATGGTATGGATGGTGTATATAAACATGCAGACAACATGGCGGTATATTATCGTACCTATAGCGGTGCATAGTATGGATGGTGTATATAAACATGCAGACAACATGGCGGTATATTATCGTACCTATAGCGGTGCATGGTATGGATGGTGTATATAAACATGCAGACAACATGGCGGTATATTATCATACCTATAGCGGTGCATGGTATGGATGGTGTATATAAACATGCAGACAACATGGCGGTATATTATCGTACCTATAGCGGTGCATGGTATGGATGGTGTATATAAACATGCAGACAAGATGGCGGTATATTATCGTACCTATAGCGGTGCATGGTATGGATGGTGTATATAAACATGCAGACAAGATGGCGGTATATTATCATACCTATAGCAGTGCATGGTATGGTATGGATGGTGTATATAAACATGCAGACAAGATGGCGGTATATTATCGAACCTATAGCGGTGCATGGTATGGATGGTGTATATAAACATGCAGACAAGATGGCGGTATATTATCATACCTATAGCGGTGCATGGTATGGATGGTGTATATAAACATGCAGACAACATGGCGGTATATTATCGTACCTATAGCGGTGCATAGTATGGATGGTGTATATAAACATGCAGACAACATGGCGGTATATTATCGTACCTATAGCGGTGCATGGTATGGATGGTGTATATAAACATGCAGACAACATGGCGGTATATTATCATACCTATAGCGGTGCATGGTATGGATGGTGTATATAAACATGCAGACAACATGGCGGTATATTATCGTACCTATAGCGGTGCATGGTATGGATGGTGTATATAAACATGCAGACAAGATGGCGGTATATTATCGTACCTATAGCGGTGCATGGTATGGATGGTGTATATAAACATGCAGACAACATGGCGGTATATTATCGTACCTATAGCGGTGCATGGTATGGATGGTGTATATGAACATGCAGACAAGATGGCGGTATATTATCATACCTATAGCGGTGCATGGTATGGATGGTGTATATAAACATGCAGACAAGATGGCGGTATATTATCATACCTATAGCGGTGCATGGTATGGATGGTGTATATAAACATGCAGACAACATGGCGGTATATTATCGTACCTATAGCGGTGCATGGTATGGATGGTGTATATAAACATGCAGACAAGATGGCGGTATATTATCATACCTATAGCGGTGCATGGTATGGATGGTGTATATAAACATGCAGACAAGATGGCGGTATATTATCATACCTATAGCGGTGCATGGTATGGATGGTGTATATAAACATGCAGACAAGATGGCGGTATATTATCATACCTATAGCGGTGCATGGTATGGATGGTGTATATAAACATGCAGACAAGATGGCGGTATATTATCATACCTATAGCGGTGCATGGTATGGATGGTGTATATAAACATGCAGACAAGATGGCGGTATATTATCATACCTATAGCGGTGCATGGTATGGTGTGGATGGTGTATATAAACATGCAGGCAAGATGGCAGTATATTATCATACCTATAGAGGTGCATGGTATGGTATGGATGGTGTATATAAACATGTAGACAAGATGGCGGTATATTATCATACCTATAGCGGTGCATGGTATGGTATGGATGGTGTATATAAACAAGCTGAGAAGATGGCGGTATATTATTATACCTATAGCGGTGCATGGTATGATATGGATGGTGTATATAAACATGCAGACAAGATGGCGGTATATTATCATACCTATAGCGGTGCATGGTATGGTATGGATGGTGTATATAAACATGCAGACAAGATGGCGGTATATTATCGTACCTATAGCGGTGCATGGTATGGATGGTGTATATAAACATGCAGACAAGATGGCGGTATATTATCTTACCTATAGCGGTGCATGGTATGGATGGTGTATATAAACATGCAGACAAGATGGCAGTATATTATCGTACCTATAGCGGTGCATGGTATGGATGGTGTATATAAACATGCAGACAACATGGCGGTATATTATCGTACCTATAGCGGTGCATGGTATGGTATCGATGGTGTATATAAACATGCAGACAAGATGGCGGTATATTATCCTACCTATAGCGGTGCATGGTATGGTATGGATGGTGTATATAAACATGCAGACAAGATGGCGGTATATTATCGTACCTATAGCGGTGCATGGTATGGATGGTGTATATAAACATGCAGACAAGATGGCGGTATATTATCGTACCTATAGCGGTGCATGGTATGGATGGTGTATATAAACATGCAGACAAGATGGCGGTATATTATCGTACCTATAGCGGTGCATAGTATGTATGTTGTATATAAACATGCAGACAAGATGGCGGTATATTATCATACCTATAGCGGTGCATGGTATGGATGGTGTATATAAACATGCAGACAAGATGGCGGTATATTATCGTACCTATAGCGGTGCATAGTATGGATGGTGTATATGAACATGCAGACAACATGGCGGTATATTATTATACCTATAGCGGTGCATAGTATGGATGGTGTATATAAACATGCAGACAAGATGGCGGTATATTATCGTACCTATAGCGGTGCACAATATGGATGGTGTATATAAACATGCAGACAAGATGGCGGTATATTATCGTACCTATAGCGGTGCATGGTATAGATGGTGTATATAAACATGCAGACAAGATGGCGGTATATTATCGTACCTATAGCGGTGCTCAATATGGATGGTGGATATAAACATGCAGACAAGATGGCGGTATATTATCGTACCTATAGCGGTGCATGGTATGGATGGTGTATATAAACATGCAGACAAGATGGCGGTATATTATCGTACCTATAGCGGTGCATGGTATGGATGGTGTATATAAACCTGCAGACAAGATGGCGGTATATTATCATGCCTATAGCGGTGCATAGTATGGATGGTGTATATAAACATGCAGACAAGATGGCGGTATATTATCGTAACTATAGCGGTGCACAATATGGATGGTGTATATAAACATGCAGACAAGATGGCGGTATATTATCGTACCTATAGCGGTGCATGGTATGGATGGTGTATATAAACATGCAGACAACATGGCGGTATATTATCGTACCTATAGCGGTGCATAGTATGGATGGTGTATATAAACATGCAGACAAGATGGCGGTATATTATCGTACCTATAGCGGTGCACAATATGGATGGTGTATATAAACATGCAGACAAGATGGCGGTATATTATCGTACCTATAGCGGTGCATGGTATAGATGGTGTATATAAACATGCAGACAAGATGGCGGTATATTATCGTACCTATAGCGGTGCTCAATATGGATGGTGGATATAAACATGCAGACAAGATGGCGGTATATTATCGTACCTATAGCGGTGCATGGTATGGATGGTGTATATAAACATGCAGACAAGATGGCGGTATATTATCATACCTATAGCGGTGCATAGTATGGATGGTGTATATAAACATGCAGACAAGATGGCGGTATATTATCGTACCTATAGCGGTGCACAATATGGATGGTGTATATAAACATGCAGACAAGATGGCGGTATATTATCGTACCTATAGCGGTGCATGGTATGGATGGTGTATATAAACATGCAGACAAGATGGCGGTATATTATCGTACCTATAGCGGTGCACAATATGGATGGTGTATATAAACATGCAGACAAGATGGCGGTATATTATCGTACCTATAGCGGTGCATGGTATGGATGGTGTATATAAACATGCAGACAAGATGGCGGTATATTATCATACCTATAGCGGTGCATAGTATGGATGGTGTATATAAACATGCAGACAAGATGGCGGTATATTATCGTACCTATAGCGGTGCATGGTATGGATGGTGTATATAAACATGCAGACAAGATGGCGGTATATTATCGTACCTATAGCGGTGCATGGTATGGATGGTGTATATAAACATGCAGACAAGATGGCGGTATATTATCGTACCTATAGCGGTGCATGGTATGGATGGTGTATATAAACATGCAGACAAGATGGCGGTATATTATCGTACCTATAGCGGTGCATGGTATGGATGGTGTATATAAACATGCAGACAAGATGGCGGTATATTATCGCACCTATAGCGGTGCATGGTATGGTATGGATGGTGTATATAAACATGCAGACAAGATGGCGGTATATTATCATATCTATAGCGGTGCATAGTATGGATGGTGTATATAAACATGCAGACAAAATGGCGGTATATTATCGTACCTATAGCGGTGCATGGTATAGATGGTGTATATAAACATGCAGACAACATGGCGGTATATTATCGTACCTATAGCGGTGCACAGTATGGATGGTGTATATGAACATGCAGACAACATGGCGGTATATTATCGTACCTATAGCGGTGCATAGTATGGATGGTGTATATGAACATGCAGACAACATGGCGGTATATTATCGTACCTATAGCGGTGCATGGTATGGATGGTGTATATGAACATGCAGACAACATGGCGGTATATTATCGTACCTATAGCGGTGCACAGTATGGATGGTGTATATGAACAAGCAGACAACATGGCGGTATATTATCCTACCTATAGCGGTGCATAGTATGGATGGTGTATATGAACATGCAGACAACATGGCGGTATATTATCGTACCTATAGTGGTGCATAGTATGGATGGTGTATATGAACATGCAGACAACATGGCGGTATATTATCGTACCTATAGCGGTGCATAGTATGGATGGTGTATATGAACATGCAGACAACATGGCGGTATATTATCGTACCTATAGCGGTGCACAGTATGGATGGTGTATATGAACATGCAGACAACATGGCGGTATATTATCCTACCTATAGCGGTGCATAGTATGGATGGTGTATATGAACATGCAGACAACATGGCGGTATATTATCGTACCTATAGCGGTGCATAGTATGGATGGTGTATATGAAAATGCAGACAACATGGCGGTATATTATCGTACCTATAGCAGTGCATAGTATGGATGGTGTATATGAACATGCAGACAACATGGCGGTATATTATCGTACCTATAGCGGTGCATAGTATGGATGGTGTATATGAACATGCAGACAACATGACGGTATATTATCGTACCTATAGCGGTGCACAGTATGGATGGTGTATATGAACATGCAGACAACATGGCGGTATATTATCGTACCTATAGCGGTGCATAGTATGGATGGTGTATATGAACATGCAGACAACATGGCGGTATATTATTATACCTATAGCGGTGCACAGTATGGATGGTGTATATGAACATGCAGACAACATGGCGGTATATTATCGTACCTATAGCGGTGCATAGTATGGATGGTGTATATGAACATGCAGACAACATGGCGGTATATTATCGTACCTATAGTGGTGCATGGTATGGATGGTGTATATGAACATGCAGACAACATGGCGGTATATTATCGTACCTATAGCGGTGCATAGTATGGATGGTGTATATGAACATGCAGACAACATGGCGGTATATTATCGTACCTATAGCGGTGCATAGTATGGATGGTGTATATGAACATGCAGACAACATGGCGGTATATTATTGTACCTATAGCGGTGCATAGTATGGATGGTGTATATGAACATGCAGACAACATGGCGGTATATTATCGTACCTATAGCGGTGCATAGTATGGATGGTGTATATGAACATGCAGACAACATGGCGGTATATTATCGTACCTATAGCGGTGCATAGTATGGATGGTGTATATGAACATGCAGACAACATGGCGGTATATTATCGTACCTATAGCGGTGCATAGTATGGATGGTGTATATGAACATGCAGACAACATGGCGGTATATTATCGTACGTATAGTGGTGCATGGTATGGATGGTGTATATGAATATGCAGACAACATGGCGGTATATTATCGTACCTATAGCGGTGCATAGTATGGATGGTGTATATGAACATGCAGACAACATGGCGGTATATTATTGTACCTATAGCGGTGCATAGTATGGATGGTGTATATAAACATGCAGACAACATGGCGGTATATTATCGTACCTATAGCGGTGCATAGTATGGATGGTGTATATGAACATGCAGACAACATGGCGGTATATTATCGTACCTATAGCGGTGCATAGTATGGATGGTGTATATGAACATGCAGACAACATGGCGGTATATTATCGTACCTATAGCGGTGCACAGTATGGATGGTGTATATGAACATGCAGACAACATGGCGGTATATTATCGTACCTATAGCGGTGCACAGTATGGATGGTGTATATGAACATGCAGACAACATGGCGGTATATTATCGTACCTATTGCGGTGCATAGTATGGATGGTGTATATAAACATGCAGACAAGATGGCGGTATATTATCGTACCTCTAGCGGTGCTCAATATGGATGGTGGATATAAACATGCAGACAAGATGGCGGTATATTATCGTACCTATAGCGGTGCATGGTATGGATGGTGTATATAAACATGCAGACAAGATGGCGGTATATTATCATACCTATAGCGGTGCATAGTATGGATGGTGTATATAAACATGCAGACAAGATGGCGGTATATTATCGTACCTATAGCGGTGCACAATATGGATGGTGTATATAAACATGCAGACAAGATGGCGGTATATTATCGTACCTATAGCGGTGCATGGTATGGATGGTGTATATAAACATGCAGACAAGATGGCAGTATATTATCGTACCTATAGCGGTGCACAATATGGATGGTGTATATAAACATGCAGACAAGATGGCGGTATATTATCGTACCTATAGCGGTGCATGGTATGGATGGTGTATATAAACATGCAGACAAGATGGCGGTATATTATCATGCCTATAGCGGTGCATAGTATGGATGGTTTATATAAACATGCAGACAAGATGGCGGTATATTATCGTAACTATAGCGGTGCACAATATGGATGGTGTATATAAACATGCAGACAAGATGGCGGTATATTATCGTACCTATAGCGGTGCATGGTATGGATGGTGTATATAAACATGCAGACAAGATGGCGGTATATTATCATACCTATAGCGGTGCATAGTATGGATGGTGTATATAAACATGCAGACAAGATGGCGGTATATTATCGTACCTATAGCGGTGCATGGTATGGATGGTGTATATAAACATGCAGACAAGATGGCGGTATATTATCGTACCTATAGCGGTGCATGGTATGGATGGTGTATATAAACATGCAGACAAGATGGCGGTATATTATCGTACCTATAGCGGTGCATGGTATGGATGGTGTATATAAACATGCAGACAAGATGGCGGTATATTATCGTACCTATAGCGGTGCATGGTATGGATGGTGTATATAAACATGCAGACAAGATGGCGGTATATTATCGTACCTATAGCGGTGCATGGTATGGATGGTGTATATAAACATGCAGACAAGATGGCGGTATATTATCGCACCTATAGCGGTGCATGGTATGGATGGTGTATATAAACATGCAGACAACATGGCGGTATATTATCGTACCTATAGCGGTGCATGGTATGGTATGGATGGTGTATATAAACATGCAGACAAGATGGCGGTATATTATCATATCTATAGCGGTGCATAGTATGGATGGTGTATATAAACATGCAGACAAAATGGCGGTATATTATCGTACCTATAGCGGTGCATGGTATAGATGGTGTATATAAACATGCAGACAACATGGCGGTATATTATCGTACCTATAGCGGTGCATAGTATGGATGGTGTATATGAACATGCAGACAACATGGCGGTATATTATCGTACCTATAGCGGTGCATGGTATGGTATAGATGGTGTATATGAACATGCAGACAACATGGCGGTATATTTTCGTACCTATAGCAGTGCACAGTATGGATGGTGTATATGAACATGCAGACAACATGGCGGTATATTATCGTACCTATAGCGGTGCATAGTATGGATGGTGTATATGAACATGCAGACAACATGGCGGTATATTATCGTACCTATAGCGGTGCATGGTATGGATGGTGTATATGAACATGCAGACAACATGGCGGTATATTATCGTACCTATAGCGGTGCACAGTATGGATGGTGTATATGAACATGCAGACAACATGGCGGTATATTATCGTACCTATAGCGGTGCATAGTATGGATGGTGTATATGAACATGCAGACAACATGGCGGTATATTATCGTACCTATAGCGGTGCATGGTATGGATGGTGTATATGAACATGCAGACAACATGGCGGTATATTATCGTACCTATAGCGGTGCACAGTATGGATGGTGTATATGAACAAGCAGACAACATGGCGGTATATTATCCTACCTATAGCGGTGCATAGTATGGATGGTGTATATGAACATGCAGACAACATGGCGGTATATTATCGTACCTATAGCGGTGCACAGTATGGATGGTGTATATGAACATGCAGACAACATGGCGGTATATTATCGTACCTATAGCGGTGCATAGTATGGATGGTGTATATGAACATGCAGACAACATGGCGGTATATTATCGTACCTATAGCGGTGCACAGTATGGATGGTGTATATGAACATGCAGACAACATGGCGGTATATTATCCTACCTATAGCGGTGCATAGTATGGATGGTGTATATGAACATGCAGACAACATGGCGGTATATTATCGTACCTATAGCGGTGCATAGTATGGATGGTGTATATGAAAATGCAGACAACATGGCGGTATATTATCGTACCTATAGCAGTGCATAGTATGGATGGTGTATATGAACATGCAGACAACATGGCGGTATATTATCGTACCTATAGCGGTGCATAGTATGGATGGTGTATATGAACATGCAGACAACATGGCGGTATATTATCGTACCTATAGTGGTGCATGGTATGGATGGTGTATATGAACATGCAGACAACATGGCGGTATATTATCGTACCTATAGCGGTGCATAGTATGGATGGTGTATATGAACATGCAGACAACATGGCGGTATATTATCGTACCTATAGCGGTGCATAGTATGGATGGTGCATATGAACATGCAGACAACATGGCGGTATATTATTGTACCTATAGCGGTGCATAGTATGGATGGTGTATATGAACATGCAGACAACATGGCGGTATATTATCGTACCTATAGCGGTGCATAGTATGGATGGTGTATATGAACATGCAGACAACATGACGGTATATTATCGTACCTATAGCGGTGCACAGTATGGATGGTGTATATGAACATGCAGACAACATGGCGGTATATTATCGTACCTATAGCGGTGCATGGTATGGATGGTGTATATGAACATGCAGACAACATGGCGGTATATTATCGTACCTATAGCGGTGCATAGTATGGATGGTGTATATGAACATGCAGACAACATGGCGGTATATTATCGTACCTATAGCGGTGCATAGTATGGATGGTGTATATGAACATGCAGACAACATGGCGGTATATTATCGTACCTATAGCGGTGCATGGTATGGATGGTGTATATAAACATGCAGACAACATGGCGGTATATTATTATACCTATAGCGGTGCATAGTATGGATGGTGTACATGAACATGCAGACAACATGGCGGTATATTATTGTACCTATAGCGGTGCATAGTATGGATGGTGTATATGAACATGCAGACAACATGGCGGTATATTATCGTACCTATAGCGGTGCATAGTATGGATGGTGTATATGAACATGCAGACAACATGGTGGTATATTATCGTACCTATAGCGGTGCATGGTATGGATGGTGTATATAAACATGCAGACAACATGGCGGTATATTATCGTACCTATAGCGGTGCATAGTATGGATGGTGTATATGAACATGCAGACAACATGGCGGTATATTATCGTACGTATAGCGGTGCATAGTATGGATGGTGTATATAAACATGCAGACAACATGGCGGTATATTATCGTACCTATAGCGGTGCATAGTATGGATGGTGTATATGAACATGCAGACAACATGGCGGTATATTATCGTACCTATAGCGGTGCATAGTATGGATGGTGTATATGAACATGCAGACAACATGGCGGTATATTATCGT
This sequence comes from Phyllobates terribilis, assembly GCF_046119375.1. Taxonomy (NCBI): domain Eukaryota; kingdom Metazoa; phylum Chordata; class Amphibia; order Anura; family Dendrobatidae; genus Phyllobates; species Phyllobates terribilis. The sequence continues at coordinate 8,221,483 of NW_027362807.1, read as the reverse complement.
ACCTATAGCGGTGCACAGTATGGATGGTGTATATGAACATGCAGACAACATGGCGGTATATTATCGTACCTATAGCGGTGCACAGTATGGATGGTGTATATGAACATGCAGACAACATGGCGGTATATTATCGTACCTATAGCGGTGCACAGTATGGATGGTGTATATGAACATGCAGACAACATGGCGGTATATTATCGTACCTATAGCGGTGCATAGTATGGATGGTGTATATGAACATGCAGACAACATGGCGGTATATTATCGTACCTATAGCGGTGCACAGTATGGATGGTGTATATGAACATGCAGACAACATGGCGGTATATTATCGTACCTATAGCGGTGCACAGTATGGATGGTGTATATGAACATGCAGACAACATGGCGGTATATTATCGTACCTATAGCGGTGCATGGTATGGATGGTGTATATGAACATGCAGACAACATGGCGGTATATTATCGTACCTATAGCGGTGCACAGTATGGATGGTGTATATGAACATGCAGACAACATGGCGGTATATTATCCTACCTATAGCGGTGCATAGTATGGATGGTGTATATGAACATGCAGACAACATGGCGGTATATTATCGTACCTATAGCGGTGCATAGTATGGATGGTGTATATGAACATGCAGACAACATGGCGGTATATTATCCTACCTATAGCGGTGCATAGTATGGATGGTGTATATGAACATGCAGACAACATTACGGTATATTATCGTACCTATAGCGGTGCACAGTATGGATGGTGTATATGAACATGCAGACAACATGGCGGTATATTATCGTACCTATAGCGGTGCATAGTATGGATGGTGTATATGAACATGCAGACAACATGGCGGTATATTATCGTACCTATAGCAGTGCATAGTATGGATGGTGTATATGAACATGCAGACAACATGGCGGTATATTATCGTACCTATAGTGGTGCATAGTATGGATGGTGTATATGAACATGCAGACAACATGGCGGTATATTATCGTACCTATAGTGGTGCATGGTATGGATGGTGTATATGAAAATGCAGACAACATGGCGGTATATTATCGTACCTATAGCAGTGCATAGTATGGATGGTGTATATGAACATGCAGACAACATGGCGGTATATTATCGTACCTATAGTGGTGCATGGTATGGATGGTGTATATGAAAATGCAGACAACATGGCGGTATATTATCGTACCTATAGCAGTGCATAGTATGGATGGTGTATATGAACATGCAGACAACATGGCGGTATATTATCGTACCTATAGTGGTGCATAGTATGGATGGTGTATATGAACATGCAGACAACATGGCGGTATATTATCGTACCTATAGCGGTGCATAGTATGGATGGTGTATATGAACATGCAGAAAACATGACGGTATATTATCCTACCTATAGCGGTGCATAGTATGGATGGTGTATATGAACATGCACACAACATGGCGGTATATTATCGTACCTATAGCGGTGCACAGTATGGATGGTGTATATGAACATGCAGACAACATGGCGGTATATTATCGTACCTATAGCGGTGCATGGTATAGTATGGATGGTGTATATAAACATGCAGACAACATGACGGTATATTATCGTACCTATAGCGGTGCACAGTATGGATGGTGTATATGAACATGCAGACAACATGGCGGTATATTATCGTACCTATAGCGGTGCATGGTATGGATGGTGTATATGAACATGCAGACAACATGGCGGTATATTATCGTACCTATAGCGGTGCACAGTATGGATGGTGTATATGAACATGCAGACAAGATGGCGGTATATTATCCTACCTATAGCGGTGCATGGTATAGTATGGATGGTGTATATAAACATGCAGACAACATGACGGTATATTATCGTACCTATAGCGGTGCATAGTATGGATGGTGTATATGAACATGCAGACAACATGGCGGTATATTATCGTACCTATAGCGGTGCACAGTATGGATGGTGTATATGAACATGCAAACAACATGGCGGTATATTATCGTACCTATAGCGGTGCATAGTATGGATGGTGTATATGAACATGCAGACAACATGGCGGTATATTATTGTACCTATAGTGGTGCATGGTATGGATGGTGTATATGAACATGCAGACAACATGGCGGTATATTATCGTACCTATAGCGGTGCATAGTATGGATGGTGTATATGAACATGCAGACAACATGGCGGTATATTATCGTACCTATAGTGGTGCATGGTATGGATGGTGTATATGAACATGCAGACAACATGGCGGTATATTATCGTACCTATAGCGGTGCATAGTATGGATGGTGTATATGAACATGCAGACAACATGGCGGTATATTATTGTACCTATAGCGGTGCATAGTATGGATGGTGAATATGAACATGCAGACAACATGGCGGTATATTATCCTACCTATAGCGGTGCATAGTATGGATGGTGTATATGAACATGCAGACAACATGGCGGTATATTATCGTACCTATAGCGGTGCATAGTATGGATGGTGTATATGAACATGCAGACAACATGGCGGTATATTATCGTACCTATAGCGGTGCATAGTATGGATGGTGTATATGAACATGCAGACAACATGACGGTATATTATCGTACCTATAGCGGTGCACAGTATGGATGGTGTATATGAACATGCAGACAACATGGCGGTATATTATCGTACCTATAGCGGTGCATAGTATGGATGGTGTATATGAACATGCAGACAACATGGCGGTATATTATCGTACCTATAGCGGTGCATGGTATGGATGGTGTATATGAACATGCAGACAACATGGCGGTATATTATCGTACCTATAGCGGTGCATGGTATGGATGGTGTATATGAACATGCAGACAACATGGCGGTATATTATCGTACCTATAGCGGTGCATGGTATGGATGGTGTATATGAAAATGCAGACAACATGGCGGTATATTATCGTACCTATAGCAGTGCATAGTTTGGATGGTGTATATGAACATGCAGACAACATGGCGGTATATTATCGTACCTATAGCGGTGCATAGTATGGATGGTGTATATGAACATGAATACAACATGACGGTATATTATTATACCTATAGCGGTGCACAGTATGGATGGTGTATATGAACATGCAGACAACATGGCGGTATATTATCGTACCTATAGCGGTGCATAGTATGGATGGTGTATATGAACATGCAGACAACATGGCGGTATATTATCATACCTATAGTGGTGCATGGTATGGATGGTGTATATCAGGGGTCTCAAACTCGGCTGGGTATATGGGCCGCACATGGAAAAAATTTGAATTTGGGGGGCCGCATTCTTTGTTCAATGTGACATTTTTAGTGATACCATTTTTTTTGTATACACCTTTTGAACATTTTTTCCGTGTTTATTTTTTATGGCTTGGGTCGTTATGGATGTGGCGATAATAAACGTGCACTTTTTTGTGTTTACTTTAGTTTACATATAAAACAGCATTTTTAGCGCCCAATATTTTTTCATGCTTTATTTTTATTTTTTTGATTTTTACAATTTTGTTTCCCCCAATTGGCCACATTCAGTAATATTGTCTTACAATTAGCATCATATAGTAATAATGGCAAACATCTTGTAGTAATGTTCCCCATCCAAGTCCCCATCTTGTACTAATGTGCCCCATCCAGGTCCCCATCCTGTGGCTATGTGCCTCATCCAGGTCCCCATCTTGTGGCTATGTGCCCCATCCAGGTCCCCATCCTGTGACTATGTGCCCCATCCAGGTCCCCATCCTGTGGCTATGTGCCCCATCCAGGTCCCCATCTTGTGGCTATGTGCCCCATCCAGGTCCCCATCCTGTGGCTATGTGTCCCATCCAGGTCCCCATCTTGTGGCTATGTGCCCCATCCAGGTCCCCATCTTGTGGCTATGTGCCCCATCCAGGTCCCCATCCTGTGGCTATGTGTCCCATCCAGGTCCCCATCTTGTGGCTATGTGCCCCATCCAGGTCCCCATCTTGTGGCTATGTGCCCCATCCAGGTCCCCTCTTGTGGCTATGTGCCCTATCCAGGTCCCCATCCTGTGGCTATGTACCCCATCCAGGTCCCCTCTTGTGGCTATGTACCCCATCCAGGTCCCCTCTTGTGGCTATGTGCTCCATCCAGGTCCCCTCTTGTGGCTATGTGCCCCATCCAGGTCCCCATCCTGTGGCTATGTACCCCATCCAGGTCCCCTCTTGTGGCTATGTACCCCATCCAGGTCCCCTCTTGTGGCTCTGTGCCCCATCCAGGTCCCCTCTTGTGGCTATGTGCCCCATCCAGGTCCCCATCCTGTGGCTATGTACCCCATCCAGGTCCCCTCTTGTGGCTATGTACCCCATCCAGGTCCCCTCTTGTGGCTATGTACCCCATCCAGGTCCCCTCTTGTGGCTATGTACCCCATCCAGGTCCCCTCTTGTGGCTCTGTGCCCCATCCAGGTCCCCTCTTGTGGCTATGTGCCCCATCCAGGTCCCCATCCTGTGGCTATGTACCCCATCCAGGTCCCCTCTTGTGGCTATGTACCCCATCCAGGTCCCCTCTTGTGGCTATGTACCCCATCCAGGTCCCCATCTTGTGGCTATGTGCCCCATCCAGGTCCCCATCTTGTGGCTATGTGCCCCATCCAGGTCCCCTCTTGTGGCTATGTGCTCCATCCAGGTCCCCTCTTGTGGCTATGTGCTCCATCCAGGTCCCCATCCTGTGGCTATGTACCCCATCCAGGTCCCCTCTTGTGGCTATGTGCTCCATCCAGGTCCCCTCTTGTGGCTATGTGCTCCATCCAGGTCCCATCTTGTGGCTATGTGCCCCATCCAGGTCCCCTCTTGTGGCTATGTACCCCATCCAGGTCCCCTCTTGTGGCTATGTGCCCCATCCAGGTCCCCTCTTGTGGCTATGTGCCCCATCCAGGTCCCCTCTTGTGGCTATGTGCCCCATCCAGGTCCCCATCCTGTGGCTATGTTTTCCCTGTGCTGTTCTTCACACACATAAAAAAAAAAAGATGATTCTCACCTGTCCTCCGTTCCCTCGGCGTCCTTCCTGCAGATGTGGCCCGCAGGCACCACAGAGTCAGACCCCTTGACGATCCCGACCTGGTCCAGGAGGAGCCGCCGACAGCAGCGCTGCATTGCCGCACAGAGACTGTCTCCCAGCATAGCATTTTCAATGTCAGCCGCCGGCCAATCAGAGGCCAGCAGCTGACATCTGCATATGGCAATGACGTCATAGTCGCTGCGCCGACACGCAGATATTAGCTGCTGGCCTCTGATTGGCCGGCGGCTGGCATTGGAAATGCAGTGCTGGGAAACAGTCTCTGTGCGGCAATGCAGCGCTGCTGTCGGCGGCTCCTCCTGGACCTGGTCGGGATCATCAAGGGGTCTGTGCCTGCGGGCCGCATAAAGCAGCCTCAGGGGCCGCATGCGGCCCGCGGGCCGCGTGTTTGAGACCCCTGGTGTATATGAACATGCAGACAACATGGCGGTATATTATCGTACCTATAGCGGTGCATAGTATGGATGGTGTATATGAACATGCAGACAACATGGCGGTATATTATTGTACCTATAGCGGTGCATAGTATGGATGGTGTATATGAACATGCAGACAACATGGCGGTATATTATCGTACCTATAGTGGTGCATAGTATGGATGGTGTATATGAACATGCAGACAACATGGCGGTATATTATCGTACCTATAGTGGTGCATAGTATGGATGGTGTATATGAACATGCAGACAACATGGCGGTATATTATCGTACCTATAGCGGTGCATACTATGGATGGTGTATATAAACATGCAGACAACATGGCGGTATATTATCGTACCTATAGCGGTGCACAGTATGGATGGTGTATATGAACATGCAGACAACATGGCGGTATATTATCGTACCTATAGCGGTGCATGGTTCTGGCTGTGCAGGGATATGGACTGTTGCAGCTTCTCTACTGTGGCAGCACTGAGAGATAGGAGACAAATCGTCAGTGATGTGAATGGCTTCTAGAGACATAAGTGAAACATGACAGGACTCGGCTCTGCACAGATGCACAATATGATCTAGAGAGCAATTACAATGCCACCTTGGGCCATGTAGCCAGTGTCAGTCACTATCTTTGTCTTTCCTAGGCTTCTTCGTGCAGTCGTTGTATAGGTGCACTATAGGTGCATCAGTGACTGCCAGTCATACTGAGATAACACAGGAGGACATACAATACAAGAGGGCTGTATCCAGCACCAGATCGGAAGAAAATCATTGTAAAAACAACCATTTATTGAAAAGTTTTTAAAACTGCCGCACTTCAGACTCTGCGCTCTTAATCCTAGTATGGCGCAGTTCTCCAGCGCTAGGTCGTGGTTAAATAATGGAGGTATAGGATATGATGTAGACAGATCATTAGTTCTCTGAACTGAATATATAGACATTTGTTTCTCCAATCAATGATTTATTTAGTTAATATCCATTAAATCAGTTCCAGCATGCATGCCATCTGGTTCTCTGATCTTTAATGTGAGGAGCCATGAAGCCTCTATGTTTTCTACTACGTGATCCCTCGCCTCCTCTCTTGGGTGGAGGAACTTTCTCAGCCGCATTAACCCCGAGGCTTCTGACATCACCATTGTGCTGATGTGGAGAGGCACCGGATACCCTATACCTTCATTATTTCCCCCCACCTAGCGCTGGAGAGCTAGAACATACTAGGAGAACACATGGTGTGAAGCGCGGCAGTCGTGCATGCCTCGGAGAAATGCTTTTTTTATTAGATGAATTCTTTGTAACATTTTTTTAAATAAATGGTTTTTACAATGATTTTCTTCGGACCTGGTGCTGGGTGCACCCCTCTTGTAGCCATTTTGCCCTGCTGGAGGGAGTATGCACAATCAGCAGGGGAGCTGGATTAACCTCTTCTTTCCTCTCTAGGAGGACATACAATGTGGAGTCCATGGCTTCCCGCTCATCGGTACAAGCCGTGTCCGCTGCTCCACCAGATCCAGACCGCAGATAACATTCGCTCTATGGATCCAAGGCTGACCAGCCCAGATACTGAAGCATTAATGGCAGCAATTCCCTGTATACAGACATATCTTAGGGAACTGCTATTCATGCAATTCCCCAGTATAAGGTGCACCACTATTAAACCAATACCACAGCACTTACTCTTCTCTTTTCCATGAACAGAGTTAAAAAATCATCTATTTCTGTTTTTCCCTCAAGGAAATTTTTGGCAAAATTGTCAGACTCCTCTTCAGCTTGGTGGGCAGCGACCTTTAACCTGGCCTGTAGTGCGCTGAGACTGCAGCTCTGCGAGGGGGGAAGGAGCAGGACGTTACACCTCATCCCATATGGCACAGGGACTCACCTATTTTACTAGCGGCAGTAGGTTTCCCCAGCAAATGGGGCTCATTTACAGATCGTCCATTGCAGCCAATCATAATGCAGCTTTCATTCCTCAAACTGTTCCTAAAAAATGAAAGCCAAGCTCTGGTTGGCTGCTGTGAAAGCATCTGGTCATGTACCATTCACATGCTATAACCTCACAGTACTAATCATCAGGATTAAATACAAGTCTGGACAATTGGACCTATCGTCTGTCTAGTAGAAAAGATCAGCTGATATAAAAATGTGTATTATATGGAAAACTGGGCGAGATGATGCTGAAAACATTGTATAGGACTATAGTGGCAATCTGGGAACATGTAGCGACTAGTGATGAGCGAGCGTGCTCGTTTAACCCTTTAAACGAGCACACTCGGGTACTCGCTGAGTAGTTTCGTCGTGTTCAGCATTTCCGTTGCAGCTGGGGCGGCTGCATGTATCGCGGCTGTTACACAGCTGTGACACATGCAGGGATTGCCTGTTTGTTAGCCAGTCTCTGCATGTGTCACAGCTGTGTAACAGCCGCGATACATGCAGCTGCTGCGGCTGCAACCGATATGCACAGCACGCCGAAACTACTTGGCGAGTACCCGAGCGTGCTCGTTTAAGGGTTAAACGAGCACGCTCGCTCATCACTAGTAGCGACATCATACATATAGTAATATTTCAATATTCAGCCAATTCTTGCATGGCCCCCTTACAGTGCACGCCGTCCATATCCCCCCGCACTGTAAACCTTTCAGAACGTTCCCTTTGTTCTACTGAACAATAATGTCATTTGTGGCTTCAGCGGCTTTCTGCAGATTAGAAGTCCAGTTTCCACAGGACACATAAAGGGCTTTTATTACCCTGTAACTTATCAAAGAGATCTACTGACAGCACAGTTCTGCAATTAAAGGGAATGTGTCATCAGAAAATGACCAGGACTTTATGTTAAAGGTAACCTGTCAGCTCCCCCGAGATCACAAACCGTCACCATGTATTTATTTCTCACTTTATACCCGTCCTAACAAACCCCTTTTAGTGGCTTTCTGATTTCTGCATTTGGCGAAAATCTATTTTATAATTGTGGTGGCAATTTGCTAATTAGAGGGTGACTAGTGGTGGGGCGCGTTGCAATGCCCCCACAAATATTCACCTACTTATTATCACGGCCGCAGTTATAAAAATGTTAGAAATCAGTAAGCCGCTATTAATGGGCTCTTTACACAGGGTACAAAAAGATGAATAAATACATGGTGGCGCTTCGGGAGGCATGAGAAAGCTGACAGCTTCTCTTTACATGTTATTTTTAACTACGGAGTTTTTTTTCGATTTTCCATAACACAATCTAGATAAAAAAAAAATGCAAACTGGCCATTAATCCTAATACTAGACTCAAACTTCTTATTCTGTTCACAAGGCTTTGCATCAGTCTCATGATCATCACAGACAGGATAATAATGAAAGGTAACAATCAATATAGAATAGAATCCACCATTCACAAGAGGTGATATCACTGTCCCGCAGGCGCCATCTTCTCCAGCCCCGTATCCGCCACATTACCTCGCTCAGCTCATGCTGTCTTTGCTGGTTTTCCTTTGAGTCAGAAGCTCATACTGGAAGAGAAGAAAAACACAAGGAAATGAGGATGAATTCACGCCTGCCGCATTTGCTGCAGCTTTTACGGCAAGATCAGAGCAGGTTTATAAGGTAAGTGGATGAGACTTTACAAATCTCATCCGCAAACTGTAAAGATTGCCCATATAGAAAAATGAGAACGCCAAAGATGTTCCAAATCCCGGCATGTCATTGTGGGGTGAAAATACAGCAGATTATCAATGTGAATTTCACCAACTTCAATATAGCAAGGGTGAGATCGTCAGAATTCCTCAGCACAATCCACAAATGAACCAAACCTGCCGTAAAGACTGCGCCTGCCATGTCAGCCCCATCCACAGTGGCTTACCTTATCTAATAATGCTTGTCGCTTTTACTCCAGAATTGGCTCAATTTGAAGATTCTTTTCTGGATCAAAAAAAATAAAAAAAAAATCTATATTAATATACACATACAGAGGATGAAATAAGTATTGAACATGTCACCAATTGTCTAAGTAAATATATTACTAAAGGTGCTATTGACATGAAATTCTCACCAGATGTCGGTAACAACCCATCCAGTCCACACAGGCAAAGAAATCAAATCATAGATGTCCATGAATTATGTGTAATAATGAGAAATGACACAGGAAAAAGGTACTGAACACATGAAGAGAGAGAGAGGCAAAAAGCCATGGAAAGTCATGACACCAGCTGAAATCTATCAGTAATTAGAAACCCATCCTGCCACTTAGTGAAAAATAATATTAGGTGGTTCAACTGATGGCCTATAAAAAGGTGTCTCGTTAGCAAGATGCCACACAAGAAACATCTCATGATGGGTAAAACCAGTGAGCGGTCTCAAGACCTCCGCAACCTAATTGTTGCAAAACATACTGATGGTATTGGTTACAGAAGAATTTCTAAATTACTGAAGGCTCCAGTGAGCACTGCTGGGGCCATAATCCAGAAATGTAAAGAACATAATTTCATAATAAACCGGCCACGACCAGGTGCTCCCCGCAAGATTTCAAACAGAGGAGTGAAATTAATTATCAAAAGAGTTGTCCATGACCAAGGACCACCTATGGAGAGTTACAGAAAGACCAGGAATCAGCAATTGTTTCAAAGAAAACTATAAGTGATGCACTCAACCTCCATGGTCTGTATGCACGCTTAGCACGCAAGACTCCATTGCTGAACAAAAAGCATGTTGACGCGTGTTTAACGTTTGCTCAACAATATTTAGACAAGCCTGTGAAATACTGGGAGAATATAGTCTAGTCAGATGAGACCAAAATTGAACTCTTTGGATGTCATAATACACACCATGTTTGGAGGCCAAAAGACACTGCATATCACCCCCAAAACGCCATACTAACAGTGAAGTTTGGAGGTGGGAACATCATGGTGTTGGGCTGTTTTTCAGCATACGGCAATCTTCATATTAATGAAGGAAGGAGGAATGGATAAATGTACGAGACATTCTTGTTAAAAATCGGCTGCAATCTACCAGGATGATGATGAAACAAGGGTGGACATTTCAGCAAGACAATGATCCCAAACACACAGCCAAGGAAACGCTCAATTGTTTTCAGAGAGAGATAATTAAAGCTGCTAAAATGGCCCACCCAATCACCTGACCTGAATCCAACAGAATATTTATAGAAGGAACTGAAGCTCAGAGTTCATAGAAGGAGCCCAAGGGATCTTCAGGATTTGTAGCGTGTTTGTGTGGAAGAATGGGACAAAATCACACCTGAGCAATGCATGCGACTAGTTTCTCCATACAGGATGAATCTTGAAGCTGTCATCACCAACAAAGGCTTGTGTACGAAGTATTAAATACATTTCAGTAAGCATAGTCAATACTTTTTCCCCGTGTAATTTCTCATTATTACACATAACTTAATTTATGGACATCTATTGTTTGATTTCTTTGCCTATGTGGATTGGATGGTCTGTTACTGATATCTGGGGAGAATTTCATGCCTATAGCACCTTTAGTAACATAGTTACTTAGAAAATTGGTGAAGTGTGAGTATTTCACCCGCTGTGTATATCCAGTGGGGAAAATAAATATTTGATACACTGCCGATTTTGCAAGTTTTCCCACCTACAAAGAATGGAGAGGTCTGTATTTTTTTTTTATCGTAGGTATACTTCAACTGTGAGAGACAGAAGAAGAATCCAGAAAATCACATTGTATGATTTTTACATAATTAATTAGCATTTTATTGATTGAAATAAGTATGTGATACAATAGAAAAACAGAACGTAATATTTGGTACAGAAACCTTTGTGTGCAATTACAGAGGTCAGAAGTTTCCTGTAGTTCTTGACCAAGTTTGCACACACCGCAGCAGGGACTTTGGCCCACTCCTCCATACAGATCTTCTCCAGATCTTTCAGGTTTCGGGGCTGTCGCTGGGCAACATTGGAGTTTCAGCTCCCTCTAAAGATTTTCTACTGGGTTCAGGTCTGGAGACTGGTTAGGCTACTCCAGGACCTTGAAATGCTTCTAATAGAGACACTCCTTAGTTTCCTTGGCTATGTGTTTCAGGTCATTGTCATGGTGGAAGACCCAGGCACGTCCCATCTTCAATACTCTTACTGAGGGATAGAAGTTGTTGGACAAAATCTCGCGATACATGACCCCATCCATCCTCCCTTCAATATGGTGCAGTCATCCTGTCCCCTTTGCAGAAAAGCACCCCCAAAGTATGACATTTTCCCCACCATGCTTCACGGTTGGGACAGTGTTCTTGGGGTTGTACTCATCCTCCTTCTTTCTCACGGCGAGTGGAGTTGATACCAAAAAGTTCTATTTTGGTCTCATCTGACCACAAGACCTTCTCCCATGCCAGATGATCATTGGCAAACTTGAAATGGGGCTGGACATGTGCTGTTGTTTGAGACTGTGGTCCCAGCTCTCTTCAGGTTATTGACCAGGTCTTCCTGTGTAGTGATGGGCTGATTCCTGACCTTTCTCAGAATCATGCTTACCCCACAAGGCGAGATCTTGCATGGAGCCTTACACCGAGGAGAATTGACAGTCATCTTGTGTTTCTTCCATTTTCTAATAATTGTGCCAACAGTTGTTGACTTCTCACCAAGCTCCTTGTCTACTGCCTTGTAGCCCATGCCAGCCTTGTGCAGGTCTACAATTTTGTCCCTGGTGTCCTTAGACAGCTCTTTGATCTTGGCCATGGTGGAGAGGTTGGAGTGTGATTGATTGAGCATGTGGACAGGTGTCTTTTATACAGGTTTATATGGTGCAATTAATAAAAGGTAATGAGTGCAGAGTAGGAGGGCTTCTTAAAGAAACACTAACAGGTCTGTAAGAGCCAGAATTCTTGCTGGTTGGTAGGAAATCAAATACTAATTCCATGCAATAAAATGCAATTTAATGATTTGAAAATCAAACAATGTGGTTTTCTGGTTTTTATTTTTAGATTCTGTATCTCACAGTTGAAGTGGATATACGACAAAAATTACAGACCTCTCCATTCTATGTAGGTGGGAAAACTTGCAAAATCGTCAGTGTATCAAATACTATTTTTACCACCATGTATATGTATGTGTGTGTATATACACTACCCACAAAAAGTTAGGAATATTTGGCTTTTGGGTGAAATTTCAGGATGAACCTAAAATGCCCTCTAACCTTTTCAGGTGAACTTAATGTGACCTTCTCTAAACTTTTGAATGCAAATGTCCAACTGTTCAATGTTTCAGTACTTTTTGCACAACTTGCTGTTCTCTAACAAGGAGCTTAATGGCAAAATTCACATCAGGTGTTTGATCCATGTATCGCCCAATAAAATTTGGGGTTCAATTAGAATTGGTATTAAACAGCCCCTACTACTTGAATAACAACATTAATCCTGTCATTGTCCCTGTGCATTCACAACACAGGCCTAATTTCATCTTCATGGATCACAAGGCTCCAGCTCATTGAGGTTGCATCATTAGGGAATGGCTGCTGGAGACAGGGGAACCTCAAATGGAGTGGCCTGCATTTTCTCCAGACCTGAATCCCATAGAAAACCTATGGGATCAGCTGAGTCGCTGTGTAGAGGCTCGTAACTCTGTACCCCAGAACCTCAATGACCTGAGAACCGCCCTTTCCAGGGCTGTGGTGTCAGTAAGCCAAACTTCCGACTCCCGACTCTGACTCCACAGCCCTGGTCACTACTGAGCGTGTACATAAAGTGCAGCACAGATTCATCTGAACTAAAAGCCGAGATCCTTAGATCAGGAACAGAACAGACATTTATAGGACATTTCAGAACTTTCACAAATTCTTATGGAAACATTTACAGCACATCCTGTATTGTACTGCTGTACCCAATTTATTATGTATTTTAGGAGTCGGAGTGGGTCCATTTTATACCGACTCCACCAAAATAGACACCGACTCAGACTCCACAGCCCTGCACCCTCCAAGAAGAGTGGGATGCCATGCCTCAGCAGACAATAACGCCACTTGTGAACAGCAGGAGAATTCATTGTCGAGCTGTAATTGATGCTGCTCAAGGCCAGATGACAAGTTATTGAGACATTGACATTTTTTGTTGGGGTATACCCACCACTGTTGTTGGCATTTGTTTCAATAAATGGTTTGAGATGAGGAAATCACCGTTACATGCTTCTACTTAAACGCCCCCCTACTTGCATTATAATATATTACTGTAGAAGGAACTTTTTACATTTTCCATACATTTCACCAGAAAGCCACATATCCCTAACTTTTTGTGGTCAGTGTAGATATACAGGTGCTTCTCACAAAATTAGAATATCATCAAAAAGTTAATTTTTTTCAGTTCTTCAATACAAAAAGTGAAACACATATATTATATAGAGTCATTACAAACACAGTGATCTATTTCAAGTGTTTATTTCTGTTAATGTTGATGATTATGGCTTACAGCCAATGAAAACACAAAAGTCATTATCTCAGTAAATTAGAATATTTTATAACAGCTTAAAAAATGATTTTAAAATCTGAAATGTTGGGCTACTGAAATGTATGTTCAGTAAATGCACTCAATACTTGTTCGGGCTCCTTTTGCATCAATTACTGCATCAATGCGGCAATGTGGCATGGAGGCGATCAGACTGTGGCACTGCTGAGGTGTTATGGAAGCCCAGGTTGCTTTGATAGCAGCCTTCAGCTCCTCTGCATTGTTAGGTCTGGTGTCTCTCATCTTCCTCTTGACAATACCCCATAGATTCTCTATGAGGTTAAGGTCAGGCGAGTTTGCTGACCAATCAAGCACAGTGATACTGTTGTTTTTAAACCAGGTATTGGTACTTTTGGCAGTGTGGACAGGTGCCAAGTCCTGCTGGAGAATGACATTTCCATCTCCAAAAAGCTTGTGGGCAGAGGGAAGCATGAAGTGCTCTAAAATTTCCTGGTAGACGGCTGCGCTGACTTTGGCCTTGATAAAACACAGTGGACCTACACCAGCAGATGACAAGGCCCCCCCAAACCATCACTGATTGTGGAAACTTCACACTAGACCTCAAGCAGCTTGGATTATGTGCCTCTGCACTCTTCCTCCAGACTCTGGGACCTTGATTCCCAAATTAAAATTGGAACTTTGGGACCTTGTGGAGTGTGTCAATGACTGCCTTCTGGACATCTGTCAAGTCAGCAGTCTTCCCCATGACTGTGGAGCCTACTGAAACAGATTAAGGGGCCTTTTTAAACACGTAGGAAGCCTTTGCAGGTGTTTTTTTCTTAATTATTCTAATTTACTGAGACAATGACTGTTGTGTTTTCATTGGCTGTAAGTCACAATCATCAACATTAGCAGAAACAACCACATGAAATAGATCACTCTGTTTGTAATGACTCTATATAATATATGAGTTTCACTTTTTGTATTGAAGAACTCAAATTAATTAACTTTTGGATGATATTCTAATTTTATGAGACGCACATATATATATATATATATATATATATATATATATATATATATATATATATATACAGTACAGACCAAAAGTTTGGACACACCTTCTCATTTAAAGATTTTTCTGTATTTTCATGACTTTGAAAATTGTACATTCACACTGAAGGCATCAAAACTATGAATTAACACTATGAAAACCGTATTCAACTACCATCCACCAAATCTTACTTACCAGCTCCTCGATATTTTTCACTAGCTCCTCTTTATCAGATATAATCTGTTTTAGTTGTGGAAGATTTACAAACTGCTCCAGAAGAACATCCTCTTGCTCCATCATATCGGTGAGCTGTGACACGCTGAAGTAGAAAAAAAGAGAAACGTGCGTCCAAGACTTTCATGGAAATGTTACAACAGGGTACAGAGAAGCTAGTGTGCAGAATAAGCACGCACAGACTTATCTATAGGGGTGGCCCTGGGGAATACTAGGATGGATGTCATTTTATCATTAGAACTAATATAGAATTCAGAAATTTTTTTTTGACAAATAAAAATTAAACTTTTTTTTTTTTTTATTTTAGTTGTAAAAATACAAACCTCAAATCTGACAGCTCAGGAAACGTTTCAGGGAGATCAGGCATCTTATATGTAAAGCCGTTCACACCCACCTAAGAAATATATACAGGTACTGGTGAGAGACTACAGAAACAGAAATGTTCGGTGCCTAGGTTACCGGCCACTGCTGCTGTCTATCAGTGGTGGCCAGTCTCCTAGGCAAGGAAAGCAGTTTGCTATACAGCTTGCAAGTGCAGCTCTGAAGTTGGCCGGATCCCTGGATTCAGTACCTCTGTGCTCCTCCGACGCTGCAAAGTCAAAGCGGTCTCTGCCGACAGCAGAGGAAAGTGCATAGTTCAGACCAGCGGCGCGACCATGCCGCTGGTTGAAACTGTCCATCTTCAGGAGAGCACTGCCCCCAGCAAGGAGGTAGCCAGCAAGACAGAGGAGCAGTGTGCTCCTGATGAAACAAGATTAGACAAGCTCTTAAAGGGGTTTTCTGATCCGACATGACACTGACTGCAGACTTGTGAAGAGATGCAGATGTGTTATGTGCAGCATGAGACGGGGCATTATCATGCATGAAATGATCTCGATGGTCCAGATGGATGGAGTGGAGGATGGCTGGTTGATGGACACCCCATGCAAACACGGCTACGGCGCTAACAAGGAGGAGGTGGAGTAATGTTTTGGGCTGGAATCATGGGGAGAGGGATTGTCGGCCCTTTTAGGATCCCTGAAGGGGTAAAGATGAACTCCATAATGTATGTTGAGTTTCTCAAACAGCACTTCCTTCCATGGTTCAAGAAGAAGAACCGTGCATTCCGCAGCAAGATCATTTTCATGCATGATAATGCCCCGTCTCATGCTGCACATAACACATCTGCATCTCTGGCTGCTATGGGCATAAAAGGGGACAAACTTATGGTGTGGCCCCCATGCTCCCCTGACCTCAACCCCATTGAGAACCTCTGGAGCTTCATCAAAAGGAGTGTCTATGATGGCGGGAGGCAGCTCACATCTAAGCAACAGCTCTGGGAGGGTATTCTGTCCTCATGCAAAACAATTGAAGCAGAAACCATCCAAAACCTGACAAATTCAATGGACGAGAGAGTTCAGAAGCTCCTTTCGAACAAGCGGTCCTATGTTCAAATGTAACATCACCTAGAATAAAGTTTTGAGTTGAAAACTGTTTGATTTCAGTGTGTAATAACCTGCTAATGCTTATAATTTCAAAAATGACCATTTTTTTGTTCTTTATTAAAGCGAAAAGGTTGAAAACTCTGCTGTGCATAATAATTTGGAACATGCAATTTGAGTGCAGTTTGAGTTTTTTATTTTTTTTTAAATATACTGTTATCATAGGCAGTTTGTACAAAAACCTTTCAATTGTACTCTAATAGTTATTTGACTGGAAAATTACAATGACTGCAATTCATATAGGTAATTTGGGAAAATCTGAGAATATATTATTTGCATAATAATTTGGAACACAGTGTATACAGACCACAAAGTATGGCAGTATCAGCGATCAAGCAGACAAGGGCTGGAGAGAGCAGGAGAGACGCTAGAAAGACGCTCGAGAGAGAGAGAGAGAGCAGGAGAGACGCTCGAGAGAGAGAGAGCAGGAGAGACGCTCGAGAGAGAGAGCAGGAGAGACGCTCGAGAGAGAGAGAGAGCAGGAGAGACGCTCGAGAGAGAGAGAGAGCAAGAGAGACGCGAGAGAGAGAGCAGGAGAGACGCGAGAGAGAGAGAGCAGGAGAGACGCTCGAGAGAGAGCAGGAGAGACGCTCGAGAGAGAGAGCAGGAGAGACGCTCGAGAGAGAGAGAGCAGGAGAGACGCTCGAGAGAGAGAGCAGTAGAGACGCTCGAGAGAGAGAGAGCAGGAGAGACTCTTGAGAGAGAGAGAGCAGGAGAGACGCTCGAGAGAGAGAGCAGGAGAGACGCTCGAGAGAGAGAGAGCAGGAGAGACGCTCGAGAGAGAGAGAGCAGGAGAGAGGCTCGAGAGAGAGAGCAGGAGAGAGGCTCGAGAGAGAGCAGGAGAGACGCTCGAGAGAGAGAGAGAGCAGGAGAGACGCTCGAGAGAGAGAGAGCAAGAGAGACGCTCGAGAGAGAGAGCAGGAGAGACGCTCGAGAGAGAGAGCAGGAGAGACGCTCGAGAGAGAGAGCGGGAGAGACGCTCGAGAGAGAGCAGGAGAGACGCTAGAGAGAGAGAGAGCAGGAGAGATGCTCGAGAGAGAGAGAGAGAGCAGGAGAGACGCTCGAGAGAGAGAGAGCAGGAGAGATGCTTGAGAGAGAGAGAGCAGGAGAGACGCTCGAGAGAGAGAGCAGGAGACATGCTCGAGAGAGAGAGAGCAGGAGAGACGCTCGAGAGAGAGAGAGAGCAGGAGAGACGCTCAAGATCAGGAGAGACGCTCGAGAGAGAGAGAGCAGGAGAGACGCTCGAGAGAGAGAGCAGGAGAGACGCTCGAGAGAGAGAGAGCAGGAGAGACGCTCGAGAGAGAGAGCAGGAGACATGCTCGAGAGAGAGAGAGCAGGAGAGACGCTCGAGAGAGAGAGAGCAGGAGAGACGCTCGAGAGAGAGAGCAGGAGAGACGCTCGAGAGAGAGAGAGCAGGAGAGACGCTCGAGAGAGAGAGAGCAGGAGAGACGCTCGAGAGAGAGAGCAGGTGAGACGCTCGAGAGAGACAGCGGGAGAGACGCTCGATTGAGAGAGAGCAGGAGAGACGCTAGAGAGAGAGAGAGCAGGAGAGATGCTCGAGAGAGAGAGAGCAGGAGAGACGCTCGAGAGAGAGAGCAGGAGAGACGCTCGAGAGAGAGAGAGCAGGAGAGAGGCTCGAGAGAGAGAGAGCAGGAGAGACGCTCGAGAGAGAGCAGGAGAGACGCTCGAGAGAGAGAGAGCAGGAGAGACGCTCGAGAGAGAGAGCAGGAGAGACACTCGAGAGAGAGAGCAGGAGAGACGCTCGAGAGAGAGAGCAGGAGAGACACTAGAGAGAGAGAGAAGCTCGAGATAGAGAGCAGGAGAGAAGCTCGAGAGAGAGAGCAGGAGAGAAGCTCGAGAGAGAGAGCAGGAGAGACGCTCGAGAGAGAGAGCAGGAGAGACGCTCGAGAGAGAGAGCAGGAGAGACGCTCGAGAGAGAGAGACGCTAGAGAGAGAGAGACGCTCGAGAGAGAGAGCAGGAGAGATGCTCGAAAGAGAGCAGGAGAGACGCTAGAGAGAGAGAGCAGGAGAGACGCTCGAGAGAGAGCAGGAGAGACGCTTGAGAGAGAGAGCAGGAGAGACGCTCGAGAGAGAGAGCAGGAGAGACGCTCGAGAGAGAGAGCAGGAGAGACGCTCGAGAGAGAGAGAACAGGAGAGACGCTCGAGAGAGAGAGCAGGAGAGACTCTCTCGAGAGAGAGAGCAGGAGAGACGCTCGAGGGAAAGAGCAGGAGAGAAGCTAGAGAGAGAGAGCAGGAGAGACGCTCGAGAGAGAGAGCAGGAGAGACGCTCGAGAGAGAGAGCAGGAGAGATACTCGAGAGAGAGAGCAGGAGAGACGCTCGAGAGAGAGAGCAGGAGAGACGCTCGATAGAAAGCTGGAGCAACTGTCAATCACTTCATCACTATATGACTCAGTAATGATACCTATAGCATATTACTCAGGGTGACAACATGGCAGGTCACAGAGTTACTTTCATGATCTAGATTTGCTAAATTGGAGACATATCATGATACAGAGCCCATGTCCATGACTTATGTCAGCTCCAAAATGAAATATGTATTGAAAAAAATTTAAAAAAATAATATATATACACACACATATACATACACTGCTCAAAAAAATAAAGGGAACACTCAAATAACACATCCTAGATCTGAATGAATGAAATATTCTCATTGAATACTTTGTTCTGTACAAAGCTGAATGTGCTGAGAACAAAATCACATAAAAATCATCAATGGAAATCAAATTTATTAACTAATGGAGGCCTGGATTTGGAGCCACCCCCAAAATTAAAGTGGTAAAACACACTACAGGCTGATCCAACTTTGATGTAATGTCCTTAAAACAAGTCAAAATGAGGCTCAGCATTGTGTGTGGCCTCCACGTGCCTGTATGACCTCCCTACAACGCCTGGGCATGCTCCTGATGAGGTTCCGGATGGTCTCCTGTGCGATCTCCTCCCAGACCTGGACTAAAGCATCCGCCAACTTCTGGACAGTCTGTGGTGCAACGTGACGTTGGTGGATGGAGCGAGACATGATGTCCCAGATGTGCTCAATCGGATTCAGGTCTGGGGAACGGGCGGGACAGTCCATAGCTTCAATGCCTTCATCTTGCAGGAACTGCTGACACACTCCAGCCACATGAGGTCTGGCATTGTCCTGCATTAGGAGGAAGCCAGGGCCAACCGCACCAGCATATGGTCTCACAAGGGGTCTGAGGATCTCATCTCGGTATCTAATGGCAGTCAGGCTACTTCTGGCGAGCACATGGAGGGCTGTGCAGCCCTCCAAAGAAATGCCACTCCACACCATTACTGACCCATTGCCAAACCGGTCATGCTGAAGGATGTTGCAGGCAGCAGATCGCTCTCCGCGGCGTCTCCAGACTCTGTCATGTCTGTCACATGTGCTCAGTGTGAACCTGCTGTCATCTGTGAAGAGCACAGGGCGCCAGTGGCGACTTTGCCAATCCTGGTGTTCTGTGGCAAATGCCAAGCGTCCTGCACAATGTTGGGATGTGATCACAACCCCCATCTGTGGACGTCGGGCCTTTATACCACCCTCATGGAGTCGGTTTCTAACCGTTTGTGCAGACACATGAACATTTGTGGCCTGCTGGAGGACATTTTGCAGGGCTCTGTCAGTGCGCCTCCTGTTCCTCCTTGCACAAAGGCGGAGGTAGCGGTACTGCTGCTGGGTTGTTGCCCTCCTACGGCCCCCTCCTTGTCTCCTGGTGTACTGGCCTATCTCCTGGTAGCACCTCCAGCCTCTGGACACTACGCTGACAGACACAGCAAACCTTCTTGCCACTGCTCGCACTGATGTGCCATCCTGGATGAGCTGCACTACCTGAGCAACTTCTGTGGGTTGTAGAGTCCGTCTCATGCTACCACGAGTGTGAAAGCATAACCAACATTCAAAAGTGACCAAAACATCTGCCAGAAAGCATTGGTACTGAGATGTGGTCTGTGGTCCCCACCTGCAGAATCACTCCTTTGAGGGTGTCTTGATAATTGCAAATAATTTCCATCTATTGTCTATTCCATTTGCACAACAGCATGTGAAACTGATTGTCAATCAGTGTCGTTTCCTAAGTGGACAGTTTGACCCACTTGGAGTTATATTCTGTTGTTTAAGTGTTCCCTTTATTTTTTTGAGCAGTGTATATATACAGTACAGACCAAAAGGTGGACACACCTTCTCATTTAAAGATTTATCTGTATTTTCATGACTAAGAAAATTGTACATTCACACTGAAGGCATCAAAACTATGAATTAACACATGTGGAATTATATACTTAACAAAAAAGTGTGAAACAACTGAAAATATGTCTTATATTCTAGGTTCTTCAAAGTAGCCACCTTTTGCTTTGATGACTGCTTTGCACACTCTTGGCATTCTCTTGATGAGCTTCAAGAGGTAGTCACCGGAAATGGTTTTCACTTCACAGGTGTGCCCAGTCAGGTTTAATACGTGGGATTTCTTGCCTTATAAATGGGGTTGGGACCATCAGTTGTGTTGTGCAGAAGTCTGGTGGATACACAGCTGATAGTCCTACTGAATAGACTGTTAGAATTTGTATTATGGCAAGAAAAAAGCAGCTAAGTAAAGAAAAACGAGTGGCCATCATTACTTTAAGAAATGAAGGTCAGTCAGTCCGAAAAATTTTGAAAACTTTGAAAGTGTCCCCAAGTGCAGTTGCTAAAACCATCAAGCGCTACAAAGAAACTGGCTCACATGAGGACTGCCCCAGGAAAGGAAGACCAAGAGTCACCTCTGCTTCTGAGGATAAGTTTATCCGAGTCAACAGCCTCAGAAATCGCCGGTTAACAGCAGCTCAGATTAGAGACCAGGTCAATGCCACACAGAGTTCTAGGAGCAGAAACATCTCTTCAACAACTGTTAAGAGGAGACTTTGTGCAGCAGGCCTTCATGGTAAAATAGCTGCTAGGAAACCACTGCTAAGGACAGGCAACAAGCAGAAGAGACTTGTTTGGGCTAAAGAACACAAGGAATGGACATTAGACCAGTGGAAATCTGTGCTTTGGTCTGATGAGTCCAAATTTGAGATCTTTGGTTCCAACCACCGTGTCTTTGTGCGACGCAGAAAAGTTGAACGGATGAACTTTACATGCCTGGTTCCCACCGTGAAGCATGGAGGAGGAGGTGTGATGTTGTGGGGGTGCTTGCTGGTGACACTGTTGGAGATTTATTCAAAATTGAAGGCATACTGAACCAGCATGGCTACCACAGCATCTTGCAGCGGCATGCTATTCCATCCGGTTTGCGTTTAGTTGGACCATCATTTATTTTTCAAAAGGACAATGACCCTAAACACACCTCCAGGCTGTGTAAGGGCTATTTGACCAAGAAGGCGAGTGATGGGGTGCTACGCCAGATGACCTGGCCTCCACAGTCACCAAACCTGAACCCAATCGAGATGGTTTGGGGTGAGCTGGACCGCCGAGTGAAGGTAAAAGGGCCAACAAGTGCTAAGCATCTCCGGGAACTCCTTCAAGATTGTTGGAAGACCATTTCCGGTGACTACCACTTGAAGCGCATCAAGAGAATGCCAAGAGTGTGCAAAGCAGTCATCAAAGCAAAAGGTGGCTACTTTGAAGAACCTAGAATATAAGACATATTTTCAGTTGTTTCACACTTTTTTGTTAAGTATATAATTCCACATGTGTTAATTCATAGTTTTGATGCCTTCAGTGTGAATGTACAATTTTCATAGTCATGAAAATACATAAAAAGTCTTTAAATGAGAAGGTGTGTCCAAACTTTTGGTCTGTACTGTACATACACACACACACACACACACACACACATATATATATATACATACACGCACGCAGTAGGGAAAATAAGTATTTGATACACTGCCAATTTTGCAAGTTTTCCCACCTACAAAGAATGGAGAGGTCTGTCATTTTTATCATACGTACACTTCAACTGTGAGAGACAGAATCTAAAAATAAAATCCAAAAAAAATCACATTGTATTATTTTTAAATAATTAAATCGCATTTCATTGCATGAAATAAGTATTTGATCACCTACCAACCAGCAAGAAATCTTGCTCTCACAGACCTGTTAGATTTTCTTTCAGAAGCCCTCCTACTCTGCGCTCCTCACCTGTATTTATTGTACCTGTTTGAACTCGTTACCTGTATAAAAGACACCAGTCCACACACTCAATCAATCACACTCCAACCTATCCACCATGGTTAAGACCAAAGAGCTATCTAAGGACACCAGGGACAAAATTGTAGACCTGCTCCAGGCTGGGATTGGCTACAGGACAATATGCAAGCAGCTTGGTGAGAAGGCAACAACTGTTGGTGTGGCACCCAGGGGATGGGAACTACTCGGCGCCCGGGCCTTAATGCCTGGCCTTGGGGGATGTCGCGGTGGTCGGCTCCCGGGCCCGTACCCTGGGGTCTCTCTTAAAAAAAAAAGGGGTTAAATGGAAAATGAAAGTTCCTGACGCCACCTGTGGTGTCTGGTGAGGACCACCAGCGCTGCGTCAGTCCACTGAGGCCGGTGTTACGGCAGCTATGATGGGGTAGCTCCCCACAGGTGGAGCTAGGCCTCAGGGCAGCGGTGTTCGGTAAGGTGCACTATATGGCAGTGACCCAGTCGGGTCCAAGGAAAAAATGGGAGACACACTCACGTTTGGCTTCAGTACCTTTTTACTGGTGGAGTTGCGGTACCGCCCGGAGCACTGTAGGGTGAGGGGTGCACTGCAGGTCTCTCCCCAGTGAGCAGGTATAGGGCCTCCTGTATCCTTGCCACTTGTGTAGTTTATGGCCTGTCTGAAACTAGGCCTAACTTAGTCCTTGTGTTGCGCCGGCTGACCTGGTGTTAGGGCCTTTTGCTGAAGAGCACGCTCCTGGTATGGCGGAGCCTCCGTGCCTCCTGGTCCTGTTACGTGTCAGCTCCTGGGCTATCCTGAGACCTGAAGTCTTACAGGAAAGATCCGGTTGTTTTCCACAGAGGGTATACTGCTCTGCAGGCTCGGAGCCGGTGTCCGGTATATTTCTGGGGTGAGCTTATGAAGATCCTCGGTCCCCAATGCTACTGTTCCACTAGCCTTCGGCCTACTCTGTGCCCTCACTAGGCTATACACACTGGCAGTAAGCTGGCTGCCTCTTCTGCCGCTCTTTAGAGCGTCGGCAACGCTCCTAGCTGTCTCTCTCTGAGCTGCTTGCAGCAGACTCCAAACAACTCCTCTCAGCAGAAACCTGCTGAGTCACTATCCTTCTGTGTCTCAGCAGAGACTCCTGACTGGACTCATTCCTTAGACAACTGACTGAACTTCCCCTCTTCCTGCCTCCACCCTCCTTTATATATTCACTAAAGGGCTCCCTCTGGTGGTTCTGAGGTAGGGTGGAGGTGTGTGAATGCTCTGAGGGCCTCTTGTGGAGAAAACCTGAAATGCACCCCCCTTTGGTCTGTGACTCCATGCACAGCAGGGCGTCACATTCCCCCCTAGTTAAAGTCAGCACTCCCGGGCTGAAGCCCTTTTTGTAAACAATAGAAATAACAAGCTTCCCTTTATGGGAGGTTAGAACACTTGAACGTTGCATAACAAAACATGAATAAAAATATATATATACATTGCAAAAGCAGTAGGCAGTGAGCAACCAGAAAGTCCAAGTCTATTCCGGAGAGGTTGCTCAAAGGGGCACTCCAGGGAGCGCAAATATTTACAAAGAAAATCTTTGGGCTGCACAAAGTCCTCAGCCTCAGATTTCATATATAAGGAATAAACAGGTTAGGGTTAAAGTGTCCATATCACTTGAATTGTCCATTCAAAGGGAAGAAATATAAGTTACACACATTAATACAATACGTAGTATAATACATAATACCTCAGGGGTAACTATCTACATTCTCAGAAAATGTACTATTTTATTCAATGTACCTAGCAGGGGGTTTACCTCTCGTGCTGCGTACTGATCTGCGTAATGCAGTGGTCTGTGGGGTATCAATGTCTGTATCATCAGTTACCCTGTCTGCCCTTCGTGTGGGTAAGTTGTAAAATTGCCTTAACCTCTCTATGAGACTGGCAAGTGTACCATTGGCTGGGCCTTCTTGCTCTGCTCCAGCCGGAGATCCTTCTTGAGCTGGCTCTTCAGCAGCACTTACAGGTCCAACTTGCTGTAGAGAGTTTTCTGGTTGCTGGAAGAAGTGGAGTACTGGGACGATCACCGCTCCTCCTATTTGAGGCCAATCTGCTGGGAAGTCACCTAAGTCAGTATGGATTACTGCTTCTTCAGGTTCCTCCTGGATGATGAGGGGCACTTCTTCTTGGGGTTTTAGCAGATCCGGACACAACTTTAGATGGTCCCGAGATACTGTTGCAGTGGTTCTCCCCCCATCTTTGCTGATTAAACACGTCTTCCTGTTGTCAAACCTTGAATTCAACACAGTGTAGGGTTCTCTCTCCCACTGGTCATCAAGCTTGTGGTTCCTCCGCTTCCTTTTCAATACCACTTCTCCTGGTGTGAAGGGTTCTGCTGGTGCACTTCTGTTGTATTGCGCCTCTTGTTTATCCCTCACCCGAGTGAGACTGTCTTCGACACAGGCTTGTACTCTTCTGTACTGCTCCTGTCTGGCTGTGTCCCAGTCCTCAGTGGTCGCATCAGCTTCAGGTTCTACCACACCAAGCTCCAGGTCCATGGGCAACTTCCCAGGTCTTGCCCGCATTAGATATGCCGGAGTGCAATTGGTGGAGCTTACTGGTATGTGATTATACAGATCCACTAAGTCAGGTAGTAGGTCTGACCACTGGTTTCTCTCTTCTAGTGGTATGGTCTTCAGTAGATCGATGATGATGTTGTTCATCTTTTCACAGAGACCGTTAGTTTGGGGGTGGTACGGTGTAGTCCTGATCTTTTTACACCCGTACAGATGGCAGAACTCTTTGAATAATTCAGCCTCAAAGGCCGGGCCTTGGTCAGTCAGTACCTGCTCAGGGTATCCATGGGGTCTGCAGAAGTAAGCTTGAAACGTCTTGGCTGCTGTCTCTGCTGTCAGGTCTTTGACAGGGGCGACGACCAGGAACCTGGAGTAGTGATCCACAATGGTCAGGGCATAGGAGTATCCTGACCGACTAGGTGACAACTTGACAAGGTCCAGGGCCACGATCTCCAAAGGGCGAGTCGTCTTGATGGGTTGCAGAGGAGCCTTCTGGTTGCTGTAGTCTCTTCTTCTAAGGCCACAGGGTCCACAGTCTCTGCACCACCTCTCAATGGAGCTGCGCATCCCCACCCAGTAGAATCGGCACTTCAACAGGGTCTCTAGCTTTTTCCAGCCAAAGTGCCCCGCTTGATCGTGGTAGGCCTCCAACACCATCTGGATGTCCGTCTTGGGGACCACTATCTGCCACACCATCTTGTGGGTTTTGGGATTGACGTACCTCCGGCACAACTTCTCACAGTAGATAAACAGCCGGCTTCTCTCATTCCACAACTGCTTTGCTTGGAGAGACGCATCCTTCTCCAGGGAGGAACCTTCTTGGGTTATCAGTTCCTTGATATGGCTGACAACCGGGTCGCTGTCCTGGGTCTCTTTCCAGCTGTGGTGAGGCAAGGGGTTTAACGTCTTACCGCGTTGCCTCCTGGAGGCTCGTAGCTCATGGGTCATCCCATTCCGGTGGAAGGCAGGTAGTTCAACCTCTTCCAGGTCATCCACTTCTTCTTCTATGTCTGACTGGTGAGGTATCCTGGACAGGGCATCGGCGTTGGCGTTCTTGCGGCCCGCCCGGTACTTTATGGTGAATTGGTAGTTTGACAGCCGAGCCATCCATCGTTGTTCCATGGCTCCCAGCTTGGCTGTTTCAAGATGAGCTAAGGGGTTATTGTCAGTGTAGGCAGTGAACTTGCTGGTGGCTAGGTAGTGCTTGAACCTTTCTGTAATGGCCCAGACTAAGGCCAGGAACTTCAACTTGAAGCTGCTATAGTTCTCTGGGTTCCTCTCAGTCGGGCGGAGCTTCCTGCTTGCATACGCGATGACTTTCTCCTGGCCATTCTGCTTCTGACTTAGGACAGCTCCCAATCCTTCATTGCTGGCATCGGTATACAGCAGGAACGGTTGGCTGTAGTCAGGGTAGGCTAGGATCTCATCACCTGTCAGGATCTCCTTCATTTCTTGAAATGATTCAGCCTGTTCTTTACCCCAGTGGAACGGGGGATTTCTGCCCTTGGGGGACTGTCCTACCAGGAGGTCTTGCAGAGGTGCTGCTCTCTTGGTGTAATCTTTTACAAACCTCCGGTAGTATCCTATCAGTCCCAGGAACTGACGCACCTCCTTGAGGTTCTTCGGCTCCGGCCATTTCTGGATGGCAGTGACCTTCTCCGGGTCTGGTGCTACCCCTTCTGGACTGACAATGTGTCCCAGGTACTGTACCTTCTTCTTGAGCAGGTGGCACTTGGAGGGCTTCAACTTCATCCCATACTGGGACAGTGACTCAAATACCTCCGCCAGGTGCTTCAAGTGGTCCTCATACGTCTTGGAGTACACAATCACGTCATTCAGGTATAATAACACAGTCTCGAAGTTGCGGTGTCCCAGGCAGCACTCCATCAATCTCTGGAACGTTCCGGGGGCATTGCAGAGTCCAAACGGCATACTGTTGAACTCGCACACTCCCATCGGGGTGGTGAAGGCCGTCTTCTCCCGATCCTCCTCAGCCACAGCTACTTGCCAGTACCCACTAGTGAGGTCAAGGGTGGAAAAGTAATTTGCAGACTTCAAGGCAGCCAGGGATTCCTCAATACGTGGTAAAGGGTATGCATCTTTATGTGTAATGCGATTTACTTGACGGTAATCTACGCACATTCTCATGCTTCCATCCTTCTTCCTGACTAGAACTAGGAGAGCTGCCCAGGGACTACAACTATCCCTTACTACCCCTGCCTTCTTCATGTCATGCAACATCTCCTTGGCTTTCTGATAGTGTGCTGGAGGTATAGGCCTGTACCGTCCCTTGATGGGGGGATGGTTGCCTGTGGGGATGTGATGTTGTACCCCCTTAATCCTCCCAAAGTCAAGCGGGTGTTTGCTGAATACCTGCTCGTATTCCTGAACCACCCGGTGTACTCCCTGTTTCTGGTGGGCAGGAGTGGTGTCTGTCCCAACGTGGAGCTGCTGACACCAATCCACCTCCTGTGTTGTAGGGTCATTATCCTCCACTTGGTCTGGGGAGGTTAAGGACTCCGTCGTGTGAATAGAGTTATTATTTACAGTGTAGAGTTTGGCAATAGTGGCATAACGTGGTAATTTAACCTCGTCTTCCCCATAGTTAAGAAGACGGACGGGCACCCTCCCATTGCGTACATCTACTACCCCCCTGGCGGTTAAGAGTGTAGGTCTGTGCTCTGAGCTAAGGGGTTCTACTACCGCCTGGTAGCTCTGTCCTTTAAGACCTATTGCTGCTCTACACCAGATAAGCATTTCACTAATTGGGGGAATTACAATGGGTATCGGGTCAGTTACCCGCACGTTACCAATCTCACCGCCGGTCAGCTGCGCTTGCTGCTGGTACGTCAGGGCTCGGATCTCCTTCTGGATCACTCTCCTCTGCCCTGGTCTGGCAACGTCAGCGAGGTGTTGGAGTAAAAACACAACCTCCTCCAAACAGTTACCAACAATGTTAGTGCCTAGTACCATATTCAGTCCATTTTCCTCATTGACAGTCTTCACTACAATGAGTCCCTGGTCCTTTAACTCCACTCTCCCCACATTTACTGCTACATTCTTAACCCCGAGTAGGTCAAGAGGGAGGCCATTAGAGGCATATACTGAAAAGTCTGGGTTTGGGGGTTGGAGACTGTCCATGGACCAGTATTTGCTATAGAGGATATCAGGTATGATTGTTACCTGGGATCCGGTGTCCAGCAGGGCAGGTATCGCAATGCCGTCAAGTATGATGGATAGGAAAGGTCTTCCTCCCACGAACCTGCGGTGCCAGTCTGAGGGGCCTGCTGAGTCTATTCCTGGGTGCTGGCCCTCGGACCCGGGGTTTGCTCGTTTAAAGGACACTGGTGCACTGTGTGACCTGCCTTCTGGCAGCGGTGGCAGACGAACTCTTGGTGAGGATGGCACTGGTTGTTGGTCCTTCCTGGGGGTGGCGTTGTCCTCCTCCGGGGTGGCGACGTCCTCATTCTCCTCCGGTTTATCCAGGGGACATCCTCAGGGCAGTCGGCTAGCAGGATCTTTCCTTCCGTCTCTGGCTCAGTCCGTAGTTGCAGGGCACTCATCACAGTGGCCAGGTTTTTGGTCAGCTGGCGCACTTCTGAGCACAGACAGTCCAGCTCAGTAGGGGGCGCTGCCTGCACTTTGGCTTCAGCAGCCAGCGGGGAAAAGGTGGGTGCTGCTGGAGTTGGAGTGGCCCCACCCTGGTAACGCTGGATAGACATATCTGCTGTCTCCAGGGGTTGCAGTCCCTTGATAGCCATGTCCTTAAGGGTGTCGAAGGTAGCATCTGGATGGTCCAAGGACCACCAACGCACAGTCCTGCTCTCCGCTTGGGACCTCAGCCTCCGGACAAATTGTTCTTTTAGCATTTTACTCTCATTGGTTATGCTAATTGGACTAACCTGTTTTAGAGCTCGCAGGGCCACCTGTAAACGGCAGGCATAGTCCCGAACGCTGTCCTCCGGCTTCTGAGAGCATTGGTAGAACCTCATCCGGAGGTCTGCTTCAGTACGGTCCTCAAAGGCAGTCTGTAACTTTTTGAAAATTGTGGACACTGATTCCTGGTCTGCGGCCGACCAAGTCTCTACTTCTCTCTCCGCAGCACCAGTCAATTGTCCCACAACTACTGCAGCTCTTTGTTTGCCGGTCATAGAATACATGTCCAGGATGCTGCATATTTTGCGCTTCAATCCGGACAGGGTGTCCGGCTTGCCGTTGTACTGGGGGAGCCACTTTGCTCCAGGCATGTACGGTAAAGTCAATGGTGCAATAGGGGCTACAGGCCCTGGTAATGGGGCGGCTGCTCCGTCTTGCGCGGCGGCGGCTGCGGGCGCATCATCGGGGCTGTAAGCCTGGTCAGCGACGTCGGGCTGTTGCTGCAACATCTTGGCGCCCCCCTAGTGAACCGTGGCCTACCTTGCTTCTGTAGGCCGCAGCTCCGCAGGCGGAGGTCTTCTGATAGGACCTTGCGTCGCTTACATTCCACGTCAGAGCGTTCGCTTGGGCTTCCTGCCAGGACCTGACGTTGCGTCAGTGCGTGGGGCGTGTCCTCGACTTCGCGCGCTTTCAGTGGTTACGCCCTCTAGTTTTCCCGCGGTTACGCCCTTCTTCTCGCATGGCGACCGGAAAGATGGCGGCCAATGGCGGGAAACTCCAGAACATGGCGGGAAAAGCTTCACCACTGTGAGTTTTTTACAGTTTCTTAAGGCGCACAGTACCCGGTGGCAACGGGCACAACTCCTTCTGTTGCCGCGGGCACGCAATCCTGTTCGTGACGCCAGTTAGAGAGATGTGGCACCCAGGGGATGGGGACTACTCGGCGCCCGGGCCTTAATACCTGGCCTTGGGGGATGTCGCGGTGGTCGGCTCCCGGGCCCGTACCCTGGGGTCTCTCTTAAAAAAAAAAAGGGGTTAAATGGAAAATGAAAGTTTCTGACGCCACCTGTGGTGTCTGGTGAGGACCACCAGCGCTGCGGCAGTCCACTGAGGCCGGTGTTACGGCAGCTATGATGCGGTAGCTCCCCACAGGTGGAGCTAGGCCTCAGGGCAGCGGTGTTCGGTAAGGTGCACTATATGGCAGTGATCCAGTCGGGTCCAAGGAAAAAATGGGAGACACACTCACGTTAGGCTTCCGTACCTTTTTACTGGTGGAGTTGCGGTACCGCCCGGAGCACTGTAGGGTGAGGGGTGCACTGCAGGTCTCTCCCCAGTGAGCAGGTATAGGGCCTCCTGTATCCTTGCCGCTTGTGTAGTTTATGGCCTGTCTGAAACTAGGCCTAACTTAGTCCTTGTGTTGCGCCGGCTGACCTGGTGTTAGGGCCTTTTGCTGAAGAGCACGCTCCTGGTATGGCGGAGCCTCCGTGCCTCCTGGTCCTGTTACGTGTCAGCTCCTGGGCTATCCTGAGACCTGAAGTCTTACATGAAAGATCCGGTTGTTTTCCACAGAGGGTATACTGCTCTGCAGGCTCGGAGCCGGTGTCCGGTATATTTCTGGGGTGAGCTTATGAAGATCCTCGGTCCCCAATGCTACTGTTCCACTAGCCTTCGGCCTACTCTGGGCCCTCACTAGGCTATACACACTGGCAGTAAGCTGGCTGCCTCTTCTGCCGCTCTTTAGAGCGTCGGCAACGCTCCTAGCTGTCTCTGAGCTGCTTGCAGCAGACTCCAAACAACTCCTCTCAGCAGAAACCTGCTGAGTCACTAACCTGTGTCTCAGCAGAGACTCCTGACTGGACTCACTCCTTAGACAACTGACTGAACTTCCCCTCTTCCTGCCTCCACCCTCCTTTATATATTCACTAAAGGGCTCCCTCTGGTGGTTCTGAGGTAGGGTGGAGGTGTGTGAATGCTCTGAGGGCCTCTTGTGGAGAAAACCTGAAATGCACCCTCCTTTGGTCTGTGACTCCATGCACAGCAGGGCGTCACATTGGCACAATTATTAGAAAACGGAAGAAACACAAGATGACTGTCAATCTTCCTCGGTCTGGGGCTCCATGCAAGATCTTGACCCGTGGGATAAGGATGATTCTGAGAAAGGTCAGGAATCAGCCCAGAACTACACAGGAGGACCTGGTCAATGACCTGAAGAGAGCCGAGACTACAGTCTTAAACATTACCATTAGTAACACACTATGCCGTCATGGATTAAACTTCTGCAGGGCACGCAAGGTCCCCTGCTCACGCCAGCACATGTCCAGGCCCGTTTGAAGTTCGCCAATGACCATCTGGGTGATCCAGAGGAGGCATGGGAGAGGGTCATGTGGTCAGATGAGACCAAAATAGGACTTTTTGGTATCAACTCCACTTGCCGTGTTTGGAGAAAGAAGAAGGATGAGTACAACCCCAAGAACACCGTCCCAACTGAGAAGCATGCTGGGGGAAACCTTATACTTTGGGGGTGCTTTTCTGCAAAGGGGACAGGACAACTGCACCCAGCAACAGTCCCGAAACTTGAAAGATCTGGAGAAGATCTGTATGGAGGAGTGGTCCAAAATTCCTACTGCAGTGTCTGCAAACTTGGTCAAGAACTACAGGAAACGTCTGACCTCTGTAATTGCAAACAAAGGTTTCCGTACCAAATATTAAGATCTGTTTTTCTATTGTATCAAATAATTAATTTGCATAATTGCATGAAATAAGTATGTAAAAATTATAAAATGTTATTTTCTGTTTTTTATTTTTAGATTCTGTCTCTCACAGGTGAAGTGTACCTACGATAAAAATTACAGCCCTCTCCATTCTTTGTAGGTGGGAAAACTTGCAAAATTGTCAGTGTATCCAATACTTATTTTCCCCACTGTATATACTTTGTTACTAAAAAAGAAAAAACCCACCGGTCTTCTATGTGAACATAACAAAGACTATAACTAAAAATCTTATATATTAAAAAAAAAAACTAAAACAAGGTTGACCACATTTTCTTATGGTATTTTTATCTGAAACTTCCTTGGAAAATTCACTGGAAATATCAGAAATGTCTGAAGTGGGGACCTCAATGTAAGACCCCCACCCATTAGATGTAAGGTGGCTCCCAAACCTCACGTGTCGATGCAGCACAGCCATCTGCAGCCACATTTTACGTAGAGCACACGCAGAACTGGGTCATTAACACATACATTAATCCTTTCATTTCATTCTTCTTTGCTGAAGATGTGTTTGACAAAGACCTCATCTACCAAAATAAAGAGGTGTATTCCCTATGAACTAGCAATACCGTGGCATCTCTTCTTCCCAGGTCCTCTGCGTTGTGCCAATCTTCTGGAAATGTGTGGATACATTGACAACTGGCCACTGCCAGGCCCCTGGTCGTAGTGATTATGCCTACTGTCCAAACTGATTAGACATGGACAAGGAGTAAGGTAACACCCCATTGTCAATTAGATGTAAGGCTATGTTCACACTAGGCGTTTTTTCACTACACATTACTTTCAATGGGTGAAATACACTGAAAGAAGTGACGTGCTCTATTCAGCAAAAAACAATGCAAATCACAAAATACTGATCATACAAAAACCAGGGTGTGAGCAGGAGATTTCTGAAATCTCATAGACTTTGCTTGTACTGTAAAACACAGCTGAAAATTTGCATTAAAAAAACGCTGAAAAAAACGCGATGTGTGAACATAGCCTTCAAAGGCACTGCACAGTGGTCTGAAACACAAATTCTGCACATTTGTGATTTTATAGGGTTTATAAGATTACTAAAACAGATGTGTCAGGAGACCACACAGATCCACTTTATAAAAAAAAAACACCTCAGTCATTGAAAGGTTAAATTACAACATTCCTAAGTCCAGCGCTCAAAATCTCCCAAGTCTCCTTACATTATGTAGTAAAGGACAGGTGACATTGGTGCCTTGCTTGTCCACCAGGTGATGTCTTATCGGTGGAAAGACTGTGATGAGAGGTTTGTCTTGAGGAAATTGTGGCGGAAGTAAACTGCAATAAAAACAAAGTATTAGAGCAAGACGCGGGATACATGACTGCAGCCTACAGAAACGTGACAGGTCCGGGGAAAATACCCAACACCCTCATCTCATCTCAATGGAAAATCCATTTAGGTGGCACGTAGCGTAAGGCATAAAGGGACGTCAGCACCTTGACATATGATCGTAATGGTGTTATAAGAGATCTGATGAGTCCATCATGACAAATCTAGTGTGGAAAACATATGCAAATCCGGCTGGAAGTGCACTGGGGCGTATCCCTGCACTTAGACAGCTCCTTTCAAGTGCACGGACACGCCCCTCTGCACTCCCACACCAATCTGCAGACACTCCATTTCCTTTTGACTGGCACATCGGAGCTCTGCAAAAAAAAAAAAGGATCATTTTTCTGGGGAGGGACAATCGACGATACTGTTCTACCACTACTTCCATATGTAAAAGGAAGCTGAGAGGACCCTATAAGCCTCCATATTGATTTAAAGTGATTTCTTATTAGTAGCAATTAAACAACTTGCATTAATACACATCATCTATAGTGACGTCATGAGCCGCCAAGCAACATCATTTAATGGCTCCAGTGCTACAAGACATGACTATGGATGACAAGTCATTGTAGGGTACCGATTACACGCGGTGGGGTCTATCAACAGCATGGGACAAAGATATTCTAGAAGTTCCTAATATGGTCTACTTTCTTTAAGGGGTTGCCCACTACCTTGATATTAATCACTTACCCATTGGATAGGTCATTAATATGGAATCAGTGGGGGCCATCTTCACAAGTGAATAGGAGCATGCGGCTCCCTCTCTGGGGGGCTGTCAGAACCCCATCGATTTGATATTGATACCCAATGCTGATGTTATCAATATCAAAGTAGAGGACAATCCCTTTAATTCCCATTAGGTTCACATTTAA
The DNA here is from genome assembly GCF_046119375.1 of Phyllobates terribilis. Taxonomy (NCBI): domain Eukaryota; kingdom Metazoa; phylum Chordata; class Amphibia; order Anura; family Dendrobatidae; genus Phyllobates; species Phyllobates terribilis. Next base: position 8,187,255 of record NW_027362807.1, on the reverse strand, counting down.
TAACCCCAACAAATGCAACGTAATCTCTCAACTAAGACAATAGCACCCCGTGTCACTTACATATTGATGCTGATGGTGAAGTTCTTAAAGGTGATTGGCAGTCTGTACTCCACATCCTTCTGAATTTCAGTAATACTGGAAAGATAAAAAAAAGAAAACATTAATGATGACAATTCTACAAACTGCTGTGTCCCAAAAGAAAACACAAGAGGTGGATATGTGTAAACCTAACCGATGCTCCAGTATTGTGGGTGCTGGAGCGTGCAGTCTCACAAGACATGATTTGTCTACCGTCTTGAATTGGAGGTGCCCCAGCCCCCAATAATGATCTAGGTCTGATTCGGCAGAACAGCATGAGGTCCGGCAAATCTGACCGCTTTATGGATACAACATGCTCCATATTACGACCACAAGAAAAAAGCCAAATAAAGAAGTGTGAGAACAGGACGGCGATGGGTGTACGGAGGATGGCAGAGAGATGACTGCAGAACGCAGCATAAAGCACTCAGACATTAATCATCCCTGACAAAACATAATACAAGTCCTGCTTCATGCTGGGTACGCTTCTCAGGTAACCCTATACTGAAGGACTTGTACTGTTCATAGACCTAACATACAACACATTACATACAAGTTATCCCGCATCAAGAGACACATGACATAAAATAATAACCATCCTAGACATCAAGTTCCCCTTTGAGAGGTCACAAGGTAATATCCGATGGCTCTAAAATGGAATCTGCCACCAGGTTTTGCTATCCCATCTGCATGATGTAAGGGCAGAAACCTGATTCCAGATATGTGTCCCTTATTTCGCTGCAGTTTTGATAAATTTTAGTTTTATCTACTGCAGATCTAGCAGTGCTCTGAATGCTGAGCTCCGTATAACCGGTTGCACCACTGATTGGCAGCTTTCTGTGTACATTGTGCATAGGCAGAAGGCTGCTATACAGACCTTGTGAAAAATGAGAAAAGAGAAAGGGAGAAAAAGCGCGCCATGTACCACCTGAGGAGGATAGTTCACTATCGAAACGCTTTGTGGAAAGGGCTCATTAAATTTATTTTTTAGTCCTAAAATTTTTTTCACTTCTAGTGTTCATTCTTTTAGCGCCCTATAGACCGCTTTTTTATTTAATTTGGACCACTCCTGAAAAATGAGGGATACCTGGTTGCAGGTTTACTAGTCTTCTAGTCACAACCTCCTACTGATAAAACAAAGATTTTATCAAAACACCAGCAAGCAGCCCAGAAAGTGACACATCGCTGGAATCAGGGTCTCTGTCTCTACATCATGCTGCTCTCGGAATATATGGCAAAAACCTAGTGACAGATTCCCTTTAAGCTCTCATCTCTAGTGATCAGGACCCTAGAATTTTCTTCTGAGGTGGGTTTCCCTTTAGGTCTGCACCTACCTAGCGTCACTGCATGGCTGCGGAAATAAAAAAATAAATAAATGAAAAAAAAAAATCTTTCTGAATTGTGAAGAGAAGGAGCAGTTGTGGAGTGTCTATATAATAGATGTAGAGAAGTGGGATGACGGCGGCCTGTGCTGAGCATTGCCCGGCTGATCGGGTGATGACTGATGGGTCACATGAATGAGTTATTACAGCAGAAACCGCACCCGTCCTGATAACTATTCCTGCAAGGAACCGGCCGTCCCTAACCCTGCAGCTACATAATAGAGATGCAAAGAAACAAGGAGAAAGAAAGGATGCAATGACAGCGATCACCAAGGAATAGCAAAAATATAGAATTTTATTAAAGACTAAACATACAAGACATGTTAAAAAAAAACACTAAAAAGCAACAATTGCGCCAATGAATAACAAAACCATTGCAAGGTACTGATATGGTTAATCCTCACATATATATGCCCAACTAGTCACAGAAAATCTGACTATATGACTACAGACTGCCCACCACAATATAATAAAGAGCAAGGTAGCAGCAAAGTATCTATTCACAAAGGCATTAATATCCAAATAAGCCTATAAAAATAGTGCCCATTATATAAAGCCACAATGAAACCTGCTGCTGACACAATCGCCCCAAATGTGAAACAATACAATTGGATTGCTAAAAGAGCAAGCTAACGCTGTTAGGTCGGGCAGTAGAAAAAAATGATGTAAATACACCTGAACCATCAGGCAACCTACAGAAATGTGCATGGAGGATGTTGTTTTTACATAACAGTTATGTATACAGAAAAGCTATATGTCCTATACAGGAAAAGTGTGGGATGAGGAGCTTACAAGACCACTAAAGTAAGACATTCACAAGCTCCTTCTGTATACTCCCTGGTGCCGGGGGTCCGACCCCACTGATCTTACACTGAGAATGGATGGAACTCCTGTAATGTCACCCTTCTTTTCTACAATGTAATCAAGGCATATTTATATGTCTGAACAAGACTTGTATCGACCCATAAAAGAAAAGAGCCGCAGCTCCACCATACTGAATCCCTGCACAGCGACGCTATCAGCCGTGCAGGGACACAACGCAGCTGCCGTCACTTATATAATGGCCGAATGTGCAGGGAAAAGCCACAACGGACCTCATTGTTCTGAAGGCTGCAGCGTATCCGAGCTATATGTGATACTACTCTGACATAGGGAAAGGGACAAAAAACCCTTCAAATAGCAGGGAGTGACGTCTGATTAATATTTAGATTTGTATTGAACATAAAAGCACAATCTTAGGACCATTACATACATTACCAGACTACTTTATAGATGATCAATTGCCCGCACAAGTTATATTACGCCCAAAATATCTCTGCAGCACCACCAAATTGCTGTATGAAAAATATGAGGAGTTATAGAAGTGTATTATCTGTACAGGTCCATATATCAGCCACTATTATGTGAAATATGTAATAAAATACACTATTATACATTATTAATGTTCTGTCCCTTTAAAATTCTGTCACCATGGTAACGACAGTCATACTCAGCCAATAGGATTGCTCGGTTTGAATTTGAAAAAAAAAAAACTCCTATGTGGTCAGTTTGTTCCATCTGATCTGAGTGTGAAGACAGACACCTGCGATCAGCGAGAGATTATAGGTATAAGACGTGATATAATATAATGGACGGAGCCACATCCCATCACACGCACTCAGCGACCACAACTGACAGGAATCAGCCCATTTACCAGAGGAGAAGTCATTATTCCCCAACACATGATACGCTGAGACACCAGTGGGGGGCGCCACACTCATCACATCTCCCATCTGGAAGGATCCAGCCATCACTTCTAATGGGGGTCACTGCCCTTTTTTGGTGATTGCTGGAGTTTCCCGCGGTCGGACCCCACTGATCTATCAGTCGTCACCGAGCCCAGGGATAAGGGGATGACTTGTTCCATCTGATAATTCCCCTTTAATGAAGCTCAGATACAGAACAGTAAATATCCTACACATTTCCCAATTTGCCCTTTCCCCAGCAGAGCCCCCGAATTATTTATAGCCAATGTTTCTAAGACCAAAGAAATATCAGCCAATCCCCAAACCCTCTGCTGACGCCTCCTGAGGTTTTATAGATTGTGGATACATTTCTACAAGAGAAGATATCAGCGGACACCATGGGGATGGAGTATTCTGCCAGCGTTGGAGCAGGTAGTATCCATCACTCACTCACCGTTCTCTATACTCTTGTTACATGGCTTTCTGGGGCTTTCATTAAACAGACTCATCTGGGGGGACATTTTCTTTCCTTTAATGCATATACTTGGTGGTAAATATTTTTCTGAGTTTTATTGAAAATTGTGCACAGTTTGCCTCCTGTACCCTCTGTGCTGTACTGTCTATTGCTGGCTGCAGAACTAGTTAACTGAGAATCCATCAGTGAGCTCCTTCTGACAGTCTTAACATACATACGTCCTCTTTGTACGGTGAGGATTGCTCCTAATATCTGGTTGTGTTTTCTGCAGATTACATCAGTCCTGAGGAACAGCTGAGGAGACTGGCATATTGTGTGAAGTTTCTCCCTTCTCCCCTCTACAAGAAGGAGGTCAGTGAGACGACTCAGGGCAACGCTACGGCCTCTTCTATAAGGTAGCTGTGTATTCGGATCTTCCTTGTAGCCTCCTAACTTCATCTCTTCTCTTCCAGCACCTTATGCCGACCAACCCCATTGCCCAAAGAAGATGCATCGAAGAGTATAAAGCCAGGGAGAAAAGGAAGAGGGAAGAAAGGCGCAAGGAACTAAAAGAACGGCGCAAGTACCTGGATGAAGAGGAAGACGAGGAAGAAGAGAAGGAAGAAGAGGAGAAAGCAGCAAAGAAGATAAAGCTGGACATCATGGATTTAAGACAGAAGACACTAAAAGAACTGTGCGCCTACCTGGATGAAGAGGAAGAAGAGGAAGAAGAGAAAGAAGAGAAAGCAAAGAAGATGAAACTCCACATCAAGATCCCTAGGGGGGAAGTGACGACCAAAGGCCAGAAAAGAAGACAACCGATCCCAACAACAAGAAGGAAGAAGGAGAACCAGACCAACTTCCGCCAGTACATCAACCGGTATTTGAGAGGAAAGAGGAACATCATGTGGACCATCCTGCTGGAACCTCTCTGCCGATAACATCACATACGGCAATACCGGCTGGTAAGTATCAGACCACCAAATAACAGCAGGATAGTGTAATATAGTGGTAGTGCATCAGTATTAGTGTAATAAGAGTAATAATACTAGTGATAATAGTAAGAAATAAATAAAATAGTAATAAAATAACAGTAGTAATAGTACTAGGTAGAATAGCAGTGTGATCCAGGGTCCTAGGACTGATCGCCTTTTCTCGGGGTCAAGAAGGAATTTTTCCCCTGTGACACAAATTGGCTGAAGGTGTCCAGGGGTTTTTGCCTTCTTCTGGATCAACACTGTAGTTATAGGGTAGTATTAGTAGTGATAGGAGAGAATAATAATAATGTAAAAATATAGCAGGTTATTAATAATAATAAGAATATTAAATAGCTATATTTATAAAAACCAAAACATAAATTAAAATAACTCCAGTAGCACAATAAGTAATATATTAATTATACAACTAATAATAACATTATTAGGTTTGATCCAGGGTCCTAGGACTGATCGCCTTTTCTCGGGGTCAAGAAGGAATTTTTCCCCAGTGACACAAATTGGCTGAAGGTGTCCTGGGGTTTTTGCCTTCTTCTGGATCAACACTCCAGGTATAGGGTAGTATTAGTAGTGATAGGAAAGTAGAATAATACTGTAATAAGATAGCAGGATGTTAATAATAGTAAGAATATAAAAATAATTATAGTGTTGTTTTGATTATTTTAAGTAGTTATAGAAAAGTTAGAATAGCAAAGTAATAAGATAGCAGGACATAAATAATATATAATCTATAAAAAGTACAAAAACCTAAATTAAAATACTAATAACTACAGTAGCAGTACAATTAGTTGTGTAATATTAATAAGAATTATTAATAACTAGTAATAACATTATTAGATTTGATCCAGGGTCCTAGGACTGATCGCCTTTTCTCGGGGTCAAGAAGGAATTTTTCCCCTGTGACACAAATTGGCTGAAGGTGTCCTGGGGTTTTTGCCTTCTTCTGGATCAACACTAAGTATAGGGATTTTAGTAATACCATTATCATAAACACAAGAGTAATAAAAAATTATAAAACTAATTAAAAAAATGAATTATAACAGGTACAATTGATTGCATTAGTACAGTAATAATAAACATTAAAAATGGTGGTCCCAGTTAGTAAGTTAGTGTAGTGTTAGTGTAGGGACCCATCTGAAGAGGTCGCCTTGACGTTGGCAAATGGGCTCGCACAATTTGCTCAAAGTGTGCGCTAAGAACCTCATATTTCTATGTACAGGAGATCTAGCAGTAATACCATTCAGGAGATAGGTATTTGTGTACACACATTTTGTTATATACTTTTGCGCCGCACACAGGGCAGGTATACAGGTACAGGACGCTCATATGTAGTGAGAGTGTTGCATTAATATTATAACTGGGCCTTAAGGGTAAAATGTTGATAACTACAGGTCCTGGAAACACATCAGAAACTAGAACCTGTAAGTAACTGGTTCCCAGCTAGTGATTAATATGTAAAGGGCAGTCTGGTATCAGGACCCGCGTTATAGGACACATTATCATCAGGCAGGTGCAGTCAGGGGTCTTACAAGATCTGCGGCAGTCGTGTGGCGGTATAACACAGTCCCGCTCCTGCCTCAGGCGCCAGCAGTGGAGCCAACCCTGATCCTGGCAGCTTAACCCCTTATATGACACAGTCAGTGGCTTTCACAGCATTTAGGCACTTAAGACCGGAGAGGGAGGCGCGATCATGGTGCCGATGAGTTTCTATGGCAGCCGAGATCTAACAATGGACCCCATGACGGCCATCTTACTGCTCTTATTAGACTCCGGCTGAGGAGAGGTCTATGAGGACACCGGTCAGAGTTATGTCGCCTGCTCTGCAGCTATTAGAAATATCTAGGGATGATTAGCTTGCTATCTGTAAATCGGATGTAGCCCTGCCCCCCCCCCCCAGCAGCACTGGGCTACCACTGGTGTGATCAGGGCTATTGGGCTCATAGATTGGGCAGAGGAGCTCAGTCTTCAGCAGGAGCTGGCTGAGGAGAGCGGAGCGACTTGCATGGGGCTGCTGCACAAGAAGCAGCTCACAAGGTGGAGATTTATCCGGAGACGCGGTACCCGGGCTGTGATCTGCTTTGCAGGCTGCATAGTCGCTGCCTCCTAGGACCCGAACTTCACCCCTAACAGGCACAGCAGAGCTCGGACAGCTGCAAGTGCCGGAGAGTGGCTGATTAGTGACTGCTGTGTCTCCTGCACTCAGATAAGAGCGGTACAGAGAGGGGGCTCAGTAATGGTGAATACGGGAAGTGTCCACCCCTCACATGCCCTATATGTGGCCCCCAGAGGTAAAGTCTTCCCTGTACCCAGCGCCTCCTCCCGCCTTCACTGCTGGCGTGCGCCATTGCTTAGAGGGGATGTCTGAAGATAACAAGTTACATACATAGTAACATAGTTTTTAAGGTTGAAGGAAGACTAAGTCCATCTAGTTCAACCCATAGCCTAACATGTTGATCCAGAGGAAGGCAAAAAAAAACCCTGTGGCATATACTAAGCTCCACATTGGGGAAAAAAATTCCTTCCCGACTCCATACGACAATCAGACTAGTTCCCTGGATCAACGCCCTATCATGGAATCTAGTTTTTGTAACCTGTAATATTATACTTTTCAAGAAAGGCATCCATGCGCTTCTTAAATTTTAACAGTGAATCACTCATTACAACATCATGCGGCAGAGAGCTCCATAGTCTCACTGCTCTTACAGTAAAGAATCCCTGTCTGTGATTATGATTAAACCTTCTTTCCTCCAGACGTAGAAGATGCCCCCTTGTCCAAGTCTCAGGCCTCAGAGTAGAAAGATCAGTAGACAGGTCTTTGTACTGTCCCCTCATATACTTGTACATAGTAATAAGATCACCCCTAAGCCTTCATTTTTCCACAGTAAATAACCCCAAGTGTAATAACCTGTCTTGGTATTGCAGACCCCCCAGTCCTCTAATAACCTTGGTCGCTCTTCTCTGCACCCGCTCTAGTTCAGCTATGTCTTTCTTATACACCGGAGACCAGAACTGTACACAGTATTCTAAGTGTGGTCGCACTAATGACTTGTATAGAGGTAAAATTATCTTCTCTTCATGATCATCTATGCCTCTTTTAACGCATCCCATTATTTTATTTGCCTTTGCAGCAGCTGCCTGACACTGGCCACTAAACGTGAACTTGTCGTCCACCAATACACCCAGGTCTTTTTCAGTGACAGATTTATCCAGTGTTTTACAATTAAGCATATAATTATACATTTTATTTCCTCTGCCCAAGTGCATTACCTTACATTTATCCCCATTAAAGCTCATTTGCCATTTATCAGCCCAAGCTTCTAGTTTACATAGATCCTCCTGTAATATAAAATTGTAAACCTCTGTATTGATTACCCTGCAGAGTTTAGTGTCATCTGCAAATATTGAAATATTACTCTGTATGCCCCCTACAAGGTCATTAATAAATATGTTAAAAAGAAGGGGGCCCAATACTGACCCTTGTGGTACCCCACTGTTAAATGAGACCCAGTCTGAGTGTTTTCCATTAATAACCATCCTTTGTTTCCTATCACTGAGCCAATTCTTAACCCACATACATATATTTTCCCCTATCCCCATTGTTCTCATTTTATGTATCAACCTTTTGTGTGGAACCGTATCAAAAGCTTTTGAAAAGTCCATATACACAACATCCACTGCATTTCCTTGGTCCAGTCCAGAACTTGCCTCCTCATAAAAACTGATCAGATTAGTCTGACAGGAACGGTCCCTTGTAAACCCATGTTGATATTGGGTCATGAGGTTATTCTTCTTCAGATACTCTATTATAGCATCTCTTAGGAAACCCTCCAGGATTTTACCCACAGTAGAGGTTAAGCTTACCGGCCTATAATTTCCAAGTTCGGTTTTTGTCCCCTTTTTGAATATTGGCACCACATTTGCTATACGCCAGTCCTGTGGTACAGACCCTGTTATTATGGAATCTTTAAAGATTAAAAATAATGGTCTATCTATGACGTTACTTAATTCCTGCAGTACTCGCGGGTATATCCCATCCGGGCCTGGGGATTTGTCAACTTTAGTTATCACTTATCCACAGGGTCAGTGATCACTTACTGATCGTGGGGTGTGACCACTGCGAACCATCGTCTGATCGGGAAGGAACGGAAAGTCAGGGAACAACTGCAGCTCCATTCATTCTCTATGGGGCTCTGGAAAAAGCCGAGCTCAGCGCTTGGATGCCACATAGGGAATGAATGGAGCAGATCCTGGAGTAATAACATGTCCTCCTCAGCTTTCTGTCTGTGTAAGTGGCTCAGCCCTCGTCTCCCCTTCTGTTCCCGACTTCTGTTTTGTTCCCTGTGGACTTTCTCTCAGTCCTCTGCAGCCATTATGTGCGTAGACAACTTCAAAAAGAAAAAGTAGCAGAACATCAGTCACCTAATAATCCACGATATTCAGGGGGGAAAACAAAACAGTGATGTTCTTACACAGTCGCCTCCTCCTGAGCTGATGAAGATGTCGATGGCAGCACATTGCGGTTTGTGTTCTCTGCCTGAATATCGCGGATTATGTGACGTCCCGCAGCTTCTCATCATCCATGTTGGGCTGTTGGACGACGTGTGGATGCTCGGCTTGTTGGATTCTTGTGTTACTACCAGCACTGACTTTATAGTGTGACTCCTGTGCCGATTCCCATTTCTAATTGCAGCGTGTTATACCAGCACGTGACGGCTGCCACAATCACGTGACGGCTGCCACAATCACATGACGGCTGCCACAATCACGTGACGGCTGCTACAATCACGTGACGACTGTAGCATCGGCGTCCCTGCCTCCTGCTAGGCAGGGACGCCGTTCCCCTCACCTCTCCACTCCGTGCCCGGCGTCTTCCTCCCGCTCTGCTGGCAGCGCACGCTGCTTCCCGGTCAATGTGCTTAGGGCGCGCGCGCGCTCCCTCTCTCTTGAAGGGGCCGCGCGCGCCGTCCTAAGGAGTCCCCGGCCAATGGCCGGAGGACCTCACCATATATAAGGCACCTCCTCCAAAATGGAGGTGCCCGAGCTCTGTTGTTGCAAAGCCTTTCAACTCTGCTTCAGCCCTTAGGTCCCGTTGCCTGATACCTGCCTGATATCTGCCTGATTTCTGTCTACCTGCTTGCAATCCTGTGGTCCGACAGTCTGCCTACCAGCACCTGCCAGTCTGTCTATGGATCAGTCCGCCTGCGGACCAGGAACTACCTGCCAGATACCTGCCTGCCTGTCCAGAGACTCTTACCCTCTCACCTGGGAGCGCTCACCTGGGAGCGCTCACCTGGGAGCGCTTACCTGCTACCCGCCTGCTAGCCTACCTGGAGGCTTAGCCGTCACTTGCTGTGACCACCTGCCTGTCCAGAGACTCTCACCCGCTCACCTGGGAGCGCTCTCCTGCTACCTGCCTGCTAGCCTACCTGGAGGCTTAGCAGTCACTTGCTGTGACCACCTGCCTGTCCAGAGACTCTTACTCGCTCACCTGGGAGCGCTCACCTGCTACCTGCCTGCTAGCCTACCTGAAGGCTTAGCCATCACTTGCTGTGGCCACCTGCCTGTCCAGAGACTCTTACTCGCTCACCTGGGAGCGCTCACCTGCTACCTGCCTGCTAGCCTACCTGGAGGCTCTGCCGTCACTTGCCGTGAACCCCTGCCTGTCAAGAGACTGTCCCCGTCACTTGCCGTGACCACCCGCCTGTCAAGAGACTGTCCCTGTCACTTGCTGTGACCGCCCTGCCCTTCTACCCTGAGACTGTCCTTGTCACTTGCAGTGTCTACCTACCCGCCTTCCCTGGGAGCCACCCGCTTCCTTACAAGGACTGCCCTTTGTATAGTAGCTCAGAGGTTCCACCTCCCACACCCGTTACACTTTGCTCGGGCCATGGAACCCGGTGGCACCCAAGCTCCCTCGCTCTCGGACCTATGTCATGAACTTTCCCGTCAGAGGTCCCAACAGGAGTCCATCCTGAGTCACCTGCGTAGTGTTAACTCTCGCCTGGACACACTGACTGTCTCATCGGGAGCTGCTTCCACTCGCACACTTACTACCCTGGCACCGCCGCTGCCCATCAATACCATAGCATCCCTTCCCGGTCCCCGTCTCTCCGCCCCGCCTCGTTTTGGCGGAGATCCCGGTCAGGCACGGGGCTTCACTAACCAGTGCACTCTGCACTTCGAACTTTTGGCACACCAGTTTTCCACCGACCGAGCCAAAGTAGCCTTCATCATGTCCCATCTCACGGGGGAGGCGCTGGCTTGGCTAAATCCTCTATGGGAGAGAGGAGATTCCCTGGTGTCCAACCTGCCAGCCTTTTGTCACGGCTTTCCGGAAAGTCTACGACGAACCAGGACGGAAGACCTCATCCGCCTCATCTCTGCTACGCCTCCGTCAAGGAAGTCTCACCGTGGGCCAATATGCCATACGGTTCCGTACCCTTGCTTCGGAGCTTGCCTGGGATAACGACTCCCTGGTTTCCGTCTTCTGGGAGGGTCTGTCCGGCCGTATTAAAGATGAACTCGCCGGTCGGGACATTCCTACCACTCTCGACGACTTAATAACACTCGCCACCCGGATTGACATCCGGTTCCAGGAGCGCACCAAAGAGGTCACCCATGAGAGGAGGTTTCCACGCCTTGCCCCTACCTTTCAGAAACCCGTCACTTCCTCCGTTCCTCCGTTACTCCTCAGGCGCACTCACCCGAGCCTATGCAGGTCGACCAGACCAAGATCGTCAAAACCCGTCAAGAATTACGCTGTGCCGAGGGGAGCTGCTTCTACTGTGGCAGTAAGGAGCACCGGATCCGTTCCTGCCCGGAGAGGTCGGGAAACGCCTGTGTCTAGGATCGCTCAGAGAGGTCGTCCTAGACAAGAGTAAACCCTCTCCATCTCTGATGCTGTCGGTCTCTATCATCTGCGGGGAGAACAGTTTCTGTGAACTAGCTCAACTTGACTCTGGAGCTGCCGGAAATCTCATTTCTCTATCCCTTGTAGAGAAATACCACATTCCCACCAAACCCCTGGCTGTACCCTTATCTGTTGCCTCCGTGGATGGGGGTCTCTTACGGCATCCCATTCAACTCATCACCGAATCCATAACTCTGCAGGTGGGAATGCTGCACTCTGAGAGCATCTTCTTCCATGTTCTGCCTGGACTCTCTCACGCCCTCTTGCAAGGCCTACCTTGGCTCCAGAAACATGCACCCGTGCTTGATTGGCAGACCGGAGAAGTCCTTCGCTGGGGAGAGGACTGCCATAAGACTTGTTTAGTTCCCGTTCTTCCTGCCCGTCCTTCTCCTACCCCAGCCAATCTACCTGGCCTACAGGTTCCCTATTGGTCTTATGCGGATGTCTTTAATAAAAGAGAAGCAGAGACATTACCCCCTCATAGACCATACGATTGCCCAATCGACCTGATACCCGGCGCTACTCCTCCCCGTGGGCGTATTTACCCTTTGTCCGCTGCTGAGACCCGGTCCATGTCTGAATATATTGAGGAGAATCTGGCCCGGGGATTTATCCGGAAATCTACCTCCCCGGCGGGAGCAGGCTTCTTCTTCGTCAAAAAGAAAGACGGCTCACTCCGTCTAGACATTAGAAACGTATCGTCACATTTAATGTCGGAGGTGTAGATCACTTTAAGAGAACTTCCGTCCCGTCCTGTAATGAGCCATGAGAGCTCCTTGTCTGATCAGGATAACAGAGGGTTGGAATGTATTTGTACACCGGACAGATTAGTTGTTGGCTTCTCGGGTTTGGGCTTTGGACGCTGTAGGCCTCGTCTTTACAATGTACTGCCTCCTCTCTGTTTACAGCCTGGGAAGACACATGATAAGTTCAGGTAATATGATCTGTAGGAAAAAAATGGGTGAAGCCGGACTGCGGGACTAAGTTTAGATCAAGTGCGTCAGTAACCTTTATCTCACCAAACAGGTCACAGTCGTTCACGTTCATTTCAGATCTCACATGTACAAATACACATGAATGAGCACGGTCATGCACTGTGGACTTGTGGACTGAGGCCATGGCCCCACTATCAGTATTCGGTCAGTATTTTTTCACAGGAGTGGGAGCCAAAACCAGGAGTGGGTGATAAATGCAGAATTGGTGACTTGTTTCTATTAGGCCGTTTCTCTGATTGTTCCTCACCTGGTTTTGGCTCCCACTCCTGAGAAAAAATACTGACCGAATACTGATAGATAGTGTGGCCAATCATCAGCGTCAGGCCACAGCCCCACTAACAAGTCCACCGGTGCTCATATAAAGCCTTTTCAAAAGGGCCGATACAAAGTGTACCAAGATGGTTGCTTATTGTCGGCAGCACGTCCTGTTTACATGGGCAGATGAGATGACTATAAACAATCCAATCAGGCGATGGATGAGTCTTTTTCTAAATAATACATTGTTCCTGGTTAATAATATTTTTTTAGGACTTGGACCTCCTAAAATTAGGACTTTAAAAATCCTAAATATTTTCACCGTGATAGTGATGCTCATAGTCAGTCTCCTCTCATATGCCACAGCAATTCCAACAGTAAAGCGTTGTCCCATACACAAGAGTACTTCAGCCGAGTGTCTCTGTGTTCTCTATAAGAGAACCGCAGTCCTACATCTTTGGTGATAAGTTATCTCCAGGGAAACAGAAGTATCAATAGTTCAAAATCGGACATGTCGGACACTTTAGAGGTATTCTCATCTCCAAAATCCTATCCAAATATGTAGTAGGTGTAATAATATTAGCAAATACCTACAATTATAAATGTAGGATAGTTCTTCTGATTAGCTATGTCACTTACCCCATGTGCAGGGCATTGCAGTAGCTTAGGTATTCATTGTTACGACCACTAAGCGTAACTATGTGTGGTCGTAACCATGGATGCCTAAGCTACTGCAATGCCTTGCACATGGGGTAAGCAACATTGCTAATCAGAAGGACTATACTACATTTCTAATTGGAGGTATTTGCTAATATTATTATTACACCTACTACATATTGGGATAGGATCTTGGAGATAGGAATACCCCTTTAACTTCCCCAACAATCAGTTGTCTGGGCCCCCATACACATTTGAGTTTCAGCTGAATCTGTCAATATCGGTGAGATAGGTCAACATTAGTCTAATATGTATGTTGGGCCTTCAGTTAGATATTTTGGTTCTAATACAGCTAAATATACCAGTAGAGTTTATACAATGGGCTCTGTGCTGCTTTATAATGGTCACCCCAGAGTTTGAAGCCCCCGTAGATCCCAGTATACCACACAATAGAACATTTGCTGCATTTTACAACAGTTTGGCTTTTGTAGATCCTTATTTCCATAAAGAACGGATGCAGCCAAATATCCCAGAATACTAAGAATTATTCAGGAATGGTTCCTTGAATAGTCAGGTATTTTCTTTTTTTCCTCGATGTCCTGGAAAGAGGTGAAGGCTCAGCAGGAGAAGCTCCGAGATGATCATTCCATCATAATGTGTCATTGTCGAGTCTTCAGATGTGGTCCTCTCCCCGCGTGGGGTTTTCCTTTTAGGAGGAAGCTTTAGATTTACCACGTCAGTGTTCTGCATTGTTACTTATTTTTATGTTATGTGAATGTTTTATACACGAGAACATTGACCACTGAGCCTTTATTATAGAATTCTGGGTAAAGCTACTAAATATAGCCTAATGATAATATACAATCACGTTTGTTGTACTTGCGGAATTTTATTCTAGTGGTTTCCTGCTTCCTGACTAATTGTGATTTAGATTAAATACTATCTGACCGCGGTCACTTGTGAGGTCCGAGTGCTATCTACGTCTTATACGAGTGTTGATTATGTTAAGGAATATATCAGCTAGAAATTTCTGTAATTATTAAAACCAGACATTTATATTCTTTTTTATCAATAGGTTTTTAATTTCTGATTGTCAAAATTTTTCTAATTGTATTCTCTGTAAATGATCAGGCGGCAATATTACCTGAGCTGATAAGCCTTACAGTGGATATATGGACCACTTTAGACTGTGGATGTTCACTGGGTTCTAGGCATGCTCTCTGACCTGTGCAGAGGTCATTGTGCAGAGAGGGGGGAGAAGGTCAGCTGAGACCATCACCTTTTGTGAATGGTGGATCCTGTATTATCTATATGACAAGATGTTACCTTTTATTTTAATCCTGTCTGTGATGATAATAAGATGGCTGCTGAGAATCTCTACAGAACAGGCAGGGTAAGCCAATGCTGAGACTTAATATGCATTTACACTGAAAGATTATAAACGAGAGCTGCTGAGAAGTGGAGTGTAAATAGGCTATAGGGTAAAACGAGAAAAAGACGGATTTTGGTAAAATCCTTTTCAGCGAAGGAAGGAAGGGAGACACAGATCCATTACTAGTGGGGGTAGGCGGAGCCCCACAGGATAGTTCACCTCAGATTTAGAAAAAGTGACAACCGGCCCCTCCAGCTTAGGCTCCTCCTACTCCCATGTTCTCCAGTCCGTACACAAGCTAAGGAAGAGCAGACAACACCAGGGGAACAACACAACCACTTCTGAAAATTCAGAAATGTGAGAGAACAGGTTATGTATATAACAGCATGAAAACACACAGTCCCAGGCACTACTTACTGGACCTGACAACTGCGATGAGCTGGCAATGCTGGAACAGAGCCCTAGTGCGCCAACCCCAGACCAGATGACCGCCATCAGGAGGGAGTCGCGCCGCATCTAGAAAAACCATCATACACTTCTGCCATGGGAGGGTGCTATGTCTCCCTTCCTTCCTTCGCTGAAAAGGATTTTACAGGTAAGGTCTTACCAAAATCCATCTTTCAGCAGCAGAAGGGAAGGAAGGGAGACACAGATCCATTACTAGTGGGACGTCCCAAAGCAGTCCAGAACTCAAGGGTGGGAAACAGTGGCAGAATCGCCAACACCCCAACAACTTAGGCAAGTGCGCAACAAGCGCCGAACAAAAAATAAAGAGATAACCTAAACCACCGCCGCCTGCAGGACCCTGCGTCCCAAGGCCGCATTGGCGGAAGCACTCACGTCCACTTTATAAAATTTAGTAAAAGTGTGAACGGAGCACCAGGTAGCCGCCCGGCACAGCTGCGCTGCCGAAGCCCCCTGACGAAAAGCCCACAACGAACGAACAGCTCTCGTGGAATGAGCTTGAACCTTAACCGGACAAGGCTCGCCCTTGAGCCGGTACGCCTCCAGGATAGCCGAACATATCCACCGAGCTATAGTGTCCTTGGAAGCCCACTGACCACGTCGACGACCAGCAGGAATCACAAACAGAGAATCCGAAACCCTTGCGTGATTGAAAGATAGAACTTCAATGCCCGCACCAAATCCAACGAGTGCAAGGCCCGCTCCTTCGGACTCTTTGGTTTCGGACAGAGGGAAGGCAACATGATGTCCTGATTGAGGTGGAAAACGCGACACCACTTTAGGTAAAAAATCTCCACGGGTACGAAGCGCCACATGATCCGGGTGGAATTCCAGAAAAGGGGGCGAGCAAGACAGTGCCGCCAACTCCGAAACCCTTCTTAAAGAGGTGACCGCCACCAGGAAGGCCACCTTCCAAGAAAGCAAGTAAAGCGTAGCTGAATCCATAGGCTCAAACGGCCCATGCTGAAGAGCCTCCAAAACTAAATTGAGCCGCCAAGGAGCCACAACCGCCCTCCGAGGCGGAAACTGACGTGCAACCCCGCGAAAAAATGAACGCACATCCCTGCGTGAGGCAATAGCCTTCCGAAAAAGCCCGGATAGTGCAGCGACCTGACCCCGCAAGGTACTAACTGCTAGACCCTTGACCAGACCACATTGCAGAAAGGCCAAGAAGTTGGGAATGGAAAAAACCCTAGGGTTCCTTGATGATCCAGAACACCATGAATAGAAGGCCTCCCAAGTTCTGTGATAAATCCTAGTTGTAGCTGGACCTCTGGCCGCCCGCAAGGTGGCAATGACCTCGGCCGAAAACCCACGACGGGTCAAGATTTTGGTCTCAAGAGCCACGCCATCAAACGAAGTGACTTCAGGTCCGGATGACGAATGGGCCCTTGGGTTAACAGGTCCGGGCGAAGAGGCAGTGGAAACGGAGGCGCCGCCAGAAGAGACACCAGTGTTGAATACCACACCCTCCACGGCCAATCCGGCGCCACCAAAATCGCCGATACTCGTTCGAGATTGATCCGCCTGATCACCAGAGGAAGTAAGGATACCGGCGGAAACACATAGATCAGCTCGAACTGGTCCCACGGGGCCACTAGAGCATCTACCGCCACAGCCTCCGGGTCCCTGTACCTGGACATGAATGTCGGAATCCTGGCGTTCAGCCTGGATGCCATCAAGTCCACTTGGGGAGTTCCCCAACGGGAGCACAGCAGAGCAAAAACCTCCGGATGAAGACTCCATTCTCCGGGATCTACCCTCTCGCGACTGAGGAAGTCCGCCGAGATATTCAGCACACCCGGGATGTGAAACGCGGAGATGACTGGAACCCTGGACTCGGCCCAAACCAGGATCTGAGAGACCTCCATCATGAGTCTGGAACTCCTCGTCCCGCCCTGATGGTTGATATACGCGACAGCTGTCGCATTGTCCGTCTGAATCCGGACCGGCAGACCGCTCAAAGGGACCGTCCAATGTCGGAGGCAGAGAAATATTGCTCTCAATTCCAGAATGTTGATTGGCAGAGACGACTCCTCTGACGACCAGACCCTCTGAACCCAGAGGTCGATCCAAACCCCCCCCCCACCGACCATCACCGACCACCGTGGGAGAAGAAGGGATTTCCCCAGGGATAGAGCCTCCAGACGTAACCACCATCCAAGAGACTCTCGCACCCTGCGGGAGATGACGACACAGCGATCCAGCGAAGTCGGCGATCGGTCTCAACGGGTCAGAATAAGATCTTGGAGATCCCGGGAATGAAATTGTGCAAGCGGCACTGCTTCCATTGCCGCCACCATCAGACCCATCACCCTCACCGACCTCATAGCCTGGACGTGGTGACGAAGGTTCACTTGTTTGTCCGGAGGGAGGGACACCACTGCCCGTAGGGTGTCGAAATGCATCCCCAAGAACAGGATTGACTGCGACGGCTCCAATGACGACTTCTTCCAATTGACCAGCAACCCGAAGTCCTCCAGGTGCTGAAGGGAGAGATCGCGAGCTGTCACTGCCTCCTCCGCTGTGGGCGCCACAATTAACATGTCGTCCAGATAGGGGAGAATCGTAACTCCTTGCTTTCGAAGGAGCGCCATGAGCGGCGCAAGAACCTTTGTAAAAACCCTGGGCGCCGAGACCAACCCGAATGGTAGGGCCACAAATTGGTAATGGGCCTGCCCTACGGCCTGCCCTGCCGACAGGGACATGCAAATAGGCGTCGCGGATGTCGATCGACACCAAAAAATCGTACTGCGACAAGGCCGCCACAACGGAGCGAAGAGACTCCATACGGAATTTCCGGATTCGGACATGAAGATTCAAATCCTTGAGGTCCAGAATGGGACGAAACTTGTCCTCCTTTTTTGGGGACCACAAAAAGGTTGGAGTAAAAACCCCCTTCCCCGGTCCTCCGGCGGAACTGGAACCACTACACCCCGCTGCAGAAGAGAGTCGACCTCCCGCAGCAGAGCGGCAGCCAGCTTGGGCACGGACGGGATGCGAGACTGACGAAACCTGTCCGGGGGTAGAGAGTGAAACTCTATGAAATAGCCCGCTGACACAACCCGCGTCACCCAGGCGTCCGATACGTGGGACGCCTAAACCGACCAGAATTGTAGCAGCCGACCTCCCACCCGAGAGCCCTCGAGAAGGATCCTGGTGTCAGTCCGCCTTAGCGGGCTTTTTGTCAACCTCCCTTTTGTCCCGACGGAAATGCTGTTTCCAGGGAGTACGGGATTTCTGGGTGGACTTCTTACCGGAAGACGAGGGACGACCCGATCTCCAAGAGGGCTGATCGAATCGTCCCCTGGGTCGAAAGGACCGACGACCACTACCGGCACTTGACCTGTCAGACGTAGAAGCCGCTGCTTTCCGCTGTGGCAAAGCCACATCCTTGGCCTTAGCAATCAGCTCCGTGAGGTCCGAACCAAAAAGCTGACCGCCCTTGTATGCCAGAGTAAGCAAACCTTGTTTGGATACTGCGTCTCCAGTCCACTGTTTGAGCCACAGTGCTCTCCTGACTGTGACGGCCGAGGCTTGAGCCCTGGACAGAACCAAAGTAGTATACAGCACTGTGTCTCTGCTATATCGGGCCGCCTCTTCCAACAGCTGGAAGAGCCTTTCCACGTCAGACAGCGGAGTCCCATCTTGCCATGCCGACCGCAGCTGATCCAACCATCTCAGGGAAGCCTCACCAGTATAATGTTAGGTGTCAGGCATGTGCTGGGCATGAAATTGGGTCAGAATCATCTGTGGATTCTGTGGTCTCCCATTCTGGTCCAGCCAGGGCAGACACTGCTCAGCATCACCATCTGGCCCAACGCCTAACTAGTGCACTAGATGTACAGGCTGTCCCCACATGGCCCCCAAGGCCGCTCGGAATCCATGACCCGCGGCCTCGTAGATGGACTTCGCCGCTAACTCCGTCCTTCTGTCCAGCGGATCCTGTAGACTCGCCTTCCCTTTAACCGGAAGCAAAGAAGATTTGCTCAGCTGAGACAATGGCACGTCCACTTCAGGAGAGGGGACCCAATTAGCGATCGTCTCTGTGGAGCAGGGATACAGGGCATCCAAAAACCGCATCCCTTGGAAGCGTTTATCCGGACACAGGCATTCTTTCTCCACCGCCTCGTTAAGTTCATCGTGTGCCGGCAGTGTCGAACGAGCCCGACGCGACTCCTGATACAGCCGGGCCGACTTGCCCGGCCTCGTCACCTCTTCAGACAGCTGTAACACTTCCCGCATGGCTCCAATAAGAGCATCCACGCGGCCTGAAAGCGAAGCCGAGCGACCCTGCCGATCCTCTTCATCAGAATCGGAGATCTCACCAGCAGAGCTTGTCGGTGAATCCGAAGCCTCTGATGCGCTGCGCGGAGGAGACAGCGCCACCACAGGCCTGTGACACTTCTTGCCCCGCGCCGGTAGGGACTTAGCTGATACCAGTGACCCAGGAGGTCAGATAGACTGTCAATGGAGCGAGTGAGCGCTTTAACATCACTGAGGCCCCTGACCAGAGACGAACCTGACGCCGTCAACCCCAGCATATCAGATACGCGTGACCGATCCTGAAGCGGGCCGGGAGAGAGGTCCGCGCCGCCTGGACCCTGATCCGACATGCCCCCTACTCAGTAGCGAGCGTCGCGGAAAGAGCAGTAATAACCCCTTACAAGAGCACAGTAACCGGGGAAGTGAGATCCTGCTATCACAGCCTGTTCCCACAAAACAATTTACCAAGCACTGAAGGGTTAAAGCTTCTCCTTAGAGGGAGAAAAGCTACCCCAGCACTGCAGAAAAAAGGTTTTCTGATGATTGCCAGAAGGGGTTAATGCTGCTGAACACGCAATGAACCTTGCCTTAAAAGGACTAAGGTGTGCATGCAGCAGAGAAGACAGCAGCGCTCTGTGCTGTAGAGATGAGACAAACAGATGACTCACCAGCTTCCTGGAGCCTGTGTGTGAGAGCGGAGAGCAGGGGGGAGGGAGAGGACAGCGCTGAGCTCCGTGAGGCAATGGCCGTTTGCAGAGCCGAAGAGAAGGAAGGCAGGAGGGGGGCGGGGACTGCCCAGCGTGCGCTTTCCAGGCGCTTCCTGTCTGCACATGTGGCACCCCAGGGGTCTGGTTTCCACAGTAACGGCAATGTTATGTCTGAGAGCAGGTGGGAGGTCTCTTGGTCAGGGATCCTGTGCATGCCACACCTCCTGCCCAGTCCTGGGAGGGGAAGAACTTCCCCTATATAAACCTAGGGCTGAGGCAGGGTTAGTGAGTAGAGAAGAAGTAGAGACAGAGAAGAGAAGCAGATATAGGAAAGAACATCAGGAGCTCTGTGGGAGCAGTGCTACAAGGAGTCAGGGGCTGGCCGCTGCAGAGCTCGCCCTGACTGAGAAGTTATCACCGGACCCGGAGTCCGAGGCTGTGGGGACTAACTCCTATCCAGCAGCAGAAACCGACCGGCAGGGGATTGCAGGTCCTCTGGCCCAGAAACCCGAAGGCACGGTCACACGCGTGGGACCAGCACCGCCGTCGTGGAGCGGAAGCTACTAGAAGGCCCCGAGTCACCGGCCATACGGGTGAGCACCACACGGTACACTCAGGGACGTGGGCTACTTATACCCGCTTCTAGCAAGGTAGCCAGAAGAGTATCGTTAGTTTGGGAGGCCTACAACTCCGCCTGGCCAGGGGAGATCCCATCTGCTCAAGGACTGACCAGGCCCCAATCGCTAGCCAGTACTCCGGGAGGGTCTATCGTTGTCACCAGTAAAGACCCTGAACTACACCGTACCGTCTCTGAGTGGTTCCTGCTACCCCCATCATCCACGTCGGCTGCCCTGAGGCCATACTCCTCCCGTTGGGGGTTATACTATCACGCTGCACAATCCTACCACCGGCCTCAGCGGTCTGCCCTGCAGCAGCAGCTCCTTAGCTGTACTCAACGGGTGGCGTAGTCGTCCAACATCTACCGCTAATACAGCGCCACTTAGTCTGACTCCCTGGGCACGGACCGGATCACCGCCACGAGACTACAACCCTCAAGAGATCCGGCTCCGGGTAAGCTCCCGCATGCGCAACGCAGCGCGACACAGGCCCAGAGGCGCGTCAATTTTTGGCGTAGTCGGCAGGATTTCGTGCCCGCAACCACCGGGTACTGCGTGCCTGAAAAAGACTGTTCAAACTTACCTGTGGTGAAGATTCCCGCCATCCGGCGCCATCTTCCGCTTCCTTCCCGCCATCGGTGGAGTTTTCCCGCCATCCGGCGCCATCTTCGGCCTTCTTCCCGCCATACGTGGAGTTTTCCCGCCATTGGACGCCATCTTGAGGATGCCGCGTGGGAAGAAGAGGGGCGTGGACTCCGAAAGCGCGCGAGAACTGAAGCCCCGCCTCACGTCCGGACGTTGCGTAAGGTCCTGGAAGGAGCCCAGCAGACGCCGACGTCACAGGAGCGCGACGGAAGGTCCTCAACCCTGACGATCCACTGCGGAGCCGCGGCCTACGGAAGAGGATCATCGCAAGGTAGGCCACGGTCCACTAGGGGGGAGAAGGATGTCGGATACGGAGGAGAGCTTCACCGCTTCAACCCCCGCCAGCGCCACCGCTGTTGCGGTCATGCCTTTCACCATGCCCTATATCCCGGGGGCAGCCTGGCTACCCCAGTACTCAGGGGAGTCACATACCCTGCATGACTTTAGAGAAAAGCTGGATAGCCTCTTCCAGGTGTACCCCCTCACAGAGGAGCAAAAAGTGAGCATCCTGGTGGCCCAATTAACCGGAGCAGCCCAAAGGGAGGTAAAGTCCTGGCCACCTGGGGGGAGGACTGTCGCAGGGATACTAACCCGGCTGAGGGACACCTTTGATACCCGCACCTCAGCCGAGATCAAGCTTAGATTCTACGGGTGCAAACAGCGGGCACATGAGAGTATAAGGGACTATGCCCTGAACCTACAAGAGGCCCTGAGAGCCATTAAGCAGACCGACCCTGACGGCGTGGGAGACGAGGACAGGCTGTTGACTGAACAATTTATAGAGGGTTTATATTGCAATGCCCACCGAACCCAGTTGCGGGCAATGGCCTTACAGGACCCTCATCTGGGATTTGCACAGTTCAAGGACAGAGCCATCCGGGTGCTTCGAGAACCGGCACCAGGTGGCGTTGTGACCCCCAGACGCCCCACTACCACTTACCACCAGGAGGCGGCGCCCTTGTTGGCAGGGCCTGTGGGAGCTGATGCGCAGGCTTTGAACAATGACCCGGCTCCAGACCTGCACCATCAGGTCCAAGAGCTAGCTAAAAGCGTTGCTGCGCTAACCCGAACTGTGCAGTCTTTACAGGTTTCCACTCCAGGGAAGATCCAGCTGGCATCCGGACCGGAGGACATCCCGTGGCGTCGACCAAGGAGGACCCCACCGGCCAGAGGAAGACCCAGCGACCGATACAACGAGGACGGACGACCCATCTGCCACCGCTGCAATCAACCCGGACATATGGCAAGGTACTGTCCTTTAAACTGGCACAACCTGGGGTAGAGGGCCAACCCCCAGGAAAAAGATCACCAGGCCCATCGAACTGGCGCGACAAATATGTGGGAGGACGTCCAGTCTTACCCGTGGTACTGGATGGCATTCCTATGAGTGCCCTACTGGACACCGGGTCACAGGTCACCACCATCCCGTACGTGCTCTTCAAGCAGTACTGGAATGACTCGGATATCACCCGCTACCCTGACGACGACTTGAGTATCATCGCCAGCAATGGTCAGCCCGTGCCACAGATTGGATTTAAAGAGGTGACCATTAAAATCGGTAGAGTCGAACTGGCAGCACAGGGACTGATCATTGTAGACTTTGACAAACACGAGAGTCACCCAAAGATAACTCTAGGAACTAATGTAATTGAAAATTGTCTTGCAGAGGTGATTTTCCTTTTACAGCAGGTTGCCAAGAACGCCAGCTCCGGCCAGCAGCGAGTGCTCCAGAAAGAGATCCGGGCACTGATGCGACGGCAACAGCTAGAACTCTCCGGTGGTGAGATTGGTAGCGTGCGAATGTGTGACCCTTTCCCTATTGCCATGCCCCCGAAAAGTGAAATGATGATTTGGTGCCGGGCAGCTATTGGTCTGAGAGGTAGAGATTACCAGGCAATGGTAGAACCAGTTTACTCAGACAGTAGGCCCACCATTTTGACAGCACGGGGGGTGGTCAATGTACACTATGGGAGGGTGCCCGTTCGCATAATAAATATCGGGAAGAGGGAAGTGTACCTGCCCCGGTATGCCACGCTAGCCAAATTGTATACCATCAATCAAGATTCCATACAGTCCGTAGAACCCTTGCCTCCATCTTCCCCGGAGGAAGGTAACGGCTCCCAGAAAACAATGGAGGACTGGTGTCAGCAACTACATTTGGGTACTGACTCCACTCCCTCACACCAGAAACAGGGAGTCTATCGGGTGGTGCAATAATAATAATATAATAATAGTTTATTTTTATAGCGCCAACATATTCCGCAGCACTTTACAAATTTTAGGGGGGACTTATACAGACAATACAGAATAAGCATATCTCATATCGAACGGAGTGAGGGCCCTGCTCGCGAGCTTACAGTCTATGAGGAAGTGGGGGAGACACAAAAGGTAAAAAGTACATATATTGTATAATGCAGCCTTGATATACTGAATAGGATAAATAATAATACATGGACTGGTCGCCAGCCAGTATGTGTGCAGTCCTGACAGAGGCTTTTATGTGCATGGTTGGTTTGAACCCGAAGTTGAAGAAGATTTTAATATGGGGGAAAGCTGGGATGGACAGAGTGTGTTTAGGTGATACGCCAGTCTAAAGAAATGTGTTTTTAGGGTTCGCTTGAAACTGTGGGTATTGGGAATTAATCGAACTGTCCTGGGTAGTGCATTCCAGAGAATTGGCGCAGCACGCGAGAAATCTTGGAGACGGGAGTGGGAAGTTCGGATTATGGAGGATTTTAGTTTCAAGTCATTTGCAGAACGGAGGGCACGTGTAGGGTGGTAGACTGAGACAAGGGAGGAGATGTAGGGGGGTACTGAAGCATGGAGCGCTTTGTGGGTAAGCGTGATAAGTTTAAAACGAACTCTATATTGGATGGGCAACCAATGCAATGACTGGCACAGGGAAGAGGCATCTGAGTAGCGGTTGGCGAGGAATATGATCCTGGCTGCTGCGTTCAGGACGGATTGGAGAGGGGAGAGTTTAGTAAGAGGGAGACCGATTAGTAGAGCGTTGCAATAGTCAAGACGAGAATGAATAAGAGCGACAGTAAGAGTTTTTGCCGAGTCAAAGGTGAGAAAAGTCCTGATTCTTGAGATGTTTTTGAGGTGTAGATGACATGAACGAGCGAGTGATTTGATGTGAGGAGTGAAAGAAAGATCTGAATCAAAAATGACCCCAAGACAGCGGGCTTGTAGCTGGGGAGTAATGGTTGAGCCACAAACGGAGATGGCAATATCGGGCACAGGTAGATTAATGGAGGGAGGAAAGACGAGTAGTTCAGTTTTTGACAGATTCAGTTTTAGGTAGAGGGAGGACATAATGTTAGACACAGCAGAAAGACAATCACTGGTCTTTTGTAGTAATGCAGGGGTGATGTCCGGAGCAGAGGTGTATAATTGGGTGTCATCAGCATAGAGATGGTACTGAAAACCGAATCTACTGATTGTTTGTCCAATAGGAGCGGTGTATAAGGAGAAAAGAAGGGGGCCTAGGACTGATCCTTGAGGAACCCCGACAGTAAGAGGAAGTAGGGAGGAGGAGGAGCCGGCAAAAGACACAGAGAAGGAGCGGTCAGAGAGATAAGAGGAGAACCAGGAGAGAACCGTGTCCTTGAGGCCAATAGTGCGGAGCATAGTGAGGAGGAGCTGGTGATCCACAGTGTCAAATGCTGCAGAGAGATCCAGGAGAATCAGCAGGGAGTAGTGACCATTAGATTTAGCTGTTAGTAGATCATTAGAGACTTTAGTGAGGGCAGTTTCAGTAGAATGTAAAGAGCGGAAACCAGATTGTAAAGGGTCAAGAAGAGAGTTGTCTGAGAGATAGCGGATTAGACGGGAGTGGACCAGGCGTTCCAGGAGTTTAGAGATAAAGGGAAGATTGGAAACAGGTCTGTAGTTGGCCGTGCAGTTCTGGTCGAGGGATGGTTTTTTAAGTAATGGTTGTATGCTGGCGTGTTTAAAAGAAGAGGGAAAGATACCAGATGAGAGGGAAAGGTTGAAAATTTTAGTTAGGTGAGAGGTGACAGCTGGAGCAAGGGACTGAAGGAGATGTGAGGGAATAGGGTCGCTGGTGCAGGTGGTAGGGCGAGAAGATGCAAGGAGCCTGATCACTTCATCTTCCGTGACTGGTTCGAAGTCAGAAAATGAGCAAGATACAATGTGGCGGGGGGGAGCATGCATAACATTTGGGGATTGGGAGAAAATTTCCTGTCGGATATGGTCAATTTTTTCTTTGAAATAGTTAGCCAGATCGTCAGCGCTGAGGTCGGTGGTCGGGGCCTGTGCTGTTTGATTGAGGAGAGAATGAAACGTGTCAAAGAGTCGTTTAGGATTATTGGAAAGTGAGATGATGAGGTTGTTAAAGTAGGTTTGTTTGGAGAGGTGAAGGGCAGAGTTATATGTTTTCAGCATAAATTTATAGTGGAGGAAATCTTCGGGCAGATTTGATTTTCTCCACAGCCGTTCAGCGCACCTGGAGTACCTCTGGAGAAGACGTGTTTGAGGCGTGTGCCAGGGTTGTCGCCGTCTATACCGAATTGTTCTTTGTGTAGGAGGTGCGGCTTCATCCAGGGCGCATAGCATTATTTTGTTATAATGCTTCAATGCAGATTCGGCACATGAGAGGGAGGAGATTGGGGCCAATGATGATTGCAACCTTTTTATAAATTTCTGGGTGTTAATGGCGCGTAAATTTCTATAAGTGTGGACGGTGGGAGTGTCTTGAGTAAAGTCACAGTTCTTGACAGAGAATGAAAGAAGATTATGGTCAGAGAGTGGAAGGGGAGAGTTAGTAAAGTCATGTACTGAGCAAAGCCGGGAGAAGATCAGGTCCAATGTGTTCCCGTCCTCATGTGTAGGAGAATTAGCAAGCTGTGAAAGGCCGAAGGAGGAGGTTAATGATAAAAGATGCGTGGCAGATGGGGAAAGAGGATCGCCAATTGGGATGTTAAAGTCTCCCATGATTATCGTGGGGATGTCGCAGGATAGAAAATTTGTAAGCCAGGCAGCAAAGTGATCCAGGAATTGACGGGGGGGACCTGGGGGGCGATAGACAACCGCCACTCGCAGGGAGAAGGGCCGGTAGAGTCTGACTGTGTGGGCCTCAAAGGACGGGAAGATAAGGGAGGGTACAGGGGGGATAACCTGAAAAGTACATTTTGTTGAAAGAAGCAGACCAAGAGTACGAGAGAGTGTTTAGTAAACACCCGTTAGACTTCGGGCGAGTCAAGGGGGTAGAACACCACATCCCCACGGGAGACCATCCTCCCATAAAAGAGAGGTATCGACCCGTACCCCCTGCACACTACCAACACGCCAAGGGGATGCTTAGAGACATGAAGGAGGCTGGGGTGATCAGGGATAGCTGTAGCCCCTGGGCAGCTCCACTAGTCTTAGTCAAAAAGAAAGACAACACCATGAGGATGTGTGTAGATTACCGGAAAATCAACCGTATCACACACAAGGATGCGTACCCCTTACCAAGGATAGAGGAGTCTTTGGCTGCTTTAAGATCTGCTAACTTCTTCTCTACCTTGGATCTCACTAGTGGGTACTGGCAGGTTCCTGTAGCAGAGGCGGACCGGGAGAAGACCGCATTCACCACCCCGATGGGACTTAGCGAGTTTACCTGCATGCTGTTCGGACTCTGCAATGCACCAGGAACCTTCCAACGATTAATGGAGTGTTGTCTGGGCCACAGAAACTTTGAGACGGTCCTGTTGTACCTGGACGATGTCATCGTATATTCCAAGACGTATGAGGACCACCTGAAACACCTGGCGGAAGTGTTCGAAGCTCTGGCAAGCTACGGCCTAAAGGTGAAACCCTCCAAGTGTCACCTCCTGAAACCAAAGGTGCAGTACCTGGGACACGTGGTGAGCGCTGATGGAGTGGCTCCCGACCCTGATAAGATCACCGCAATTAAGGAATGGCCAAGTCCCTCCAGTGTAAAGGAAGTGCAGCAGTTCCTCGGGTTGGTAGGCTATTACCGCAGATTCATCCCCGGTTTCACCAAAAAGGCAGCTCCTATGCAGGACCTCCTGATAGGCCAGTCCCGGAAGGCCAAGAACCAGAAGCCACCCTTCAGATGGGAGAAGTTAGAAGAAGAGTCCTTCCGCCAGCTGAAGATGGCCCTCACGGGGGATGAAATCCTGGCGTACCCTGATTACAGCCAGCCCTTTATCCTCTACACCGACGCAAGTAACATCGGGCTAGGAGCCGTGCTGTCCCAGATCCAGCAGGGGAAAGAACGAGTAATCGCTTACGCCAGCCGAAAACTGCGACCCACCGAAAGAAACCCTGAGAATTATAGCTCATTTAAGCTAGAGTTCCTGGCAGTGGTGTGGGCAGTCACCGAACGCTTTAAGCACTACCTCGCTTCTTCCCGGTTCACCGTGTACACGGATAACAACCCGTTGACACACCTGGACACTGCAAGACTCGGTGCCCTAGAGCAGAGATGGATGGCCCGTCTGTCCAACTACGAGTTCACAATCAAATACCGGGCAGGACGCTCCAATACCAACGCGGACGCCCTGTCCAGGATGCCAAACCTACCGGACGTAGGAGAAGATCCAGAGGGACTGGAAGAAGTCGAACTCCCCGCGTTCCACCGTCATGGGACTATCCAGTATTCCCATCGGGTAAGGAGTAAGCAAGCCGCTACGTTTAACCCCTTGCCTCACTACAACTGGGAGGAAACGCAAGACAGTGACCCTGCCGTCCGGCTGGTGAAGGAGATGCTGACTCGGCCAGAGGCTCGCCTTGACCCAGACGCTCCGGAGGAAGCCAAGCAACTGTGGGCTGAGAAGAGTCGACTGTTCCTTTACAAGGGGAAGTTGTGCCGCAGAATGGTTAACTCCCGGACGCATGAACTAATCTGGCAAGTAGTGGTGCCACGGAGAGACGCAGCCATGGTGATGGAAGCATACCACGACGGGGCTGGACACTTCGGATGGAAGAAGCTGGAGTTCCTGCTGCGTGGGCGGTTCCACTGGGTAGGCATGAGGGGAACCATCGAGAGGTGGTGCAGAGACTGTGGCCCGTGCAACCTAAGAAGGAAGGACCGTGCCAGCCAGAAGACTCCCCTGCAGTCCATCGTCACCCGGCAGCCGTTGGAACTGGTAGCCTTGGATCATGTAAAACTGACCCCAAGCAGAAGTGGCTACGTCTACGCGTTAACCATTGTGGATCATTACTCCCGGTTCTTGGTTGTCGTCCCCGTTAAGGACTTAACGGCTCAAACAGCAGCTAGAGCCTTCCAGCAGCACTTCTGCCGTCCACACGGGTACCCGGACCAAGTGCTGACGGACCAGGGACCTGCCTTTGAAGCGGAGGTCTTCCGGGAATTCTGCAATCTGTATGGCTGCCGGAAGATAAGGACGACACCCTATCATCCGCAAACTAATGGACTTTGTGAGAAAATGAACCAGGTGGTAATGGATCTCCTGAAAACGTTGCCCCTGGAAGAACGCAGTCTGTGGCCTGAGAAGCTGCCCGATCTAGTGGACCTATACAACCACATCCCGGTAGGTTCCACCAACTGTACCCCGGCTTACCTAATGAGGGCGAGACCTGGTAAGTTACCTGTTGACCTGGAAATGGGAGTCCTGACACCCGAGGACACTTCACCAGAAGCAGACTGGGACACAGAGAGGCAGCAGCAGTACCGGAAAGTACAGGAGAGCGTGGAGCGAAGTCTCTGTCAGGCTAGGGAAAGACAAGAGAAAACTTACAACCAGTATGCTCCCGCTGTTCCCCTGGTACCCGGAGAGCAGGTCTTGAAGAGGAAAAGACGGCTCCACAAGTTGGACGACCAGTGGGAGAAGGACCCGTACACCGTACTGCCCTCAAGCCACGAGAACCCGAAAGTCTGTACCATCAGTAAAGACGGAGGGGAGACCATAGCCATTGTATCCCGGGATCACCTGAAGAAGTGTCCTGAACAGCTACGGAATCCTGAAGAGGAACAAGAAGACCATCGACCCGTAGAGGAAAGGGAAGATATGGTTAGTACTGTGCTCGGAGACTTCCCTCGGTCCTGGACTCAAGTCAATGGTGCAGTTGTGGTACCCGTCCTCACGTTCCTCCAACCAGCATCCCAAGTGCCTACGGAGCAACAGGAAGAGCTGGAAGAGCAGCCGGTCCAGGAGGCAGAAGACTCCACACAAGCAGAACAGGAGGATCAACCCTCTGCTTATAGTGAGCCTGCCGTACCCCTAGTGAGTCAAAGAGCCGGTAGACAGCTGCCCAGTTTACCCTTGACAGCTCCTACACCCTGTAGTTCAGGGCTAGACAGTCAGCTCCGTAGGTCCACTAGGGCCACTAGAGGCCAGTTACCCGCACGTTGGAGGATTTGAAGTGTATAAATTGTTTTATTTGTGGTTACCTGTTTTTCTTGTTGCTTGTGTATAATTATGTGTTTCTAGTTATTTATAGGAGTCCTTGGTGGATTTACCGGGAATCCTTTGTGTATAGTTGGAGCGTAACCCAGGACGGACTAAAGACTGTTAAGGACTCGGGGCAGGACAGACCCCTACCTGGTTACGTCTCCCTGTTTTGGTGAAATGGACACCTTGCTTTTCTTCAAAGACTGCACCCGGTTGCGGACACGCCGTAACAATCTTTATGTGTTTTTCTTATTGTATTATTATTGTTTATACCTTGTTATGTTTTTCTAAAAATATGTTTAGTCCCGGAGTACTAAATTTCACTAGGGGGGAATGTGGCACCTCAGGGGTCTGGTTTCCACAGTAACGGCAATGTTATATCTGAGAGCAGGTGGGAGGTCTCTTGGTCAAGGATCCTGTGCATGCCACACCTCCTGCCCAGTCCTGGGAGGGGAAGAACTTCCCCTATATAAACCTAGGGCTGAGGCAGGGTTAGTGAGTAGAGAAGAAGTAGAGACAGAGAAGAGAAGCAGATATAGGAAAGAACATCAGGAGCTCTGTGGGAGCAGTGCTACAAGGAGTCAGGGGCTGGCAGCTGCAGAGCTCGCCCTGACTGAGAAGTTATCACCGGACCCGGAGTCCGAGGCTGTGGGGACTAACTCCTATCCAGCAGCAGAAACCGACCGGCAGGGGATTGCAGGTCCTCTGGCCCAGAAACCCGAAGGCACGGTCACACGCGTGGGACCAGCACCGCCGTCGTGGAGCGGAAGCTACTAGAAGGCCCCGAGTCACCGGCCATATGGGTGAGCACCACACGGTACACTCAGGGACGTGGGCTACTTATACCCGCTTCTAGCAAGGTAGCCAGAAGAGTATCGTTAGTTTGGGAGGCCTACAACTCCGCCTGGCCAGGGGAGATCCCATCTGCTCAAGGACTGACCAGGCCCCAATCGCTAGCCAGTACTCCGGGAGGGTCTATCGTTGTCACCAGTAAAGACCCTGAACTACACCGTACCGTCTCTGAGTGGTTCCTGCTACCCCCATCATCCACATCGGCTGCCCTGAGGCCATACCCCTCCCGTTGGGGGTTATACTATCACGCTGCACAATCCTACCACCGGCCTCAGCGGTCTGCCCTGCAGCAGCAGCTCCTTAGCTGTACTCAACGGGTGGCGTAGTCGTCCAACATCTACCGCTAATACAGCGCCACTTAGTCTGACTCCCTGGGCACGGACCGGATCACCGCCACGAGACTACAACCCTCAAGAGATCCGGCTCCGGGTAAGCTCCCGCATGCGCAACGCAGCGCGACACAGGCCCAGGGGCGCATCACACAGACGATGGCAGGCAGCCAAGAACATAAGCCACGCCCCCCCCGTTACACTAACGGAGCCCGCGCTCCTGTGACCCGCTCCCCTGCTAACAGCAGCGGTGATGTGCATTCTCCAGTATTACACCTCTGCCTGAAAAGACAAAAGGTGCAGTCACCATAAGACAGTAACACACACACGGGGCACTTACCCAGCTGAGCGCCACAGGGACCCCCAGGGATGTGTGGCGCCATGGCCCTTCGCTCCCCCCCACGGCGGAGCTCGCAGGGACCCCTAGATGCAGTGTGCGTCTCCGCTAGGGAGCGCCCTGTATCCCCCGGGGTCGGCAGGCTTCTGCGGGGACCTCCTTAGGGGGTACGCAGATCCGCCAGGGGAGGGCCAGGGGTCCCAGCAGCGCTGAGACCTCGAGACCACGGGGGGTCCAGGTCTCCTGGTAAAAATAAAAAATTCTTCTGAGGAGCTGCAAAGGCAGCGACTATCCTCTGCGACCTCAAATTTTAGACTGGAGAACATGGGAGTAGGAGGAGCCTAAGCTGGAGGGGCCGGTTGTCACTTTTTCTAAATCTGAGGTGAACTATCCTGTGGGGCTCCGCCTACCCACTAGTAATGGATCTGTGTCTCCCTTCTTTCCCTTCTGCTGCTGAAATGCTTGTTCGTAGGGTGAAATTATTTTTAAATCATTAAAAATCATTCTTCTTGGTGGCGCATCATCCTGTATAAACAGGACTTGCACTGCCAAGAACAAGGGTAAGCTTACGCCTTCTGAACGTTCAACGCACATCATTTAGCATGGTTTTCCTGTGTAAACAGGCTTCTAAACCTCCGACAATCAGTAAATATTTACCAGTTAGTGGTAGTTTACTGCCACTAATCTGTCTGGGTAAATGGAGTATTAGTGTGCAAAGCAAAAATTCCAAGATTTTAGGATTTTATTTTTATATGTAACCTCTCACCGCATTAGGATGTGAATGAACATCCTGAGAAGGAGCCTGCGTGTGTGGAGGTGGCTCAGGAACTCCACAAGAAGCTGATGGTGTCTGTTAACTATTTTGAATGTGCGCTGTTAATCGATGGGTTACCACAGCAGCCGGGGGCCAGCTTAAGCAGAGGCGTTCATAGAAATCATGGGGCCCCATACCAAGAGTCTATATTGATGGACTAGGCAGGGTTAAAACATATTGATGCAGTCACACAAGGGCCTACTTTCCAACTTTTAAATACAGGGAGAGGACATGTTTTGTGGCTTGGACACAGAAATAATGCCCCTGCTACTGATTCCTCTTGTTTGCACACACTGATACCATTTTAATAAACCCCATAGAGTATGCTGCCCTCCACACACGGTGCGATACCTCGGAGTGAATCTCCTGTCATAATTTTCTCCCACAGTAGTCCTTACATGGACAACATGATGACCCCATGGCAAACCCCACCAGTATAATGCACCTACACTACTCCCACCACACACACACATATTATGATGCTCTTACAGCCCCCCACACATATACACACACAGTATGATGTCTTCCACAGTTCGCTCACACAGTATGATGGCCCCCAACAGTTCGCTCACACAGTATGATGGCCCCCAACAGTTCGCTCACACAGTATGATGGCCCCCAACAGTTCGCTCACACAGTATGATGGCCCCCAACAGTTCGCTCACACAGTATGATGGCCCCCAACAGTTCGCTCACACAGTATGATGGCCGCCCCACATCATGTATGATGGATCCCACAGTATACGCTTTTCTTGTTGCCAAAATAAAAAAAAACTCCACACAGAGGGCCCGATCTAGTGACGTCATTGCACCTGCAGTGCTGAGACTTCGAGTACAGACGTACAGGCTGAATGATGGGGAACAAAGGCCATCTTTCAAAGAATGATATGCGGAAGAAGAAAGCCCTGTAGCATCAGGCTTTCCCAGCTAATGAGCGCCATAGTGGCCACGTGGTCTACCGCTATGGGCAAAATGCCTTTACCTTTAAGGCCCATCTTAGTACTTTTTACAGCAGACTGAGTGCCATAGGAAACCATGATTTCCAGTAAATACCGCAATACTGTGGTATTACAGTATATATAAGAAATCCAAGGATCACATGTTTAAGTCCACTAACGGGTACAAAAAAAATGTAAAAAAAATAAAAAGTCAAAATATAAAAAATAGATAATTTTTAACTATCCCACGTTTTCCCTATTAAAAACAAAGAAACGGAAAAAAAAACATTTGGTATCGCCACATCCGTAAAAGTCAGATGTATCAAAGTATGGAATTATGGTAATTAACCTTTACGGTAAACATTGCAGAAAAAAAAAATCAAAATGCCAAAATTGTGGGTTCTTTGTCACCTCACTTAACAAAAAAAATGCAATACAAAGCTAGCAAAACGTTCTATGTACTCCAAATTGGTATCAATAAAAACGTCAGCTCCATAAACACAAAAAGCGCTTAAATAAAAAACTCCCTGGTTCTTAGAGAGTTAAAATAGCGATCACAAGACGTTATGTCACCAAACTCATTAAGGCCTAGTACATTAATGGTGCCACAGGAACGGGCAACAGCGAAAAATGTCATTTGCAAATCTACTCTCCATAATCTTTGAAAATTCTTGGAGAACAGGAGAAGTCCCAGAAGACTGGAGAAGAGCAAATGTTGTTCCTATCTTCAAAAAGGGGAAGAAGGTGGACCCAGGGAACTATAGGCCGGTGAGTCTGACTTCTATACCAGGAAAGATCTTTGAACAAATTATTAAACAACATGTATGTAAGTACCTGGATAAGAATGAAGTGATTAACCAGAGTCAGCATGGGTTTGTAACTAACAAGTCATGTCAGACTAACTTAATTTCCTTCTATGACAGAATCACTGACTGGGTGGATCAGGGAAATGCTGTAGATATAGTATATCTTGACTTCAGCAAAGCATTTGACAAAGTATCTCACACCATCCTTATTGAAAAAATGACCAAGTATGCAATGGACCAGGCAACTGTTAGGTGGATTCATAACTGGCTTAGTGATCGGACTCAAAGGGTGGTTGTAAATGGCTTCACATCCAGCTGGATGAATGTCTCAAGTGGGGTACCACAGGGCTCCGTCCTGGGACCTGTATTGTTCAACATCTTTATCAATGATTTAGATGAAGGAATTGAGGGTAAACTGATTAAATTTGCTGATGACACAAAGCTAGGAAGGATAGCTAATACTAGAGAAGAGAGAGAGAGGATTCAAAAAGACCTAAATAAACTGGAGCAGTGGGCAGCAACCAACAGAATGGTTTTTAACAGGGAAAAATGCAAAGTACTACATCTGGGCAATAAAAATGAAAAAAGCATATACAGAATGGGAGGAATAGAGCTAAGCAACAGTACATGTGAAAAAGACTTAGGTATACTAATAGATCATAGACTGAACATGAGTCAACAGTGTGATGCAGCAGCAAAAAAGGCAAATACAATTCTGGGATGTATTAACAGAAGCATACAGTCTAGATCACGTGAAGTCATTATCGGTCTTTACTCCTCTTTGGTCAGACCTCATCTGGAATACTGTGTACAGTTTTGGGCACCACATTTTAAAAAAGACATAGACAAACTGGAGCAAGTTCAGAGAAGAGCGACCAGAATGGTGACTGGTCTGCAAACCATGTCCTATGAGGAACGGTTGCAGGATTTGGGAATGTTTAGCTTGCAAAAAAGAAGACTGAGAGGAGACTTAATAGCTGTCTACAAATATGTCAAGGGCTGTCACATTGTAGAAGGATCATCTTTATTCTCATTTGCACAAGGAAAGACTAGAAGCAATGGAATGAAACTAAATGGGAGGAGACACAGATTAGATATTAGAAAAAACTTTTTGACAGTTAGGGTGATTAATGAGTGGAACAGGCTGCCACGAGAGGTGGTGAGTTCCCCTTCAATGGACGTCTTCAAACAGAGGCTGGACAGACATCTGTCTGAGATGATCTAGTGAATCCTGCTTTGAGCAGGGGGTTGGACCAGATGACCCAGGAGGTCCCTTCCAACTCTACCATTCTATGATTCTATGATTCTACTTTCAGCGTATGTATGTTGGCCCTTGAGGACATTGCACACGCTGCTGCCAATTTATAGTTTTCCATGAATGTTTATTTTGTGCATAGGGTAAAAGAATACATAAAAGATATTTCTTATAGATGGCAGCTAGCGTTCTATTACTCCTGGTTTAGGAGCTGTGACTCTCACAATCCCTCCAGGTGAGCACCTCAAATTATTTCTTTCCCCCTCCACTGTTTTTTTTCCCTATGTTCTGTGCGCTCTATTCCCTAAACAGCTCCATTTTCAATGGACAAATCATGATGTCTAGAGATCTCAATATTCTCCTTGTCAGAGGTGTCCCCATGAGGGCTGTCAGAAGATCTCAAAAACAGCAGGTGTTGTGGGGTGTGCCTGGCATACAATAGTTAGTGCCTACCAGGGTAGAACATCCGGTGAGCAGTTGGCGGAGTCATGGGCGCCCAAGGCTCATTGATACTTGTGTGGAACGAAAGGTACAGTAGCCCCAGCTGGTCCGGTGCTGCAGAAGAAATACTGTGGCACATATTGCTGAAAAATTAACTTTTGGCTATGAAGAAAAGATGTCAGGATAAAGTATTGCAGCTTATTACATATGGAGATGCACACTGGTCATTGTCATGCTGACCCGGTTACAGCCAAAAGCACCTACAAGGGAATATGGGCATCAGAACTGAACCATAGAGTAATAGAAGAAAGGGTTCTGGTCTGATGAATCATGTTTTCTTGTACATCACGTAGATGGGTAGAGGTGTATAACTTACCTGGGGAGAAACATGGCCTCCAGGCGCACCTTAGGAAGAAGGCAAACTCCGGGGAAGTAATCTATAGCTGTATGTGCCAAACATTACATTTTATCACCCTTTTGGAATTTTTTTATATAAAGTGACCAACCCTAATATAATAAATAATACAGAATTTTACATTTTCATTGTACAATTTTTAAGTCATATCCTCACTTGGAGTATCCTACACAACCCTACATATATAATATATATATATATATATATATATATATATATATATATATATATATATATATATACACAGTCATGGCCAAAAGTATTGAGAATGAGACAAATAGTAATTTTTCCAAAGTTTACTGCTTCATTTTTTTGTAATGGCAATTTGCATATACTCCTGAATGTCAAAGAGTGATCAGCTTAACAGCAATTACTGTACTTGCAAAGTCAATATTTGCCCAGAAAATGAACTTTAACCCCCAAAACACATTTCAACATCATTGCAGTCCTGCCTTAAAAGGAGCAGCTAACATCGTTTTAGTGATTGATCCATTAACACAGGTGTGGGTGTTGATGAGGACAGGGCTGGCGATCAATCAGTCATGATTAAGTAAGAATGACATCACTGGACACTTTAAAAGGAGGCTGGTTCTTGGTATCATTGTTTCTCTTCAGTTAACCATGGTTATCTCTAAAGAAACACGTGCAGCCATCATTGCACTGCACAAAAATGGCCTAACAGGGAAGAGTATCGCAGCTACAAAGATTGCACCTCAGTTAGCAATCTATCGCATCATCAAGAACTTCAAGGAGAGAGCTTCCATTGTTGTCAAAAAGGCTCCAAGGCGCCCAAGAAAGACCAGCAAGCGCCAGGACCGTATCTTAAAACTGTTTCAGCTGCGGGATCGGACTACCAGCAGTGCCGAGCTTGCTCAGGAATGGCAGCAGGCTGGTGTGAGTGCTTCTGCACGCACTGTGAGGCGGAGACTCTTTGAGCAAGGGCTGGATTCAAGGAGGGCAGCAAAGAAGCCACTTCTCTCCAGAAAAAAACATCAGGGACCGACTGATATTCTGCAAAAGGTACAGGGAGTGGACTGCTGAGGACTGGGGCAAAGTAATTTTCTCTGATGAATCCCCTTTTCGATTGTTTGGGACATCTGGAAAACAGCTTATTCGGAGAAGAAGAGGTGAGCGCTACCACCAGTCTTGTCTCATGCCAACTGTAAAGCATCCTGAAACCATTCATGTGTGGGGTTGCTTCTCAGCCAAGGGAATCGGCTCACTCACAGTCTTGCCTAAAAACACAGCCATGAATAAAGAATGGTACCAGAATGTCCTCCAAGAGCAACTTCTCCCAACCGTCCAAGAGCAGTTTGGCGCCCAACAATGCCTTTTCCAGGATGATGGAGCACCTTGCCATAAAGCAAAGGTGATAACTAAATGGCTCATGGAACAAAACATAGAGATTTTGGGTCCATGGCCTGGAAACTCCCCAGATCTTAATCCCATTGAGAACTTGTGGTCAATCATCAAGAGACGGGTGGACAAACAAAAACCAACAAATTCTGGCAAAATGCAAGCATTGATTATGCAAGAATGGACTGCTATCAGTCAGGATTTGGTCCAAAAGTTGATTGAGAGCATGCCAGGGAGAATTACAGAGGTCTTGAAGAAGAAGGGGCAACACTGCAAATATTGACTTGCTGCGTTAACTCATTCTAACTGTCAATATAACCTATTTGTACTCATAATATGATTGCAATTATATTTCTGTATGTGATATAAACATCAGACAAACACTAATAAAAACCAGAGGCCAGCAGATCACGGGAAAATATAATTTTGGTGTCATTCTCAAAACTTTTGGCCATGACTGTATATATATATATATATATATATATATATATATATATATATATTCTCTATCTCAAGTCTTGGAGCAGAAATACTTCACATACAGAATCTGTTGCTATAGTGAGCTTATAGCTTATTGTTCTGTTCATGATTGCAGTTTGTGAGCTCCGATCTCCTTCTATGGGTGAATTTCTTTGGGGTCTTGAATCCTCTGGCTGGTTAAAACACGTGAAAACAATCCTAGATGCTGGTATCTTCATTGCAAAGGTAAGATGTGTTGTATCTGTTCATATTCTACTGCTGCTTGTCTGATTTGTACTATTCTAGGCACGGACTGTACAAAAATGATCCTTTTA
The DNA here is from genome assembly GCF_046119375.1 of Phyllobates terribilis. Lineage (NCBI taxonomy): Eukaryota > Metazoa > Chordata > Amphibia > Anura > Dendrobatidae > Phyllobates > Phyllobates terribilis. The sequence goes on along the minus strand of NW_027362807.1, from coordinate 8,149,009 downwards.
GTGCTGAGAATAAACGAGATTTGTAATTATATAAATGTGTAATATTTTACATTTAATTTGCACATTTAGGCCGTGTCAGAAGAGGGCGCCAGCGTGCTCGTTCATTGTTCTGATGGATGGGACCGCACCGCTCAGGTCTGCTCTGTATCCAGTCTGTTACTTGACCCCTATTACCGAACCATCAGAGGATTTATGGTAAGAGGTTTTATTTCATATACTCTATGTACTGGTGGAGATTTACGGAGTTGATATTTTGTGCATAGTGTAACTTTTATTTTTCCCAATTACTATTAGGTGTTAATTGAAAAAGACTGGATTTCATTTGGACACAAATTTAATCACAGGTAACCCTGGTCACTGCACATATGTTGGAAAAGTCAAACAGAGTCACTTATTTACAGAGGGCCTTTCACCAAATTTTTCATGTTGAACTGAAAACACGTTGTAGCTTCAGAGTAGAAAAAAAAAAATTGTTAGTTCTTTTTTTATTTTGCATCTCTGTTGCAGGGATATTAACAATCAAAGTATTTGTCACCTAATGAGTTAATTTTTGTTACATCCAAGTGGGTGTTATCAGAGAGCTTTCACTGTGGGACATGTACTTCTCCTTGTACGATGCTGTCCAATTATAAACAGGCAGCAAGATGCTAGAAAAAGAACACGTCCACACCATATCTTACAGCAGGTTTCTCAGTGTGTGGGTTATAATGAAAGCCCGGATCTCCTGGTCTAACCTCCTGCATGATTAGAATATCAACTGTATTCAAATCCCATCAATCAACACATTTCAGATATGGGCCCTGCAGTCAGTGTGGGGCTAGGGTCAGCACAGCTGAGTTTAGCTGTGTCACTTTCCAAATCTTCCATCAGCTCTCCTCCTCTCAGCAAAAGAGACAAAAAAAAACACCATACATTCTAATATAATATACTTACTGTAGTTTTTCTGTGCCATTCCCAGTCTCAGGCGGTTTTGGGAGTGCAGTCCACCTGAAAAAGATGTTGCATGCATATACCCCAATTGCATTGCTTCAGCATATTTTTTTTTTTTTTTTTAAGGTATGGAAATTTAGATGGGGATCCCAAGGAGGTGTCCCCAGTGATAGACCAGTTCCTGGAATGTGTCTGGCAGCTCATGGAGCAGTTTCCCTGTGCGTTTGAATTTAATGAGAGATTCTTGGTCCACATACAACACCATATATACTCCTGTCAGTATGGAAACTTTCTGTGCAACTGCGAGAAGGAGAGGAAGGAACTGATGTGAGAGAATATGTGCTCTGTGTATGGTCACTATAGGCTTGTAACAGAAATAGAATATGGATGGTTGACGTGTCCCTGATGCTGATCTGATCACACGGTGCCCACAGTCTGGATAACAGCAATCACTTATAAACTGTGAAGGTTGAACCTTGGCAAAAAAATTTCAATAACTGTGCAGGAGAAAAATGTATAAAGTGATGGCATATTGGTAAGATATGCCATAACTTCAGGATTGGTGGGGGTGTCAGACCTTAGGGACTCCCACATATCCGGAGACTGAATGGGTATGTGAACCTAAACCATTTCAGTTTTTTCCTGCCCATCTGGGTCGCTGGCATCGCTGGCAGTGCCACTGTACAGAGAAACATAAGAATGGTGAAATCAAAATGCCAATAATAAAATAAGATGGGTACATGGATTTAAGAATTGCACAGTTCCTGATGTAACCAATGGTCCACTAGAAGATACTTCTTGAAGATATTCTCTGTCCTGAGTAATGTTGAAATCTTGTAGATCTTCTTTCCCAGTCAGAAAATGTCCTAACCTGCACGTCAGTAGCCAAGGACATGAGATCCATCCTTGTAACTAGAGGATCATGGCTTTAAAGAGATATTCTTAAAATATCAAGCTCTCATTGAGGCCTCATTCAGACATCCGTATCCACATGTACGTGTTAATGCTAATGCTATTCACATGCCTGTGTATTTTCATGGACTATGTGTCTGTGCAAAACTCACGGAGACATGTCTGTTTTTTCTTCCAATATCACAGATGAAAAAGACCTATACAAGTCTATGGGTCCATGAAGAACATAGACAGCCCACGGATGGCATCATGGTGCTGTCCGAGATTAAAGGGGTTGTCCAGTACTTTATATTACCCCCCACCAATGTGTCTCCCCGGGGCCCCTAAGGATTTTTGTAATTACCTTCCGTTGCAGATAATGCCTGTGAGTGGCGCTATCACTGGCCGCTCACAGGCATCACGTGACCCCCGGCTGCAGCTGGCTTTGACATCCACCGATGTCACTGGCAGCAGCCGGGGATCTCTGTCTTCCGCGTTCCAGGTGGATGCCAGACTGTGGGCGGGGTTACCCCCAACCCCCACATCACACCCGGCATCCACCGCACGCTCTGCCTCTCCCTATTCATTGGGAAAGCGCGGTGGATGCTGGGTGTGACGCGTGGGGAGGAGGTGTAACCCTGCCCACAACCCAGCAGCCACCGTAGGGACCCCAGCGCTGAGTCACGCCTCACTTGTCGTGACATCAGCGTGGGGTCACGTGATGCCTGTGAGCAGCCACCGATAGCGAAGCTCACAGGCATTATCAGCAACGCAAGCTAATTACAAAAAGTCTTAGGGGCCCCGGGGGGATACATTGGGGGGGGGGGTAATATAAAGTACTGGACAACTTCTTTAACATTACAAAGCATTGGAGAAACTTTATAACATATTTATCCATATGAGAAGAACACTGATAACACAATGATGGTAAAAATGGACACACTGATACCATTTTTTCACATACCTGTTTAAACCTGTACATGTGAATGAGGCCTTCTGCTGATCACTGAAGAGCCCCATTCTCAGCATCGCTAAAAGTCCCATCGGTCAGACCTCCAGCATTCAGAAAGTTATCTCCTAACCCTTTACAGCAGTGGTTCTCAACTCCAGTCCTCAGGACCCACCAACAGGCCATGTTTTCAGGATTTCCTTAGTATTGCACAGCTGATAATTGCATCACCTGCACAGGCAATAATTCCATCACCTGTGCAATACTAAGGAAATCCTGAAAACATGATCTGTTGGTGGGTCCTGAGGACTGGAGTTGGGGAACACTGCTGTAAAGGGACTGTCAGTACAGAAGGACTGTTCAAATCAAGTACAGGCGCTCGGTGCACCGTGGTGGGGCCAAGCAGTTCAGTGCATCTTTCCATCTACTTTTTGGAACCGGATTTTCCAATTTTGACTATGAAGCTACACAGCTACTATGCAAAGAAACACTGAAAGCTATAGAACTTGTGGCTCATTCATATAAGAGAATCAGGCACAGTTTCACCAGTTTGGTCAGTGTCAGTTTTTATCATTAGAGTTTGGCCTGAGCTTCAGTTTCTTCATCTTTTTCCATCAAACAGACCTGGAAAACTGGACAGCGCTCAGATGGCAATTAATTGTTGGCCGATTTTTTTTTTTCACTGACCCATGGATGTGCATTGTTAATTTTGACCTGACACTCAGATAACTATCGTACATTTTGCCACGATTTTCCGTCTCTCAAACAATCACAGATGAGTGAATGGGGCCATTCACTCTTCTAGGTACAAGTGCTATCTGGAAATAACACAAATAGGACTCGTACACAAAAAATGTACGTCTGAATGAGCCCTTAGTGTTAGTGCAGGTTGCAGTGGTGACGGGTATACTTGCAGCTCTCATAATCTCAATATATCAGTGACGCAATCATCATCTTCCAGAATTCAGGAGAGGACCTACTCCCTCTGGTCTTACCTGTGGAAGCAGCGGTTGGATTACATGAACCCTCTGTACAGAGCAGATCACAGTCAGACCCAAGGAACTCTGAGACCACACACCACTCCATGCCACTTCAGGTAAGAGGTTATTCTGATTCCTCCTCTGCACTGAATAAAGCAGCAGAACTCTAACACACCATATACTTATCATTCATATATAGAAACATCAACCCTAACTTTACAGGTGAAAGAAGCGGGGTGACGTATCATGAGCCCAATGTGTCCTTCAGTGGTGAAATCCAAGGCCCAACACTCTTCCCACTTGTAACCATGGTCTACATTTAGGGGTTGCGTCAGAGCTCACTCGTCAGTTCTATCTTCTGCCTGGCACAAATCAATTCACTTTAGACAGATTTACTGACATCCATGACAGCTTGTGACACGGTGATTCATTTTGCACATATTTAGACTGCGATAAAGTATTGATCTTTGGGGGTCAGACCGCTGGGACCCCCAACAATCCCCAGGAGGTTCTGTAGAGCAAGCTTTGAACAGAGCAGAGGTGGAGCATGTACATCTCTACTCCATTCATTCTCTGTGGAACTGACCCCTAGCGATCAATTCCTAAATCCTGTTGATAGGGGATTACTTATATACTTGGTACAACCCCTTTATTAGGGCATGCGGATGTCCCTGATCGGGAACTTTCTATATAAACGCATAATATAAAGTCGAGTTTGGGTCAGGAGACCTGAAGCCAGTCTTTGCATTGAAGCATACTCAGACCGCAAAATACACGTGTGAATCCAGGCAAAAGCTGTTTTTTTTTGTTTGCCTGTACAAAACAGACCAATTTTGCAAGTGTGTTAGATCCAATTTTCGGGCATATTTAGTCCACATGTCCGTTTTTATCAATGGTTTTGCCATATGCAAAAACAACGTGACAGAGGTTTCCCAAGCTTCTTCAAGTACCCAGTCAGTGAAAATGAAGAATAGCAGTAGGATGCAACTTGGATGTCCGCAAATAAGGTCAATGTAGGGGATGTCTCTGTTTATATACAGACCATCAGTCAGCAAAATAACAGAACGGACATGTGAATAGTGTAAGGATAGGATGTGTCAGTGTCTTGTCCGAGTAATGAGGCCCAACTTGCCACCACATATTTTCACTGATCTGAAGTCACCAGCCATAGATCAGCCACTGAGGGACTCATTAGGACTCGCTCACATTGCCACGTAACACGGCCGAGTGCTAGTGCTATGTGATGTTTTATCGGATAGCACTCGGACCAATAATATACTATGTTATCCGAGTGCAGTCTGATGTACGTGCACAGAGACAATGGAGAAGATGGAAAAATTAAGTCCTCCATCTTCTCCACACCTGTGCTGCAATTCTTCCATGCGAGAAAATTGGATCACACTCAGAGTTAAAGCAGAGTGTCATTAGCATAATCGGCCCAATTCTCTGGCATGGGAGAATATACAGCATTGTGAGCTAGCCCTTCATGTGTGTACCATGAGCTAGCACGTCTTAAGAACATATATCATGAGAATTGCTTGATGATAATCTTCTGTACTTGTGCATATACTAACTCTTCAAACTTATTTTTCACCATGGAAGGTTTTGGAGAGGCCTCTATAACCGATTTGAGAAAGGAATGCACCCTCGCCAGTCAGTCACTGAGTTTCTACAGGCAGTAAAAGAAGAGACGCAGCAGCTGGAGGAGGAAATGGAGTTCATGGAGAAGATGTGGTAGAAATACTGAAAATCCAGCTTCCTGGCCTATATGTTTTTGATGTTTATACCTCCGCTTAGGTTTCAGTGTAAACCAATTCAGCTTTTAATGGTGACTGAGAAACAATTTTAAATGATTATATATAGAAACCCTGCACAAGATAAAAAAGAGGCAATCATTCTTAGCCGATGCCCTATGTCTTTGGTGTTCTCCAACACAATAACTGGAAGAGAGCACCATTAAAGGGAATCTGTTACCAGGTTTTTGCTACTCATCTGAGTGCAGCGCAATATAGGGGCAGAGGCCCTGATTCCAACACTCTGTCACTTACTGGGCTACCTGCTGTCATTTTGATAAAATTACTGTGTTATCTGCAGCAGACCCCGCCCACATCACTGATTGACAGTTCTCTGACTGCTGAGCTCTGTATAACCCCGCCCACACCACTGATTGGCCACTTTGTGTATACTACATTTGCAGAAAGCTGACAATCAGTGAATGGGGCGGGGTTGTACAGAGCTTATGAATATGTAGGACTACCTGGCAGCAGGTTTACTAGTCCCCAATGATAATCTGCTTGCTGATAAAATAGTGATTTTATAAAAACTACAGCAATCAGACCATTAAGTGACACATCACTGTAACCAGGGTCTCTACCTTGTGTCTTTTCAATGTCAGTAATGCCTGAGCACTGTGGCGTTATGGCTTTCTTATGGCACCAGAGAAGTTTGTTCATTGGTATAAAGTTTTCAAGTAAAGGTTCATTTAGGCAGGCCAATAATTGGGTTAGGGAGCGTTCCCTCAGTCCCATCTGTTGGCTGCCTAAACAGGCCATCAAACATCCAATGGAGGGGCAAAACATTCATTGGTGTGATAATTTTTGAGCAAGTTTAAAAATAATCATTAGCAGCACATTGTCCTGTGTAAACGAGAAATGTGCTGACGATAACATAAGTGCGGCCGGCCTTACTAAACAGACCATTAAACCACTGCTGATCGACTTGCATGTAGAGGTTACATTAACATGCCCTAACCCAATGTAACTTTTGCTCTTGTCTAACAATTTTTCCTTTAGAGATTAACAAAACTGGAAACTCGAGAGTCAAATGAAACCTACAAGAATCTCAATGACCAGCCAAAAATCCACAACTTCCAGATATGCATCACCAAACACTCTCCGGCTAATACGCCCCAAGATTACAGCACCAACCTGAAACCGTTTCCCTCTCGTAGTCCATCCCAAGGTGAGGAGGACTCGGCCCTGATCCTAACCCAGGACCATTTGAAGAGCTCGGACCCCGACCTGTCGGCTAACAGTGACCAGGAATCTGGGGTGGAGGACTTGAGCTGCCGATCTCCGAGTGGTGGAGACTCGTTACCCAGCGAGGACAGTGGGAAGGATCCCGATTCAGATGAAGCAGTGTTCCTCACTGCTTAGAGGTCTTATTAACCACTTGCTATTATATTAGTGCTTCTATTTATTTATAGGGAGTGATGTAAGCTGGGAGGGATATCATAGAATCATAGAATCATAGAATGGTAGAGTTGGAAGGGACCTCCTGGGTCATCTGGTCCAACCCCCTGCTCAAAGCAGGATTCACTAGATCATCTCAGACAGATGTCTGTCCAGCCTCTGTTTGAAGACGTCCATTGAAGGGGAACTCACCACCTCTCGTGGCAGCCTGTTCCACTCATTAATCACCCTAACTGTCAAAAAGTTTTTTCTAATATCTAATCTGTGTCTCCTCCCATTTAGTTTCATCCCATTGCTTCTAGTCTTTCCTTGTGCAAATGAGAATAAAGATGATCCTTCTACAATGTGACAGCCCTTGACATATTTGTAGACAGCTATTAAGTCTCCTCTAAGTCTTCTTTTTTGCAAGCTAAACATTCCCAAATCCTGCAACCGTTCCTCATAGGACATGGTTTGCAGACCAGTCACCATTCTGGTCGCTCTTCTCTGAACTTGCTCCAGTTTGTCTATGTCTTTTTTAAAATGTGGTGCCCAAAACTGTACACAGTATTCCAGATGAGGTCTGACCAAAGAGAAGTAAAGACCGATAATGACTTCACGTGATCTAGACTGTATGCTTCTGTTAATACATCCCAGAATTGTATTTGCCTTTTTTGCTGCTGCATCACACTGTTGACTCATGTTCAGTCTATGATCTATTAGTATACCTAAGTCTTTTTCACATGTACTGTTGCTTAGCTCTATTCCTCCCATTCTGTATATGCTTTTTTTATTTTTATTGCCCAGATGTAGTACTTTGCATTTTTCCCTGTTAAAAACCATTCTGTTGGTTGCTGCCCACTGCTCCAGTTTATTTAGGTCTTTTTGAATCCTCTCTCTCTCTTCTCTAGTATTAGCTATCCCTCCTAGCTTTGTGTCATCAGCAAATTTAATCAGTTTACCCTCAATTCCTTCATCTAAATCATTGATAAAGATGTTGAACAATACAGGTCCCAGGACGGAGCCCTGTGGTACCCCACTTGAGACATTCATCCAGCTGGATGTGAAGCCATTTACAACCACCCTTTGAGTCCGATCACTAAGCCAGTTATGAATCCACCTAACAGTTGCCTGGTCCATTGCATACTTGGTCATTTTTTCAATAAGGATGGTGTGAGATACTTTGTCAAATGCTTTGCTGAAGTCAAGATATACTATATCTACAGCATTTCCCTGATCCACCCAGTCAGTGATTCTGTCATAGAAGGAAATTAAGTTAGTCTGACATGACTTGTTAGTTACAAACCCATGCTGACTCTGGTTAATCACTTCATTCTTATCCATGTACTTACATACATGTTGTTTAATAATTTGTTCAAAGATCTTTCCTGGTATAGAAGTCAGACTCACCGGCCTATAGTTCCCTGGGTCCACCTTCTTCCCCTTTTTGAAGATAGGAACAACATTTGCTCTTCTCCAGTCTTCTGGGACTTCTCCTGTTCTCCAAGAATTTTCAAAGATTATGGAGAGTGGTTCTAAAATTTCTTCTACGATCTCCTTCAGTACTCTGGGGTGTAATTCATCTGGACCTGGAGACTTGAACTCATTTATGTTAGCTAAATATTCCCTCACAATCTTTCTGTTTACAGATAACTTGGATTCCTCTATTCCTTTAAAAGGACAGTGAAGATCAGCTGATGTTACATTTTCTTTCTGAGAGAAAACAGATGCAAAATAGGAATTAAAAAGTTCGGCCTTCTCAACATCCTCTCTTACCATTTCTCCATTTTCATCCTGTAAAAATCCTATAGCATCTTTGACTTTTCTTTTACTTTTGACATACCCCCAAAATCCTTTTTTATTGCTTTTGACATCTCTTGCAAGCCTTAATTCATTGTCAGCTTTAGCTAACCAGATACGTGCTCTACAGGATCTGCAGACTGAATTATAATCTTCTTTAGATATGCCTCCCTCTTTCCATTTAATAAACATTTCTTTCTTTCTTTTTAGCATGTGTTTAAGTTCTGTGTTCATCCATCCTGGTTTCCTTAAATGCTTCCCATTCTTCCTACTTTTCGGGATTGTTAACGATTGTGCTTTGAGAATCTCATTTTTAAAAATTTCCCATCCTTCCTGGACATTTTTGTCCTTAAGGACATCCAGCCATTGGATCCCTCCTATTCTCTTTCTGAGTCTCTTAAAATCTACCTTTCTAAAATCTAACCTTGAAGTTTGAGTCTTCACATGTCTTCCTCCTCTAGTTATCCAAAATTCTATAATAGCATGATCGCTGCCTCCTAGGGTCCCAGCCACCTTTACCTCCTCAACCATTTCCTCCCTGTTTATAAGGATTAGATCCAAAGTAGCAGATCCTCTTGTTTTCTCCCCTACCTTTTGGAAGATAAAGTTGTCAGCAAGAGAGGATAAGAATTTGCTTGACCTGTTAGTTTTACTTGAGAGAGATTCCCAACAAATGTCTGGATAGTTGAAATCTCCCATGACCACTACGTCATATTTTTTGGAGAACTTGGTCATTTGATACATAAAGAGTTCATCCATATCTTCAGCTTGCCCAGGTGGCCTGTAGTAAATGCCTACAATGGTGTCCTTTCCGTTGTTCTCTCCTTGTATTCTTACCCAAACAGTTTCCACAGAACTCCCAGTCTCTGAAGCTTCAATCTCTGTGCAGATATACGCTTTTCTAACATACAATGCGACACCTCCTCCTCGTTTATCAAGTCTGTTTCTTGCAAATAAGTTGTATCCTTTTAGCCTTTTATTCCAATCATGTGTATCGTCCCACCAAGTTTCAGTGATTCCAATGACATCATATTCCTTTTCCTGCATTAGTAGTTCCAATTCTCCTTGTTTGTTGCCCATGCTTTGTGCATTTGTATAAAAACATTTTAGTTTGTGATTGGTTTCTCTTCCTCCCATATTTTTATTATTTAGATTTTTTTGTCTTTGTTCTTCCTTTCCACTTCCAGTAGCAGAGATCTCAATAGTATTTGTCAGCTGTATGGCTTTTTCTGGCCTTTTGCTTCCCTTCCCACATTGTTCTAGTTTAAAGCTCTTCTGATGAGTGTAGCAAGGCGACTTCCAAATACATGTTTTCCAGTCTTCGTAAGGGGCACCCCATCTCTAGCAAGTAGTCCATCGTATAGGTAATTCATTCCGTGATCCAGAAATCCAAATCCTTGTTGACGGCACCATCGACGTAGCCAGTTGTTCACCTGTAGAATCTTATTCCACCTCATTGTTCCATGGCCATCCACTGGGAGGATGGATGAGAAGACCACCTGCGCTCCCAATTCTTTCACTTTCTTGCCTAAGTCTTCAAAGTCACTGCAGATGGTTTCCAGGTCCTTTCTTGCGGTGTCATTTGTCCCCACATGTATTAGCAGGAATGGGTAGTGATCTGTAGGTCTGAAGAGTCTTGATATCCTGTCAGACACATCTTTAATTTTTGCTCCTGGAAGACAGCACATTTCTCTTGAGGTTATGTCTGGTCTGCAGATAGCGGCCTCTGTTCCTCTTAACAGGGAATCCCCCATGACCACCACTCTCCGTTTTTTCTTCACAACATTCTTCTTTCTCCATCCAGGAGGATTCTGAGGGCTTACAAGGTTATTCATTGCTGGCAAAGTCTTATTTTGCTGTATTTCTTCATGGTTCTCCTGCGTGAGAGCCTGGTACTGGTTCCAGAGCAGTATGGGTGCTGACTGCCTCTCGATCCTCCTGCTTCTGTGGGTCACATGCTTCCATTCCTCTGTTTCCTCAGGTGCAGTTCGAATTTCTTCTCTTTCTGAATCATGAAGAGATAATTCTGCTCTGTCTAAGAACTCTTCACCTTCCTTAATGATTTTCAAGGTAGTTAACCTCTCTTCTAGATTTCGCAACTTTTCCTCCAACAGGGACACAAGCTTGCATTTCTGGCATGTGAAGTTTGGCTTTTCCACTGGCAAGTCTGTGAACATGTAGCAGGATATGCAGCTCACCAAATGGCTCCTGGACTCTTCCATGTTCTTATTGTTAATGTTCTGAAAACAGTGAAAAAAGCTTAAAAAAAAAGCTTCAAAATGCGCGCACCAGCAGGCGCGCGGTTTACCGATGTCCTCTTTTCAGCTCCAACAGCCAAAATCCAGTGTTCTTTGAGCTCGCGGAGACTCTTCACTTACCCCAAAATGCAGTGGGAATATGCAAATTATCTCCTCAGGACTCCTCCCCTGGTTTACCGATGTCCTCTTTTCAGCTCCAACAGCCAAAATCCAGTGTTCTTTGAGCTCGTGGAGACTCTTCACTTACCCCAAAATGCAGTGGGAATATGCAAATATGCAAATTATCTCCTCAGGACTCCTCCCCTTTTTTACTGGGGGAAAAAAAAACATATCGACTTTGTTCACATGTATCAGTGGTAGTTTGTGCAGCGGAGACCAGATACTAATGTCCTATATAGTCGGTCTGATCCAGGCAATTGAACGACTGACAATTGGAAAAGTGCATACACAGGTTGACGAAACAATGACGGGGACACAATGATCGCTAATAATCTGGTATCATGTTATCAGCAGCACGTCTCCTGTTTACACTGAGTAATGTGCTGCCTTTAAGAATTTTAATGAATGCATAAAATGTATCGCACCCAATGAAACGGTGCTTTCCTAGTTTGTCTGCCGATTGTGGTCCTGGTTAGATGGGCCAATAATCGTATGTTGAAATGATTCCTATGAGCGCTCGTTCATCGTTTATTGGCTCTACGCCTTAAGTGCGTGTCTGCAGCCTCCGGGAATATTCAGAAACAGTTATCTTTTATTAAGAGCCAACCTTATAATGCATTTTGTTTCCTTTCATGATTTCAAACCACATGTCCGTGGAGCATGAATCCTGTCCCAATATATTTGTATATTTAAGGTTTGTCATTGACAAAGGTGCCCTGTACTGGAAATATGGACACTTACATGGTTTTCGGATTTCGGTCCACTGTGTGAAAGATCTGAATGTGCTTTGCTTCTGTGTAAGTTGCTGGTAGACTAATGGTGGTCATCCAGGATCTGACATTGGGTATTAATTCCCTACCTCCTAGTTATGTTAGGCATGACTATCACATGTAAGGTTCTTGCCACCTGGCCGAGAAAAGTTCGAAAAAAAGGACGCAAGCATAAACTGTTTGGCCTGTGACCACAGCAATTTACAGTAAAACAATGTGATTTTCGTCACATGATTAAAACCATGACCCAATGTCTATGGCTGAATAATCCCTTAAAGACTAATGTTTTGTGCTATGGTATACCATCGGTCCGATCTTCTGTAACTTTATACTGTTTCCACATAGACTGCCAATGAAACAAAACTTCAGAATCTCATTTGGAGACTTTAAAGGGGCTGTCCAAGACTTTATTGAAGGCCTATACTTGATCATCAATGTCTGATTGATAGTGCGTGCTGTAGCTGTTCCTGTGTCAACGGTGGCCAGAAATGCTCAGGTGCCGAGCTCTGTTGACGGAGTACTACATATCGGCCACCCATTCAAATCATTAGGGGGCAGATGTGTAGTACGCAGCCGCAGCCACTATTCCCTCCACAGAGCTCTGCAGTGCAGCTCCGCTAATGAGCACCCCAATTGATCAAACATTGATGACTTATCTTAAAGAGGTGGTCACTACATTGTATAATGCCCCCATCAAATTACACCTTTTAAATACCTGCAGCCGGGGTCACGTGATGCAGACTGAGCAGTCAGCAATAGCGCCACCCACAGGTACATATGGAAGCAGGAGGTATTTACAAAAACATTTATTTAGTTAACATGTGTAAATCGATGGGGTCATTATACAATGTAGTGGACCACCTCTTTAAAGAAAGGCCATCAATGTTAAAGTCCGGGACAACCCCTTTAATTATTAATCAGTATCGGTACAGATCTATTAGACTTTTCAGAACTTCAAAATAGGTCCATCCTTCAAACAGATGCCAAAAGTACAGTATGCTGCAAACTTTAATGGAAGCATTCCTGTATGAATACAATATTGGAGGAAATAAAGAAAAAAAAACAAAAAGCTTTGGCACTTTTATGTAGGTCTCCATAATATAGTGGGGAGAGACTTTCTTATTGACTTATACAGTGCCTACAAGTAGTATTCAACCCCCTGCAGATTTAGCTGGTTGACACATGCGGAATTAACTTGGCATTGTGACATTTGTACTGTAGATCAGCCTGGAAGTGGGAAATGCACTGCAGCAATTTTTTTTTTTTTTAAAACGTTAAAAGTTAATTCAGAGTGTCATTTATTATTCAACCCCTCAAACCACAAGAATTCTGTTTGGTCCCCCTAAAGTATTAAGAAGTAGTTCAGGCACCAAGAATAATGAGCTTCACGTGTGTGGATTAAAGATCTCTTTTGCCAGCCTTTTCTGACTATTTAAGACCCTCCCCAAACTTGTGAACAGCACTCAGACATGGTCAACATGGGAAAGACAAAGGAGCATTCCAAGGCCATCAGAGACAAGATCGTGGAGGGTCACAAGGCTGGCAAGGGGTACAAAACCCTTTCCAAGGAGTTGGGCCTACCTGTCTCCACTGTTGGGAGCATCATCCGTAAGTGGAAGGCTTATGGAAATACTGTTAGCCTTCCACGGCCAGGACAGCCTTTGAAAGTGTCCTCCCGTGCCGATGCCAGGCTTGTCCGAAGAGTCAAGGCTAACCCAAGGACAACAAGGAAGGAGCTCCGGGAAGATCTCATGGCAGTGGGGACATTGGTTTCAGTCAATACCATAAGTAACGTACTCCACCGCAATGGTCTCCGTTCCAGACGAGCCCGTAAGGTACCTTTACTTTCAAAGCGTCATGTCAAGGCTCGTCTGCAGTTTGCTTATGATCCCTTGGAGGACTCTGAGACAGACTGGTTCAAGGTTCTATGGTCTGATGAGACCAAGATCGAGATCTTTGGTGCCAACCACACACGTGACGTTTGGAGACTGGATGGCACTGCATACGACCCCAAGAATACCATCCCTACAGTCAAGCATGGTGGTGGCAGCATCATGCTGTGGGGCTGTTTCTCTGCCAAGGGGCCTGGCCATCTGGTCCGCATCCATGGGAAGATGGATAGCACGGCCTACCTGGAGATTTTGGCCAAGAACCTCCGCTCCTCCATCAAGGATCTTAAGATGGGTCGTAATTTCATCTTCCAACAAGACAACGACCCAAAGCACACAGCCAAGAAAACCAAGGCCTGGTTCAATAGGGAAAAAGTCAAGGTGTTGGAGTGGCCTAGTCAGTCTCCTGACCTTAACCCAATTGAAAACTTGTGGAAGGAGCTCAAGAATAAAGTCCACATGAGACACCCAAAGAACCTAGATAACTTGGAGAAGATCTGCATGGAGGAGTGGGCCAAGATAACTCCACAGACCTGTGCCGGCCTGATCAGGTCTTATAAAAGACGATTATTAGCTGTAATTGCAAACAAGGGTTATCCCACAAAATATTAAACATAGGCGTTGTATAATAATTGACCCACACTTTTATGTTTAAAATTTAATAAAATTCAACTGAGCAACATAACTTTTTGGTTTGTAAGATTTATGCTTCTGTTCATAAAACCTACTCTCGTTTGCAGTTTGAAGGCTCTAACTTATTTGCATCTTATCAAACCAGCTAAATCTGCAGGGGGTTGAATACTACTTGTAGGCACTGTATAAGTGAGGTAGAGCAGTAACCCCAAAGAAATTGAAAAATCAGCTGTGGTCCCTATAGGATGGCCCTACACATTGCATTTCCCATCACTTTTTTGAGAATACATTGGGGTGGAAAAATAAGATACCACTTTTGAAAAGCGAAAATAAAAGCAGATAATAAGAATTTATAGTCCAGAATTTACTGGTCACTTTTGTATTTCTGTAGGAATTCCAGCTCTGTACGTTGCAGATATCCGGCCCATCAGCGGATTAGCGGGGTCCCGCGTACTTGAATCCTTGCATGTTATCTGGGGGCTAAGAGCCATAGGGTTCTCTCTAAGTGCTTCCGACACTGGTTTTCAGAAAACGTACTGATCCTTTTATATTCGTGCTGCAAGGTAGTTACATGTGGGGTCTCAGCGTCACATTACTGGGCTAGTACTAATATGGTAAGAGTCAATGTTGTGTAGTATCCCCCCGCCATCCTTTACGTGTCTGCCTGCTGCATAGTGAACGGCTGCCATCTTGAATGCTCATTGAAGCTGCTATTAGTTTTTTTTGTAAATTGCATGGATAATCTTACCAGAATAATCCTTCTCACTTCTTGACTTGTCTGCTCATTGTGACCAATATCATATTGGTTTTCTAGACGAGTTTACAAGCGCTTGTAGTGCTACAATACAAGAACAAAGCTCCTAGATGTAATAGGAAGATCATCATAAAATGACCGTCCCTCCCAACTGCAGATTCCAAAATCTCCTAAAGATGCAGCTTATAAGTGAGGTCCGTGATGGTCAGAAGCAGCGTCTTCTTCCCATGATCTGTGCCTGGAGTGGGAGCCCAGCGATGTAGGGGCTGAGCCGCAGTAACAGACATGGTGCCGTGTCTGCGGGGGAAGGTGGGGAATAGAGTTTTCATTTTCTAATCCAGGACAACCCTTTTAAAAGTAGAACTCCCAAAAACAATGAAAGGGAAAGCCTCTTAAAGGGACACTAATCCTCCAAATGAATGAGGGCAAAAAATATAGCAGCTCTTACTTGTGTCCAGTCTCAACATGATCCTAAAAGAGATGGGGCCAGAGTGATCAAGAGCGGCGCTGTTCACATTGGTCTTGATGAGGAGGTGTGCTGGAGTCAGACAGACGCTCACGGGTCATGAAAAGGTGCATGCTTCTTCCTGAATTGAGAACGCACCGTGGGGCAATAAACAAATATGTAACATGTGAATGAGATTTTGTGGCTATTTATGGTACAAAGATTTAAAAAAAAAAATTCTGCACAAGCGCTGTGTGTGAACAAACCCCAACGGTGGAGCCGCAGGTCTTTTGGGAGTTCTCCTTGATTGCAAAGGGTTTTGTGTGTTTTTTTTTTATATATTATTTATGGTTTATTTATTGATGCCATCATTGCTTATTTTTGTGACGAGTATAATAAAATCATGATCTATTTTTTTATTTTGTGTTGCATATTTTGGCTGTAATTTATATGCAGAAATTGATTTTTGTTTTAAGATATTTTAAAATATGTTGTCAAGCAATATTACCCTAATTGTGACTATATCAGTACAAAGTACGTATGTAAAGTAGTTTATTCCGTAATGTGCAATTAGAATATTTTTGTAAACTCCCTTGTGTTGTGTGTGTGCTGGTGTGTATAGATTAGATTGGGCCTCTGTCCTTTACGGACATAGCATTACAGTCATTTATGCTGCACTTATAGAAGATGCTAAAGAATTACACTACAGGTTTTTTAATACAATTTTCTTTTCTTTTTTAAAGCAATACTTTACTCACCCTCTCTGGGTCTAATGCAGAGTGTCAGCTATTTGTCACATTGACAGCGCTGCAGCCAGTCAGTGAGTTCAGTGACTCTGAGCAAGTAGTGCCGTTAACTCGGGCAAAGCTGCTGATCTCAGTTATTGGTTGCAGCGCTGTCGACGTGAGGCCAAAGGACAGTGACAGACACTGGGAGCAGAGACCCTGTGCTGGACCCAAGGAAGGTGACTAGTGCACAGTTACAAAAAAAAACAGCTGCACCAACGGGTTAAAGGAAAATCCCTTTAACCCTCAACTGGTGAGGTGGGGGTTGCCACACCCCAGGGAATTTTTGTTCGGCTGCCATTCATTGAAAAATGCTGGTATGAGGATACGTGTCTCACTAGCTTCCATCCATTTGTGGGTGTCAAAAATTTGTTACACTCATATGCAATCAATCGCCAATAAGAAAACGATTAAAACAAACGTGATCTTCGCATTTTCTGTAAAAATAAGAGATTTCTAAACACTGGGGTATAGGAAACCCCACCTCACCAGTTGCGTGACATAAACCCCACCTCACCAGTCGAGGGTTAATGAACCAGATAATCTGGCACAGATCAGCAATGGAATGGAGAATTTTACAAGATCAGAAGCAAGAAACTGAGCAGAAAATTAGGAAATTACCCTGATAACATTTTGAATTAGCAGCTTGTTTTTGGGCTCTCTATACCAATCCAAGGGAGGTTTGTATACTTTATGACGGACATGTAATAATTCAGAATATTTGATGATTTGGAATTTATTAGATCCCCCAGGTGAATTACCCCAATACTATAAAATGGACATAAATGACACATAAATCTGTGCGGTTACAAAGTAACATTGATGCGCCTCCCCAACTCCCCGTACAGAATGACATGCCCTCGGGTAAGGAGTGTCTACAGCTTCATAGAAATATATAAAGCAGTCACGTTAGGGTCGGGAAAGTCCGTGCATGGACTGATTACCACGGACGTCTGAATGAGTCTTTATTGACTAATAAAGTCACTATTGATCACAGGGGTTAAAACGATCAGGATTGGAGTTCATCTCCAATGTTGGCCTTTGTGTAATATATACAACTCACACCTCCTGCACATGGAACAGGCATAGATTCTGGGTATGAACAATGGGCGCCCTACACTATCCACCCTAAATATGGGGAAGATGGCAGTAAAGAGTAAAAGACGGTTGTCTGGGACTTGACTCTTTTCATAAGATAGGTCACCAGCGTGTGATTAAAACAGAAATGTAGAAATTTTTTGCAAATTTATTAAAAAAACAAAAACTGAAATATCACATGGTCATAAGTATTCAGACCCTTTGCTCAGACACTCATATTTAAGTCACATGCTGTCCATTTCCTTGTGATCCTCCTTGAGATGGTTCTACTCCTTCATTGGAGTCCAGCTGTGTTTAATTAAACTGATAGGACTTGATTTGGAAAGGCACACACCTGTCTATATAAGACCTCAAAGCTCACAGTGCATGTCAGACCAAATGAGAATCATGAGCTCAAAGGAACTGCCCAAGGAGCTCAGAGACAGAATTGTGGCAAGGCACAGATCTGGCCAAGGTTACAAAAGAGTTTATGCATTACTCAAGGTTCCTAAGAGCATAGTGGCCTCCATAATCCTTAAATGGAAGAAGTTTGGGACCACTAGAAGTCTTCCTAGACCTGGCTGTCCAGCCAAACTGAGAAATTGTGGGAGAATAGCCTTGGTGAGAGAGGTAAAGAAGAACCCCAAAATCACTGTGGCTGAGCTCCAGAGATGCAGTAGGGAGATAGGAGAAAGTTCCACAAAGTCAACTATCACTGCAGCTCTCCACCAGTCGGGCCTTTATGGCAGAGTGGCCCAATGGAAGTCTCTCCTCAGTGCAAGACATATGAAAGCCCGCATAGAGTTTGCTCAAAAACACATGAAGGACTCCCAGACTATGATAAATAAGATTTTCTGGTCTGATGAGACGAAGATAGAATTTTTTGATGATAATTCTAAGCGGTATGTGTGGAGAAAACCAGGGACTGCTCATCACCTGCCCAATACAATCCCAACAGTGAAACATGATGGAGGCAGCATCATGCTATGGGGGTGTTTTTCAGCTGCAGGGACAGGACAACTGGTTGCAATTGAAGGAAACATGAATGCAGTCAAGTACAGAGATATCCTGGATGAAAACCTCTTCCAGAGTGCTCTGGACCTCAGGCTTGGCCGAAGGTTCACCGTCCAACAAGACAATGACCCTAAGCACACAGCTAAAATAACAAAGGAGTGGCTTCAGAACAACTATGTGACCATTCTTGACTGGCCCAGCCAGAGCCCTGACCTAAACCCAATTGAGCATCTCTGGAGAGACCTGAAAATGGCTGTCCACCAACGTTCACCATCCAACCTGACGGAACTTGAGAGGATCTGCAAGGAAGAATGGCAGAGGATCCCAAAATGCAGGTGTGAAAAACTTGTTGCATCATTCCCAAGAAGACTCATGGCTGTACTAGCCCAAAAGGGTGCTTCTACTCAATACTGAGGAAAGGGTCTGAATACTTATGACCGTGTGATATTTCAGTTTTTCTTTTTTAATAAATTTGTAAAAATTTCTACATTTCTGTTTTTTTTCA